>NC_073403.1:25389519-25717852 GCF_028641065.1 Leucoraja erinaceus
CCAGCACATCCTTCCTCAGGTATGGGGCCCATATATAAAGCATGATCACATGAACATCGTCTCTTATTAGGAAGCGTTGCCTGATGAAAATGCTCCGATGCTGTTGTACTTAATTACACTAATATCTGAGAGGATTCACACTTGTAAGTTTTTAGTTGTGTTAAATAATATTTGACTCCAGGTTTCCTTTCTCGGTGTAGGTTAATCCACGCGATGAGTTGATGGGAGGCTGGGGAAGAGGTGACTGCTGAAGGAATCAGACATCTCAGAGCGATTTATTCTCGGAGCAAACAGTTCACCGAGCAGAGATTCCAAGGAGGACTGAAAAATGATGCGCTGAAATAATGAGAACGTTTTTGTCTCTGTGAGGGAATGATGAACCCTGAGCTACCAGTTCAGAGGAGACACGAGCTTTTCTTGGTAAGCCAATTTATTTGAATGAGGGAGAGAATTAGAAGAGTTGAAAGCTCATTCATTTGCAATACAATGCATCTATTTCTCATGCCTGTGGACTTTGGCTCAATTAATTGCATTTTAGGAGATGATATACCAATGTGTGTCAGGACCTTTTGTTGCTGGTATCAGATTATCTTTAATGTGGTTATGAGGACATTATAGGGAATCAGGGGAAATTGTTGAGGGGGTGGGATCACTCTGTGAGCCAGCATGGACTCAATGACCAAAATCTCCTCCTTCTGTTGGGAAATGAAAGTTGACTCTTTACCCAGTCTGCTTGAAAAGCAGCAGATGCTGGAATCATCGGCAAAAGAGGTCTGAAGAAAGGTCCCAACCCAAAACGCTGACTGTCCCGAGCCAGAGCACGCAGTCACAGAGAGCACGTGCAAACTCCACACAGATAGCATCCGAGGTCAGGATCGAACCTGGATCTCTGGCACAGTGAGGCAGCAGCTGCTGAAGTCTCTATTGAGTGCTGTCTCCCACAAACAACGTGCTCTATAAATAGTGTAAGGTAGTCGTTTGCTAAGTATGTTACAAAAATCTGGATAAAGAATTGGTTCTGCTTTTGAATCAACAAGTTCATAAGAGTTAGGAGCAGAATGAGTTCATTCGGCCAATCAAGTCTACTCCACCATTCAATCATGGCTAATCTATCTTTCCCTCTCAACCCCATTCCCCTGCCTTATACCGATAACCCCTGACATCCATACTAGGTATGAGTATGTGTCCTTTTCATACTTAAATGAATCATCTGTGTGCTTGATGTATTGTGATAATGTGTGTGACATGTGCTGTGCAACTCTACAACAGTGGCTCATAGACCACCTACCGGTACTCTATAACTGATTAAGAAGGAAATGCAGATGCTGGAAAATCGAAGGTAGTTAGAAATGCTGGGGAAACTCAGCGGGTGAAGCAGCATCTACGGAGCGAAGGAAACTGATGATCTATAACTGATGATGAGGTTCGTCTAGAAAAAACAACTCAAGACTATTAGAGGGAAAAAAATGTTTCGAAGAAATAGCGTGCCACGGTGGCGCAGAGGTAGAGTTGCTGCCTTACAGCGCCAGAGACACAAGTTCGATCCTGACTACGGGCGCTGTCTATACGGACTTTGTACGCTCTCCCCATGACCTGTGTGGGTTTTCCCAGGGAACTCCGGTTTTCTCCCACACTCCAAAGACGTACAGGTTTGTAGACTGTTTCCGGGCTGTATCTCTGAACTAAACTAAGCTAAACTAAGAAACTCCAAACAGAAGCTTCTGCAGTTTAGTAACTGATGGCATTGAACACCGAACCTAAATGTTTCCCAGTCAGGGAAGAGAAATAGACTAGGATATTGGAGCTTTCAGACGTACACATTAACTCGACAAACTATTGTCTAGCACTCAGGCCGTGACAACTAAAATGGTGGCAGTAATCAGTTAGGGTCAGAGAGCTGTTGGTAGCAGGAGAAAGCACAGGAATTCAATCAGGAGAACTGAGAAAGGCAAAAAAAGATCGGCAAAAATGCTGGATTAACTCAACGAGACAGACAGCATCTCTGGATAGAAGGAATGGGTGATGTGTTAGGTCGAGACCCTTCTTCAGACTATTCAGAGTATATGGAAGAGAAGCCTTGAATGTAGGGGGATTATTCTTTAGGTGGAAACAGGACCAAAAAAGCGGCTCAAACTCAGGCAGGGATGGGCAGCCTACAAGTTTATAACTGTGAAGCAAATTCCTCACTGCGTACATGGAGAAAAAGGAAATGTTCTTAAAGCATTCTTAATAATAATTTGGAAGTTGATGATAATATAGTAAATATTGCAGATACGGTACACAGTGGTGCAGCGGTAGAGTTGCTGCCTTATAGCGACTCGGGTTTGATCCTGACTACAGGTGTTTTCTGTAAGGAGTGTATATGTTCTCCCTATGACCGTGTGTGCTTCCTCCGAATGCTCCGGTTTCTTCCCACATTCCAAAGACGTCCAAGTTTGTAGGTTAATTGGCTTCTGTAAAATTGTCCTGAGTGTGGAGGATAGAACTGTACAGCACAGACTCCGTGGGCCGAAGGGCCTGTTTCCACACTGTATTGCTAAACTAAACTAAAAAGTGAATGCTGTTATAACATGTTGGAGTAGTGCAGTATTTGAATTACCAGATATTCCTTGACTGATGGAGACCTTATAGGGGATGTGAAATTTAAATTGTTAACTGTTTGAAATTTGGGGGAAGAAGTGAAAAGATAGCAGCTAGTATACACAGAACTGTGATCCAGCCAAATCTCCAATGAGTTTGAGTTGAATTGAGTTTAGTTTATTGTCAGGTGTGCCCAGATACAGGGAAAAGCTTTGGTTATGTTCAATGACTATGTACAATTCTGTTCTCTGTGGCTGTTTATGTGAAGTTTGCATGTTCTCTCTGCGACTGCATACGTTTCTTTGAGGCAGTGGAGGCTAATTCACTGGATATGTTCAAGAGAGATTTGATATAGCTCTTAGGGCTAATGGAATCAAGGGATATGGGAAGAAAGCGGGAATGAGGTACTGATTTTGGATGCTCAGCCATGATCCCATTGGATGGCGGTGGTGGTTCAAAGGGCCGGATGGCCTACTCCTGCACCTAATTTCTATGTTTCTATGTTTCTAAAATCATCCATGTTTGCAAGTGAATTGTAGGCTAGAAATGCTAGGGGCGGGGGAGGGGGGGAAGGGGTGGTCAGGGCGTGATGCAAATAAAGGGAGAATTGGTTATTGGGAAAGTTAATGGAGGTATTTGATTGCTTTGTGAAAGCCCATATAGCCTCGATGGGTTGAAGTAGCCTTGTTCTGTGCATGGTTGTATGTTGTATATGGTTTTTCTGTCGGCAGAGATTGGCTCAGTGACATACTGCATTATTACTAATTTGGTAGCCTGACGGGAAGTCAAAGATATTTCATTCACTGAAGTGGTGCGGAAATTGCAGTGTTATTTCAATCTGCCACCAGCTGAAATTGTAGAGAGCTACAAGATTGGCGTGATGATTCAAGGAGCAAGAGATTCAGTTGGTGGCAACAGGCTGGGAATAAGTGAGCAATGACTCACATTTAAAGAATTAATGCCAAGTTTACAGCAAAAATATATCCCTTTAATCCACAAAATGAATGGAAATTATGTATTTGGAGAGAATATAGAATTATTGAAGTATAGACATAATTTTATCATAGAATTATAGAATCACACAGCGCAGAATTTGTCCCTTATACCCAACGCAAGTCCAATTATACCTCCTGTAAACTTTAGACAGACCTCTGCTTTTATCTTCCATGAAGAAAACTCATGGACTGAAAACGAAGGGTTAGGCTTGAGAAATAGCCTGATGAAATAGCTCTGACCTCCCTACCATTGAGGGGATCTATCGCAGTCACTGCCTCAAAAAGGCTGCCAGCATCATTAAGGTCCCGCACCATCCTGCCACTCACTCATCTCCCCGCTGCCTTCAGGTAGAAGGTACAGGAGCCTGAAATCTGCAACATCCAGGTTCAGAAATAGCCACTTCCCCACAGCCATCAGGCTATTAAACTCAACTCAAACAAAACTCTGAACATTAATAGCCCATTGCACTTTATCTGCTTATTTATGTGTGTATATGTATATTCATTGGTATACGGTCTACTATATTCTGTTGTGCTGAAGCAAAGCAAGAATTTCATTGTCCTATCTGGGACACATGACAAAAAACTCTCTTGAATATCTTGAATCTTGAATCGTGAACCTTGATGAAGGCTCTCTCAATATCTCAGCATTTCCCCACCAAATCTCCATGGATTGATGTCCTCCTCTCTCCACGCCCTCACTTCCTTCAACTAAACTTCAGGCCAATCACATGGGGTTGGGTTTTATGTGTCAGAAGGAACTGCATATACTGGTTTAAACCGAAGATAGGCACAAAAAGCTGGAGTCAGACAGCGTCTCTGGAGAAAAGGAATAGGTGACGTTTTGGGTCGAGACCCTTCTTCAGATTGAGAGTCAGGGGAAAGGGAAATGAGAGATGTAGACGGTGATATAGGGAGATATAGAACAAATGAACGAAAGACGGGTGCATGGATAGGACAAGTTTGGAGTGATATGGACCAAACGCAGGCAGGTGGGACTAGTGTAGCTGGGACATGTTGGCCGGTGTGGGCGAGTTGAGCTGAAGGGCACAGAGACTCTCAGTAATCAATTGGCCATGACTTTCCAATGACATATTTACCACAGCAATGAGTCTGACTGATGTGATATAATCTTGAAAGTTTATGCCATTTATGCAAATGTTGTCAACTTTCTATTCAAAATGCTAATAACTGTTGCACTTCAGTATTACAAGGGGGAAAATTGATGCTTAATAATTATCAGTTGATTAACATTTTCGGTGAAATCTGAAATAACAAACACACATGCAGGCAACCTTGGAATACATTACTTGAAGTGTAAGAATGATTGCTAGAAATATCATTACGCTTAAAAATGCAGAGGTTTCTTCAGACTCTGAAGAGCCAAAGGTTTAATATAAACTAAAGAAGCTTTGTGCATGAATGTCAATATTAGCTGTAAGCTTCAGCAACAAGTCACTGACTTTGTTGCCAGGACTTGAGGACATGATCTATAGGGAGAGGTTGAGCAGGCGAGGACTTTATTCTTTGGAGCACAGGTGGACGAGGGGTGATCTTACAGAGATGTACAAAATCATGAGTGGAATAGATTGGGTTAATGCATAGTCTTTTAACCAGAGCATGGGAATCGAGAACCAGAGGACCTAGGCTTAAGGTGAAGGGAGGAAAGATTTAATAGGAACCCGAGGGGCAACTTTTTAAAACAAAGGGTTATGTTCGGAACGATCTGCTGGGAGAGGTGGTTGACACAGGTGCTATCCACAACATTTAAGGAACATTTCAACTGGTACATGGATAGGATAGGTTTAGAGGGATATGGATCAAACGCAGGCAGGTGGGACTAGTGTAGATGGGGCATGTTGGTCGGTGTGGGCAAGTTGGGCCGCAGGACCTGTTTCCATGCTGGAATAGTGATAAATCACAGACTAATAGTGCTGTAAATGGGATAGGACCATACTCCATAAGACCTTTGTGTCTGAGATATTGCTTTCACCTGGGAGTGAGCTGTTTCAATTGATTGAATAATCTTCAGACATGGCAGCTAGTTTAAAATGTGCAACATTTTCACCCTTTGGGGAGATGATCCTTGTGTTCTGTTGTGTCACCTGGCAACCATCAAACTATTGTCTTTGGGCTCATCATTGGTTATGATGGAAACAGTTGGTCAAAATATTTTTTTCCCACTTAAAGTATGTGAATATGGACTGAAGTGCAAACAATTTCCATACACCAGCAATGATTCAGATGCTCTTTGTAGAGAACTTTGCTCAAAAACTTCCTCTTTCGAACATCTCTGAAGTAGTTCAAGTCATGAAGGAAAGCAACATTGTCATCATAGACCTCAGCTCCTGTTGGCTGTCCTGAACAGATGAATTGGTCCTGCAATTTGGGGGATTTTTTTAACTTGTTCACCCCATGTTTGCCAATCATGTTTTATGTTACTCTTTTGGATATACTATCTCCCTCAGATGGCTGTCATGCAGATTAACTCTTTACTTGGTGTAAAGGGGGCTTATTTAGGTTGTTTTTAGTTTAGAGATGGTGGGCCGTAGCGCAAATACAGGCCCTTTATGGCCCACCGAGTCCATGCTTCCCCACACATTAACACTATCCTAAACACACTAGGGACAAATTACACATAAAACAAGCCAATTAACCTACATACCTGTACGTATTTGGAGTGTGGGAGGAATCCGAAGATCTTGGAGAAAACCCATGCAGGTCACGGGGCGAACGTACAAACTCCGTACAGACAGCACCTGTAGTCGGTATCGAACCCGAGTCTCCGGCGCTGCAAGGGCTGTAGGACAACAACTCTACCGCTGCGCCACCATGCTATGTGTAGAGCGGAGGATGCCGTCCACTGTAAAATAAAAAAATCGAGGCTGTATTCTGGATTGCCAGTGGAAAGAATGGTCAACCAGGCAAAGTGGAGCCATAGCCCAGAAACAGGCATTCCCTTCAATGATAAATAGAATGGTGACGAGTGGTGGAAGAGGTGAAGCAAATGGATGGGTGGTGGATTTCTTGGATTTATAATAAGTGTTGTTCCCTTTCAACCCTTGCCACGATAGTCTGGCTCATCTTTGTATTACTTTAGTTCAGTTTAGAGATACAGTGTGGAAACCGGCCCTTCGACCCACTGAGTCCATGATCACCATCAGCCACCCATATTCTAGTTCTATGCCCTACTCACTAGGGGCAACTTACAGAAGCTAATTAACCGATCAACCTGCAAGTCTTTAGAATGTGGGAGGAAACTAAAGCACCCAGAGGCGGTCCTTCAGTCCAAGTCCAAGTGAGTTCCATTTATTGTTACATCCCCATCATGTCACAAACAAGGGATTCGTGAACTGGTCCAGCCATCAGTTAACTTAGTTTCCCATTTGTTGGTCCCTTTAATGTGTTTAGATTTAATATTCTCTGCCCATGGGCTAACTAACAAGGCAATATTAATGTTTAAGAAAGAACAGCACGTGCTGGAAAAATCGAAGGTGGACAAAAATGCTGGAGAAACGAAGCGGGCGAGGCAGCATCTATGGAGAGAAGGCCCCGAAACGTCGCCTATTCCTTTTCTCCATAGACGCTGCCTCACCCGCTGAGTTTCTCGGGCAATATTTATTGTCCTTCTCTGGTTTCACTGAGAGCATTAACACTCAAACATGTGGGGGCACAATTGAAATAACACACCAGTGAGTCAATTAATATAAATATTTTCTCATTTGTTGATCTCCAGACTCCAAAATGACCCAGCCTGTAGGCATACACTGTGTAAATATTAATTTGGCACGTACACAAGCTTAAAGGGCCTGTCCCACTAGGGCGCCATTTGCTCGTCACGCAGGTGGTGCGCGAGGATTTTGAGAATCTAAAAATCCTGGGGTGCCGCGCAGTACTACTCGTCGCTGCCTACGTCACCACGCGCCATGCGCCATGCGCGCGTTATGACGCACGCGTCATTCGTCGTGACGTGTAAATGATGTCGCGTAATGCCGCGCAAATGACGCCCAAGTGAGACAGGCCCTTAAAGATTTATCTCACACTTACAAACTAATGGAAATAATAAATGGTTCAATGGTTCTCTATTGTCACGTATGGACCGCACAGTGAAATTCTTGCACCCATCGTCATATTTTGGTGCCATGTGCAGAAGAGAGTCCAAACGCCAGTCCACATGCTGGGTGGATTGGAATGCTCCTGATCCAGGCAAACCCAGGTCAACCGCGGGCTGCTGCATATAATCAGTACAGTTTAGAGACACAGCATGGAAACAGGCCCTTTGGCCCATCAAGTCTATGATGACCATTGATCATTCGTTCACGCCGCTTCTATGTTATCCCACTTTCTCATCCTCTCTCTATACGGTAAGGGTAATTAACAGAGACCAATTAACCTGCTAACCCACACGTCTTTGGGATGTGGGAGGAAACCGGAGCACCCGGAGGAAATCCACGCAGTCACAGGAAGAACGTGCAAACTCCACACAGGCTGCACATGAGGTCAGGATTGGGTCTCCGGTGCTGCAAGGCAGCAGCTCAACCAGCTGCGCCACAGTGCCACCCTTAGATCTGTCATGTTTTACATGCTTATTTAAAAAACCTAAATAATATGAGCCTGATTCTAACCGTAGTTTAATGCTGCCCGAATAATGGATTTATGGATCATTATTTGTATGCTCAAAGACTTCTCTCGAAAAGATGATTTCCCTTTATTCGTACTTGCATTTCACATTTCGTCTGAGGTAGATAATTATGCTTGATATTTCTAATAAGCAGGTGGCATAGTTTATAATCAGGGTTTTTCAAATTATCAAAATTGTTTACAGATCATTTTCCTTCTCTCTAATAACCTGCACAATTTAAAAATGATTAATGCCTCATCAAATATGACACTTCGATTTATTCTCTTTAATGCTCACGTCTCATCAAAGTAACTATTTCTCGTTCCCCTAGACTGCACAAGTAAGCTACATGTTGAACAGGACATGTACAATTACATTAAATAATGGTGATCAACTTCACTGCTGTTAAACGCACATGTTAGACTGTTCAGACTAATTCCATCTAAACTTTTCCAAATTTGCTGCCGTGATTACAATCAAAGCTTCCAGGGTAAATAATTTATTTTCTTGTTGTGCTTCAGACTATTTTTTTCGCTCTTTTAAAACGATTATATCCAGTAACCTTTTGAAAGCTGCTAATGATTATACTTCCACCACAATTTCATGCACTGCATTCCGATCATTATCATTAATATTCGAACAAGATCAGCCTATTCTAAATTGGTGTTACCGCACCTCCTAACCTTTCTCCCTTCTCACCCCCCTCCCCCCCCACCTCCCCAGCTTTGATCCTGCATCAAATTTTATGTTGATTCCTCTCGTTACCAATTGCCATGGAAAGGAAAAATATATCTGATATATATCTGAATATTGTTAATATTCCCTCGATGTTCTCTGTTCTAATGAGAGCAATCTCTTTTACTTCCTCTCTACATCACCGAGGATCAGCGCAGGTTGTACATTCCCCACAATTTAACCTCGGGGCAAGCTCTTCATGCTTCACAAGTACATTCCGATACAGAGCAAGAAACAGTGACCTGAGGGCAGGTGACCGATAACCTGGTCAAAGAAGTGAATCATTATTGTGCCTCACCTGGGCTCGTACCAATTTCTTCTCTCTCCCTGCCCTCCCACTTACATTCTTTCACAATTCGCAACTCCTTCGATCCTTTTGCTTCACACCTTCTGTCTGTTCATCTCTGGCCTCTGTCCACCATCTGCCTATCAAAAAAACACCCTCTTACCTATATCAACCTGTTATTTGCCAGGCTTTGTCCAGGCCCTCCTCTCTTCCAACTTTCTTTTCAAACCCATTCACCCCGCCCTCCACCATCTGTCCATTGAAGGGTCCCGATCCGAAACGTTATCTATCCATGTTCTCCAGAGATGCTATCCCAAGTGTGTGCTAGATAATGTTAATGTGCAGGGATCGCTGGTTGGCTCAGACCTGGTAGGCCGAAAGGCCTGTTTCTGCGCTGTAACTCTAAACTCTAAACTTGTTTTCCTTTGGACCATTAAAAATTGGTACTCTATAAACTTCTGTGTCGGAAAGAACTGCGGATGCTGGTTTAAACCAAAGATAGACACAAAATGCTGCAGTAACTCAGCGGGTCAGGCAGCAACTCTGGAGAGAAAGAAAGGGTGATGTTTCTTCAGAAGTCTCTCGTCCCGAAACATCGCCCATTCCTTCTCTCCAGAGATGCTGCCTGTCCCGCTGAGTTACTCCAACATTTTGTCTCTATGAACTTCTGACAGTGTGATTGAAAGAAGGGGTAACTTGAAATTTTATTTTATTTGTTCTTGTCCTGAAAATAGTAAATAAATAAAACCGATGACTTAGCCCCTGAAAGATGTCTGGGAAACGAGCAGCTGAGGGAGGGGTAGTGAAGATGGAGGTTATGTGTGAGGATTGTTTTCTGCTCTGGGACTGAAGAGGATAGGCTGTGGTTGACCTAATTAATTTTGCAGAGAAGTCTTGCAGTCAGCTGAGACTAAGTGAGTTCATCGCATTCATCACGGCTGCATTCAGCCCCTGCGGTAAGAGAAATCTATTGTCGTTCAGTCCTTGCGGAATCCATTCAGTCTTAAACATATCTATGTCTTGCCAGCCACAAAGCAGACTGCTTTTAAAATGCCGGACTGAATTGCTGGAGTTTGGCTTTAGTGTGCTTGCACTGTCGGAGAGGAAGCCACACACTCTACCATGACAGGATTGACATTGAGTCATAGACATGTCGATGTCATTGTAAAGCAGCACTCAGCTCTTTTCAGAATCGGTGCAGGTAGAATTTCACTGACACGAGATTACACTAAATTTAGAGGATCCTTTCACAGAAATAGCATTGTCCTGTTACTTCTATGAAAAAGAATTCTGAAAGTGCAGGTGATAAGTAATGCAGGGAGCGTAATCAAAGATAATTCATTTCCTCCCCGGAGTGTACTGTAGGTGACGGCTCAAAATGGATACGTCAGAACACCATTTGCAACTAACGGTAGTTCCCAGTTTTAAGGTTGTAAAACTGAACAAAGCAAATTCGAAACTCCCGGGATGGGAGATGGTTTTGAGAAAGTGTTGTGAATCTGTGGAATTCTCTGCCACAGAAGGCAGAGGAGGCCAATTCACTGGATGTTTTCAAGAGAGAGTTAGATATGGCTCTTAGGGCTAACGGAATCAAGGGATATGGGGAGAAAGCAGGAGCAGGATACTGATTTTGGATGATCAACCAGGATCATATTGAATGGCGGTGCTGGCTCGAAGGGCCGAATGGCCTACTCCTGTACCTATTTTCTACGTTTCTATGAAATGTAAAAAAGACACAAAGAGTCAAAGATCGCAAGTCAGCTGATCAGGCAGAATCTCTGGAGAACATGGGTAGGTGACGCTTCGGGTTGGGGCCCTTCTTCAAACTGACCATGAACCCACAGATGAACACCAGGCCACCATCTCCCAGACTGTTTCCGAACTTATCACTTCTGGTCATCTCCGTTCCACAGTCTGAAGAACGGCCATGACCCGAAATGTCACCCACCCATGTTCTTCAAGGATAATGTAATAAAAAGGGACTGTTGATGTTGGTTTATACCAAAGATAGACACAAAATGCTGGAGAAACTCAGCGGGCCAGGCAGCATCTCAGGGGAACATGGATAGGTAATGTTTTGGGTCGGGACTCTTCTTCAGACTGTTTGGAGCAGGGAGAGTGGGGGAAAAACTGGAAGCAAAAGAAAAATTAGGACAAATCACAGGTGGCAACAGATGACCTGAAGCAATGAGGTTCCCTGATAGGTCGATTCTCCAGTGATGCTGCCTGACCCGTTGAGTTACTCCAACACTTTGTGTCTTTTATGTAATTAAAAAAAACATTGCCCAGAATTGAAATAATTAATATAGAGTTTACAAACAAATGCTTATCACGACAAGAAAAGTGATCTATCTTTGGCCAATGAGAAGCTACGGTTGTGTCGGCTCAAAGGAAAATATAATTTTACCAAGAGCATAAACCTGAAGATTGTAAATATTTCAGAAAGTAACTATGGAGGAGTAGAGTATTTGATGAGAAAAAGCAAAATTGAATACAAGACACATCGTGAGAGGGACATCATATTAAACTGTAAAAGCAAAGAGAGATATGTGAAAATGAAATGATTAGAAAATGTTATTGTTTGTCTTCTACAAACTAAGACAAGAGCAATGACATTGGGAAATAAGACCAAAAAAGGTGATGCTAGTCTTAGCAAAGGAAGACGCAATTGATGGATGGACTCATTTGATAAATTCATGTGATAGGAACAGAATTAGGCCATTCAGCCTCACAAGTCTGCTCCTTCATTCAATCATGGCTGATCTATCTTTCCCTCTTAACCCCATTCTCCTGCCTTCTCTCCACAACCCCTGACATCTGTACTAATCAAGAATCTATGTATCTCTGCCTTAAAAATATCCATTGATTTCACTTCCACAGCCATCTGTGGCAATGAATTCCACAGATTCATCACCCTCTGACTAAAGAAATGCCTTCTCACCTCCTTCCTAAAGGAACGTCCTTTAATTTTGAGGCTATGACCTCTGGTCCAAGACTCTCCCACTAGTGGAAACATCCTCTCCACATCCACTCTATCCAGGCCTTTCACTATTCGGTAAATTTCAACGAGGTCCCCCTCATCTTTCGAAACTCCAACGAATAGAGGCCAGTGCTGTCAAATGCTCAACGTCAAATGCTCAACGTTTGTTAGATCCCGCAGATTCAAAGTGATGCCTGAAGCCTGGAGAATAGCAAAGTTAATTGCAATGTTGAAAAAACAGATGAAGTGATTGTCCTCATAATAATGGACCGGTCACTTTAAACTTGGTGTTGGGGAAATTTCTCCAAACATTAATCCAAAGAGAAGTTACAATTGCTTGGACAAGTGTGGATTGATTAGAGACAGCATGAATTTATTAAAGGGAAATTTGTCGGGCTGTCTTTTGAGAGAGGGTCAATGATGTGGTTTATATGGCGATTGATGAAACTCCACGTAAAGCAATTCATCATCAATGAAGCATATGGACTTGAGGGGGTGAGAGCAGCAGGGATAAAACACTAACTAAATAACAGGAAGCAGCAACACACTGTAGGATTATTTTTTTAATTTGGAGGGACTGATAAAGTGGAGTTTAGTTTAGTTTACTTTAGAATTGTATAGAGATACAGCGCGGAAACAGGCCCTTCGGCCCACTGAGTCTGCCCGACCAGCGATCCCCGCACATTATGACCATTGTACACTAGGGACAATTATTACCTTTCTACCAAGCCATTTAACCTACAAACCTGTACGTCCTTGGAGTGTGGGAGGAAACCAATGTTCTCAGAGAAAACCCACGCAGGTAACAAGGTGAACATACAAACTCTATACAGACAAGCACCGTAGTCAGGATTGAACCCGGGTCTCTGGCGCTGGAAGCACTGTAGGACAGCACCTCTACTGCTGCACCACCATGCCGCCCCATCAAGATGTGTTTCTTAAAACTGCTTTTCTTTGTATATCAATGAGTTACAAAGCGCCATATCCACAAATAACACAAATAATGAAATATGACGAGGATAGTAATAGACTTCAAGGAGATGTCGACAAGCTTGCGGAATGGGCAGATTTGTGGCAAATAAAATTTAATACGGAGAAATTTAAGTGTTACATTCTGGTAGGAAGAATGTGATGAGACAATGTAAACTACAAGGCACATTATAAATGGGATGGAAGAACAGAGTGATCTCGGGGGTAAAAGGTCATGGTTCGTTGAAAGTGGCAGGACAGGAGGAAAAAGTCACCTTGAATCCTGTGTTTAGAGCAAACCTTTATAAAACACTGGTTCGGATACAACTGGATTATTGCTCCCACATTCGAGTGCGTTGTTTTTGGAAAGATGTAAACTTTATGGGAAGACTGCAGAAGAATTTTTACATTGCTTCGAGAATCCACATGAGCAATATGGATAGATCGGGGAGGTCGCGATTATTCTTCGGGGAACAAAGGACGTTGAGGCAGGATCTATTGAGTTGGTTCAAATCATGGAGGATTTCATGAATTGAGTTGAGTTGAGTTTATTGTCACGTGTACCGAGGTACAGTGAAAAGCTTTTGTTGCATGCTAACCAGTCATCAGAAAGACATCTATGGAGTGAAGGAAATAGGCAATGTTTCGGACCGAAACCCTTCTTCAGACTGATGTGAAGGTGGGGGGAGGGGTGGGGGGGGCGGAGAGGGGAGTGGGAGAAAAGATGAAAGAGCCGGAAGGCTGAGGGCTCATTGGGTCGAAGGGCCTGTTTCCTTGTTGCATCTCTAAACTAAAATAAATTTAGACAGCAGGTGAAGAAAAAAAACAGAAGACAAAACATAAAAGAATATATTATTAAGGACCTTATCTTGCACAAAACATTATTCCCTTTACCCTGTATCTGTACAGTTTTGATTGTTTGATTGTCATCCTGTATAGTCCTTCTGCTGGCTGGATAGTACGTAACACCAACAAAATTTTTTTGCTGTACCTGTGACAATAAACTAAACTAAATGAAAAAAACTCAATGATTGGTTAACAAAAATGCTGGAGAAACTCAACGGGTGAGGCAGCATCTATGGAGCGAAGGAAATAGGCAACTTTTCGGGTTGAAACCCTTCTTCAGAGGCTAACCTTTCGGAGTTATTTCGACCCAAAACTTCACCTGGTCCTTTTCTCCGGAGATGCTGCCTGACCCGCTGAGCTACTCCAGTTTTTTGTGTCTTTGCCTGTAGTGTGTTGCTCATAACAGGGCTGTGGAATGTGCCCAGCAGGCCAGAATATACTAAGAAGGACCCCTGAGCCCAAGTCACGGATGGATGATAGGCAGAAATGGTCAGCTCTGATAAAGGCAGAAAGATGAAGATAGTGACCTGAAGTTGGAGAATTAGATATTGATTGCAGAAGGTTGCAGCGTGCCTGGGCAGAAGATGGAGTGTTGTTCCCCAAGCATGACTAGTGCCTCATTGAAACAGTGCAGGAGGCTTCAGGTAGACAGGTCACCGCGGGAGTGAGACGGTGAATAAAAGTGGCAGGCGGCTGGAAGCTCGGGGTCATTCGTTTAGTTTAGTTTAATTTAGAGATACATCATGGAAACAGGCCCTTTGCCCCTTCGAGTCCATGACGACCACAATCACCCATACACTAGCACTATCCTCCAAACGGGCCAATTTACAGAAGCCAATTAACCTACAAACCTGCGCGTCTTTGGAATGTGGGAAGAAACTGGATCCCTCGGAGAAAAGCCACAGGGTCAGGGGGAAGTGTACAAAGTACCGTACAGGCAGCACCCGTAGTCAGGGTCGAGCCCGGGACTCCGGCGCTGTCAGGCAACAACCCAACCCCTGCGCCACAAGGTGTTTGTCTAATCTAAACAATATGGAGATTTACAATGCAGAGAAGATCATACAGTGCACACTGGATGAAAAGCAAGTCAATCGCGGCTTCATCTGGAGAGCATGACGAGACCCCGGATGCAGGTCACATACAGCAGGGTGCAATGGAATTCCTTGTTTGCATCAAGCACATAAACAGGACACACACTTTAATGATAACTACAGCAATAATCACAATAATTTAGTTTAGTTTCATTTATTGTCACGAGCCATCCTCAGTGTACAGATTCATGATAGAGGCAATAATGTTTAATAACAGGGCTGCACTGTGGTGCAATGGTGCACTGTGGTTCAATTGCAGCACCAGAGACCAGAGTTCGATACTGATTACGGGTGCTTGTCTGTATGGTGATTGTAACTGTACGCTCTCCCCGTGACATACGTGGGTTTTCTCCGGGATCTCCCGTTTCCTCCCACACACCAAAGACGTACAGGTTTGTAGGCTAAATGGCTTGGTATAATTGTATATTGTCCCTAGTGTGTAGGATGGGGCAGAGAGTGTTAGTGTACGGCAATCATTGGTCAGCGCGGACTCGGTGGGCTGAAGGGCCTGTTTCCGACCGCTGTATCTCAAAATTAAACTATACTAAACTACTGCAAGATAAAGACCGATTATAGCTGAGAGGAAACTAAGAAGAGCATGGTTACAGTAAGAAATATTGCTGCTGGAGTAGAGGTTTAAAAGACTGGAGCGATAATGAGTGGTCCACTTCTGGGACCAGCACGCAGAGAGTCGCCTGACTTGCGCGCCATCTAATATGCATCCAAACCATGATGAATGCAAAGCTGCAAAATGATTCAAAGATTGCAATGCAATCTGAAGTAGTGCAAATAAATGTTTTTAAAATAAAATAATGGAATGACCAGTGGTGTAGAGTTAAGAGAAAGAGTACCAGGCAGCTTATCTGGCAAAGGGGTGTGAAAGAGGAAAAGAAAGACTTAGTGTTGGACTATCTCAGCGGGTCAGGCAGCATCACTGGAGAACATGGATAGGTGATGATTCGTGTCGGGAGTGGGACCCTTCTTTAGACTGATTGTTGAGGAGGGGGGGGGGGGGGGGGGGGGGAAGAAAGCTGGAAGAGAGGAGGGGTAGGACAAAGTCTGGCAGGCCAATACAGGTGAAGGGGATTTTTGCCAAGCAGATGGTTGGGCAAAGGCCAGAGATGAAAAAACACAGAAGGTGTCGGACAAAAGGATTGAAGAGTTGTGAATTGTGAAGCCAGAGGAGGGAATGAAGGTGGTGGTCTGATAGCAGTGGGGGAGAAGCTGTCCGTAGGTCTGGATGACTGAGCTTTCAATACCTGTGCCTTCTCCCAGAAGGACGAAGAGATAAAAGTGAGTGTCAGGTATCTTTGCCAATACTTCCAGCCTTCCCGATGCAACATGCCATGCAGATGGGCTGCAGTGGAAGGAAGTGATGCTTGTTGGTTTGGGCTGTGTTCACCGCTCCTTCCAGGTTAACAATGTCTGTAGAAGGGCAGCTTGGTATAATTGTAAATTCGTCCCAGTGTGTGTAGGATAGTGTTAAGGGGCTGTCTCACTTGGGCGACCTAATTGATGAGTTTAGAAGAGTTTAGGAGAGTTTGAAAAAAAGTCATGTTGAAGACATCCTTCGACTATGTAGAAGACCTCCTTCAACCTCCTTCGACTATGTTGAAGACCTCTTTCAACCTCCTTCGACTATGTAGAAGACCTCCTTCAACCTCCTTCGACTATGTTGAAGACTAGCTTTGACTAGCTACGATTAACTTCGGGAAAATTGGACACCGAATAGTGGAGAGTGAAGCCGACCTCCTTCGATCTCCATCGACCTCCCTTCGATTATGATGAAGATTTTCTATGACTACCTTCGACTACCCTTGATTACCTACATAACATGCCGACCTACAAGACCTACTACGACTAAACCTACGAGTAAAAAAAGTATGGATTTTTTCCATGGCGACCTTTTTTTACTCGCGGAGATTTTTCAACATGTTGAAAAATACGCCGCGACCTAGCTGAGGCCTCAAGTACACGGGGACTATTCTTGAGCATGAAGGAGTGTTACAAAGACTTCCTACGACCTCATGTCAACCATGCTGCGAGTATGAGTCAAGGGCAAACTCGCCAGAACTCGCGGATTAGTGGGACAGCCCAAGTGGGACAGCCCCTTTAGTGAGCGGGGATCGCTGGTCGGCGTGGACTCGGTGGGCCGATGGGTCCGTTTCCACGCTGTAACTCAAAACTACACTACAAAACAAATCTAAACAATTTCTGAACCTTTCCAGGGCTTCCATCTGGGTCCTTTGCTCTCCGATATTTAACCCTCGAGAAAGCAGATTGTGAATGCCGCAGCGTGCTGTGACAAGCGGTGCAGTCATAACTTTAGTCTGAACCGGCATTTAAATATTCATAAGCACTCAAAAATTATTAAAAATTAAGCATACAATTAAAAATATAAATTACTACAAAAAATATGAAAAGTTAAAGCACTGAAGTCAATTAAAAGACATTATAACATATTAAATATTAAGCATAAAATTAAAAATATATAATTTATTGCAATTTAAAAAAATTAAAGCACAAAATTTCATACTCACTACCAGTTCATTAATGGTGAAATTAAATCAAATCTACTGAACAAAATTAAAATAGCTATTAAAAATTAAATATAAAATTAAAAAATATATAAATTATTCCAAATGTTTTTGAAAGTTTAAAGCACTGAAAATCACCAGAAACTATTAAAAGCAAATGACTACATCAAAATTAACTCAATTAATTCAGAAAATGTAAACTAACTTAAAGTTGACTCGCTCCTTCACAGCCACTCCTCTCATTGAAATGAGAAGAGTTGTTGAGCCTTGTTCAAGAGGTCCGTCACTGGACTGTATAGTAACAGAGGTTAATGCCAACAGTTCAACCTGGAGCTGAGAGATTTTCAAAACAGATGCTTTTGGCCAGTATTATTTTTAGCTTGGCCAGCTTAATGACATCTGCCATACGAGTGATCCTCTGATCTGGTGCCCGACATCACGGGCATAGAAAAAAACCAGAGCTCTTTAGGCTTTAGAGATACGGCCCTTCGGCCCACCGAGTCCGTGCCGACCAGTGATCACCCTGTGCACTAGCATTATCCCACACACTAGGGACGATTTACAATTTTTACCAAACCCAATTAACCTGCAAACCCGCACGTCTTTTTTTTTTTTTTTTGGGATGTCTTTGGGATGTTGGAGGAAACTGGAGCATCCGGCAGAAACGCACGTGGTCACAGGCAGAACGTATAAACTCCATACAGACGGCATCCCTAGTCAGGATCGAACCCAGGTCTCTGGCACCGTGAGGCAACAACTCTAAAACTGTGGTCCCCTCATGCCAGAGACTTTATTACATCTCACGGGGAGACTTTCATTCTGATTAGTGACAAGCCTGGTCAGTTAGCAGCTAACCAGAAATTATCAGTTGTTAGAGGTATGTATTGGAGACTATGTTGGACATCCATTGACCAGCCTGACTGCATGCAGACCTACTACTGTTGAATCCTGCAGTAATCCCTTTGCATATATCTCAGTCATTGAAGGGTCTCGACCTGAAACGTTACCCATTCCTTGTCTCCAGAGATGCTGTCTGCCCTGCTGAGTTACTCCAGCTTTTTGTGTCTATCTCACTTGGACATTGTTGTAAACAACCTTTATTTCCCCATTGAAGTGATTTTGTCCAAGTGGATGCACAACAGTCATCAAATAAATTAATTATCTCAGCTATTCTCCCAGAATACAAATGACTCCCCTTGGATGCTTTCCTCAAATGAAAACGGAATATATATTTGGTATAAGAACTCTTGCCATCACTCTGCTATTACCCCAATTTTAGCCGACCAGCCACAATATGCAGAAACAAAGAACTGCAGATGCTGGTTAACAAAATAGACACAAAAATGCTGGAGTAACTCAGCAGGTCAGGATCAGAAGATAGACTCAAAATGCTGGAGCAACTCGGGCGGGACAGGCAGCATCTCTGGAGAGAAGGAATGGGCGACGTTTCGGATTGAGACCCTTCTTCAGACTGATGTATGGGGAATGGGCGCGACAGAGATAAGAGGTAAGAATCGGGACCCTCCAAACATCTGCCTAACAAAATCTCCCATCAGCTTTATCCACCTATCATTTGCCAGGCTTTGACCAGGCCTTGTAATTATGTCTCAAATTCACTACCAATACATTAATGGTGAAATTAAATCAGTACATTTAACACAAATAACATAAATAGCATCTGATTGGGGAAAACCATGAAAAGTAAGATTATCGAGGAAATCTTTTCTAATAGTGTCTGTCAAAAATATATATAAACGGCACAGAAGATTGATGAAAAGTTGAATAATTGGGATACAGGTCTATTTTGTTACACATAGATATACCTGTGACCATTCTTCCTTGGTCACGCAAGCACGGAACCCTCTTCTTCTCACCATCATTGAGTCTTGATGACCCAATCCCCCTTCCCGCCCCTCCTTGGTTACCGCAGTGCCTGGGGTCTGTTCTCTTGTTTCTCCAAAGACAGGTTTGCAATGTAAAACCTTCTGCTCATGCCCAATGACCCCCTCAGTGTTGGCTGGGAAAGTTACGGTGGAAGTGTGGAGGCTGTGGATACCACCTCCCTTCCATTGACAAACCAACCTCCCTTCCATTGACTCCATCTACGCTTCACGCTGCCTCGGCAAGGCCACCAGCAAAATCAAGAATGAGTCTCACGCCGAAGATAGACACAAAATGCTGGAGTAACTCAGCAGTATCTCTGGAGAGAAGAAGTGGGTGACTTTTCAGGTTGAGACCCTTCTTCAGACTTCAGAACGTGTCTATCTTCTGTGTCAACCAGCATCTGCAGTTACTTTCCACACCAGTGTTACCCCAGTCACTTTCTCTTCTGCTCTCGTTCATCAGGCAAGAGGTACAGTAGTGTGAAAACACACACCTCCAGATTCAGGGACAGTTTCTTCCCAGCTGTCATCAGGCAATTGAACCATCCTATCAACAACTAAAGAGCACTCCTGCACTTCTATCTACCTCATTGGAGACTCAGACTATCTTTAATTGGTCATTTATGGACTTTACCTTGCAGTATATGTTATTCCCTTCATCCTGTATCTGTACACTGGATGTCTTTCTGCTGAATGGGTAGCACATTACCAAAGTCTTTTTACAATAACCTAAACTAAACTAAAAATAATCAAATGGTATTAAAATAACTTGGCCATCACACCAAATAAATGAATTAATGAATGAAACTTTGAAACTTTATTATCACATGTGAGATGTGACAGTGTGGTTGTTTGTTTTGTATACACAAGGTATGCAAATAGTCGCTACATAAAGGGCTCCAACAAAGTTACAAAGTATTCTATTTTGTCCTCAATTGGCCCCACTCTGTTTTCAGCGGCCCCCTCAATGCTGTGTCCCCCCTTTGTTCTTGGCGGTGTGTCTGACCTCCAGCACCCACCGCCAACCCATCCTCGACCACCAGTGCCCTCATCCTCGTCCTCGACCACTGGCCCCATCCTCGACCATCGGCGTGTCTCCTCCTGATGGCTCAACGGCGCCAACCCCGAGTCCAGCCACGGGGACCCGGCTACTCTGTGACCTCCAGGGCCCATCTTGTTAATTGTGCTTTGTTAACAGTGCTTCCAACCCACCCACCCTGACCGCTGTACATTACACAGACAACCCACCTTGAACTCAGGGCTGAAGCCTGCAAGTAGGATCTGCTTCATATTCCAAGCTGCCATCAGCAAGGAGTTTCCAGAGAAGGTGAGAGGTACGTCACGCACGAATGATTGCTTGCCTTGTTCTAACATTTTAAAGGACATCGAGATTTGTAAAGATAAGATATTATCTTCTGTAGCTGGCTGAAGGTATTTCTGTCTGTGTGTTGGAGATAAGAGCGGTGCTCACTTATCTTAACAAACCAAAGTTAGGATGGTGACTTTCACCTCCCTTTGGCACACAATCTGCATTCTTCCCAGTTCTTGCCATGAATCTTTGATTCCCATTTACGGGAGAAGTTAAGACTCGCGCACAGAAACGCCAGACCTTCTCCATTGTCAAGAACTAATTTAAAAATTTGAGGTGCTCTCCCCTCTACCACTATCCCAGTAGACCTCCCTGCCCAACACCTCTCACACTTTAAACTCAAATGTAGCAAGTATTCTGGAGGAAGTACAGTTTAGTTTATTGCTTTAGTTTACTTTACTATTGTCATGTACACCAAGGTACAGTGAAAAGTTTAGTTTAGAGATACAGCGCGGAAACAGGCCCTTCAGCCCACCGAGACCGCACTGAGCAGTGATCCCCGCACAGTAACACTATCCAACACACACTAGGGACAATTTACAATTATACCAAGCCAATTAACCTCCAAACCTGTACGTCTTTGGAGTGTGGGAGGAAACCGAAGATCTCGGAGAAAACCCGCGTGGTCACGGGGAGAACGTACAAACTCCGTATAGACAGCACCCATAGTCAGGATTAAACCCAGGTCTCTGGCGCTGTAAGGGAGCAACTCTACTGCTGCGCCACCTTGCCTCCCTAAAACATTTTGGTTGTGGCCTATCAAGTCGGCGAAAAGACTATACATAATTTCATTCAACCGTCCACAGTGTACAGGTAAAGGATAAAGGGAATAACATTTAGTGCAAGATAAAGTCTAGTAAAGTCCAATGAAATTTTGTCTAAGGGTCTCCAATGAGATAGTTGGTAGGTCAGGACCACTCTCTAGTTGGTGATAGGATGGTTCAGTTGCCTGATAACAGTTGGGGTAACTTTATGAATTTCCACCAATGCTTTCCCCTCCACTCAGAGACGGAAACTGCTGTCAAAACATGGAGGGGACCGGGGGACACCATTTTTTGGTGGCCGCGCGCACATGCGTACACTCACACACACACACACACACACACACACACACACACACACACACACACACACACACACACACACACGCACACGCGAGCAAGGCTTCGGAGGCTCAATCCAGCGCTAAATGCAGTTTAACTCTGCCTGTCTCACTGGGTTAACTACAGCCCTGTCTGGACTGACGAGATAGCAGCGCTGCTTCTCCACGGTGGCCATATTTCCCGCAAGTCCAGGAAGGGGTGTAAGCTCACCTGGCGGGACAGGCATTGTCAGCTGGGTTTAGCGCTGTTTCTCTGCGCTGGCCCATCTTACCAAAGATCCTCTATAATCTTTGCATCTGACTGCCGACCAAAGATATAGCGGAGGATCTTTGCTGCCTACCTCTCTGGCCACCCGCGGGGGGGGGGGGGGGGGGGGGGGGGGGGGTTACTCGGGTGGGGACAGGACAGTGCCGGAGAATCATGTCCCGCCACCATTGCCTGCTGACCGACGTCTCTCTCATCCAATCGGCGCCCTCGCTCATCAGTCCCACCCCCACTGTCTCGCGAAAAGCGGAGATTTCACCGGATTTTAAAATCCGGATTACAAAAACTTGGGGGGGGTGTCCCCCACCTCTCAAAACATGGGGGGGATGTCTCCCCCGGCTTTTCCGCCCCTGCCTCCACTCACCAGCTCCGCACATGGAAGATATCAGCAAATCCTTCCAGTCCATTCCTTCTCTCCAGAGATGCTGCCTGTCCTGCTGAGTTACTCCAGCTTGTTCTGTCTATCTTCCAATCACTGCAGTACAACCTTATGTCTGGCAGTAACCAAGGCATAATTCTTTGCTCATTTATTGTCACCTGGTTGCTCCCTGATGTTCAATCCTCTCATTCCAATGTAGGGTGTTAGTTTAGAATCACTGCATGGAAACAGGTCTTTCAGTCCGCCTGGTCCACGCCAACCACTGATCACCCGTTCACACTAGTTCTAAGTTATCCCATTTTCTTATCCACTCCCTACAAATTAAGAGCAATTTTACCGAGGACAATTAACCGACAGACCCCCACATCTTTGGGATTTGGGAGGAAACTGGAGAGCCCCGAGAAAGTCCATGCGGTTATAGGGAGAACGAGCAAACTCCACACGGGCAGCATCCGAGGTCAGGATCGAACCCAGGTGTCTGGCGTTGTGAGGCAGCAGCTGCACCACTGTGCAGCCCTATTTGATACAAGAAGTAGTAATGTAGTTGACACCATACAGTAAGAATCTCTCATACTTAAAGCTCAGGAGCAAACCTGGCACCAGCATTTATTGTGATAATCAGGATTAATTGAATGATTCTCAAAATTTCAAGGTACAGTTACATCAATTTGGTACTATTAATGAAGCTTTTAATAGACCACATAGAAATGCTATTAGCAGTTAAATATTTTATGAGTGACCAGGATAAGAACACTTAAAATTACCGATAATTTAGAGTTTTTCTGCTAGGTACAGTTTTAATGGGACCATCCAGAAATATTTTAGCAATTAATTTTTAATGGGTAACTAGAAATAGGATGCAAAAAACAGACAAACTTAATTTACAACCAGCTGCATTTAATATGCATCTTTAAATGTTAACTGTGTTTGGAGTTGAGCAGCTAAAACAGAATATGTTGGAAAGGCTCAGCAGGTCAGGCAGCATCTGTGGAAGGAGAAACAGAGTTAACATTTTGGGTTTCTGTGCAAGGAGAATTAGAAAATTGGAGACAAGGAATTGCAGATGCTGGTTTACAAAAAAAGACACAAAATGCTGGGCAAACATCGGGTCAGGCAGCATCTCTGGAGGGAAGGAATGGGTGACGTTTCGTGTCGAGATCTTTCTTCAAACTGGTTAGGGGTAATGAAAATGAGAGATATTGACGATGATGTGGAGGGGTGGGGTGGGAGATTGCAACCTTCACGTGGTCCGCCCTGTTTCGACGAATGCAATCAACCTGGCATGCACAATCAAATAGGATTAAATAGAACAAGTTGTCCTACAACTTTAGACTATGCACGCTATATGCAAGAAGAAACAGATGTAGAGGGGTAAAGACCCAAGTCGCACTAGCTTCTCATTTTCACTCTACAAACAGCCTGTTTCCTTTAACATCGTTACTTTCTTTGCATTTCTTTCATTCATTGTTCTTTATCTCTCCATATCATCATCTAAATCTCTCGTTTCCCTTATCCCTTACCAGTCTGAAGAAGGGTCTCGACCTAAAATGTCACCCATTCCTTCTCTCCAGAGATGCTGTCCGTCCCGCTGAGTTACTCCAGCTTTTTGTGTCTATCTTCGGTTTAAACCAGCGTCTGCAGTTCCTTCTTAAGCATCTCTGGAGAACATGGATAGGTGACGTTTCGGGTCAGGACCCTTCTTCAGACTGATTGTGGATGGGGGAGGGGAGAAAGCTGGAAGAAAGGTGGGGCAGGCCAAAGCTTGGCAAGTGCTCAATGGATACAGGTGGAGGGGGTTGATGCATTAAAGTCTGTCCAGAACCTTATGATTTCCACAGGTGACAAGCCGGTGAAGCGTTTTTAAGGGTGAGTCCAGATTCCTATGAAATTCCGATTCAGATTAGTTTGTTGTCATATACACCAGTGTGCAATGCATTAGGGTTAGGGTCAGGGTTCCTTGTTCACCTGAAGCTCAAGGAACACATAGTGTACATGGTAATGGGTATAACTATAATTACAATGACCAATGCAGAGCAGCATAATGGTGCAATGATTGCAGTGCCGTTTGAAGTAATGCAAAAATAATACTAATGAGTCTGTCCCACTTATGTGATTTTTCAGGCGACTGTCGGCGACTGTCAAGTCGTAGCAGGTCACTGAAGAAACGGTGGCTGGAACGGCATCTGCCAGAGTGGAACACACACACATACACACATCGCTTCCTTCACCAGCTAGCTATGCAGGCAGGGGACAGGGCAAGTAGGGGGAGCGCTGTCTGAGTGAAATTCACACGGTGCAAAGCCAAGGTGATACAGACACACCCCGCGATGAACAGGACGGTTGGCGCTGTAATTAAGATGGTGAAAGCACAGTGTACGGGAAGAAGGGGGGGGGGGAGGGGAGAGGGGGGAGACGCGGTGCGGAGACAACTTTTAAGAAGCCAGAGATACACAGCTGTGAAGCTCGCCGGACATTAACATTACCAGTCGGTTATCCTTGGTTCTGAAAACTACTGTTTAACTTTTTTTTCCCCCAATGAGCCAATGAAATTCACTGATCACCAACGGCGACAACCTCCGATAACCTACGACCTCCTTGACCACTACCACTGCACCAATGGCACGAGAATTCTCGTTACTTTCCATGGTGTAAAAATTGTGGTCGTTGGCTTGGTATAAGTGTGGCAATTGTCCCTAGTGTAGGGGATAGTGCGTTAGTGTGCAGGGATCGCTGGTCGGTGCAGACTCAGTGGACCGAAGAGCCTGATTCCGAGCTGTATCTCTAAACTAAACTAAAAACAATCGCCACTTTAACAACCCCTCCCCATCAGTGCCACCGTGCACTCTTATGTCTAACTCAATCTCATTCAGTTACTTTATTATTGCACTTTATGGGCCTGTCCCACTTAGGAGACTTTTTAGGCGACTGCAGGAGACTATGCGGTCGCCACATGTTCATGGGTGGTTGCCGGGGAGTCACCTTCATGGTCATGAGTAGTGCCCTCAGACTCGCAACAAGTCGTAACGGCATTCTACAAAACTGTACGTCTTTGGAGTGTGGGAGGAAACCAAAGTTCTCAGCGAAAACCCACGCAGTCACGCTGAGAATGTACAAACACTGTACAGGCAAGCACCCATAGCCAGGATCGAACCCAGGTCTCTGGTGCTATAAGCACTGTAAGGCAGCAGCTCTACAGCTGTGCCACCGTGCCGCCCTTGTTGGTGATTCTTAGCTTAGTTTAACGGTACAGCATGGTAACAGGCCCTTCGACCAATCGAGTCCACACCGACCATCGATCACCCATTCACATTAGTTCCACGTTATCCTACTTTCTCATTCACCCCCTGTACACCATGGGCAATTTACAGAGGCCGATTCATCATCAAACCCACACGTCTTTGGAATGTGGAAGCAGACCAGAGCACCCGGAGAAAACTCACACTGTCACAGGGAGTACATGCAAACGCCATACAGACAGCACCCGAGGTCACGATCAAACCCAGGTCCCTGGTGCTGTGAGGCAGCAGCTTTGTCAGCTGCACAGTCAGAGTCAGAGTCAATTTAATTGTCATTTGGACCCCTGGAGGTCCAAACGAAATGCCGTTTCTGCAGCCATACATTACACACAAATAGACCCCAGACACAACATAATTACATTTAACATAAACATCCATCACATAGCTGTGATGGAAGGCCAAGTAAACTTATCTCTCCACTGCACTCTCCCCCCCCCCCGATGTCAGAGTCAAAGTCATAGCCCCCGGCTGGCGATGGCGATTGTCCCGCGGCCATTAAAGCCACGCCGGGTGGTGCGAGGTCGCACACCGGGTCTTGGTGTTAGAGCCCCCGGTGTGCGCTCGCAGAGTCCGCGGCCATTCCAGCCGCGCGGGGCGGTGATGTCAGGCCCCGCTCCAGGAGCTCTTCAACCCCGCACTCGGGCGGGAGAAGTCGCCGTTGCAGGAGCCTGAGAAGCGGTCTCCCTCCAGGGAGCCGTGGGCTCCCGGTGCCGTCGTCCACAGACCCGTCGTTGGAGCCTCCGACTCTCCGGTAGCAGCAGCAGCAGCAGCAGCAGCAGCAGCAACGACAGCAGCAGCAGCAGCGCTCCTCCACCGCTCCACCCGCTCCGGACTCGGCCAGCTCCGCGACAGCACGGTGAGTCGACACCTGAGTCCCCGGCTTCTTCCTGTTGGAGGCCGCTCCTCGTTGCGGCCTCAACGACACCTGAGACCCGACGAGAAAAGGTCGGGTCTCCAGTGCAGGGAGAGATTAAAAAAGTTTCCCCCCCCCTCCCCCCCCCCACCCCCGCCCCCCCCACACACACACCCCAACATAAAATAACAAAAGCTACATAAAAACACAGACAAAAAATAATAAAAACGCGGACAGGCTGCAGAGGCCGCTGCTGGCCAGAGCCGCGCCGCCTACCACCACTGGGCTGCCCCTAATTGCAGTGGGGAAAAAGGCTGTTCTTATGTCCACATGGCCAACTCAGTTAGGGCACAGAGATAAGCATAATTAGGTTGGCACAGTGGCACAAGTGCGGCACAGTAATGTGGTGGTAGAGTTGCAGCAACCAGAGGCTGGTGTTCGATCCTGACTGCGGGTGTTGGAGATTGTACGTTCTCCTTGTGACTGCGTTGGTTTTCTCCGGGTGCTCTGGTTTCTTTCCACACTCCAATGACATGCAGGTTTGTAGGTTAATTGGCTTCTGTAAATTGTCCCTTGTGTGTAGGATAGTGCTATTGTTCGGGGTGTTTGCTGGTCGGCGTGGACTTGGTGGGCCGACGACCCTATTTCCACACTGTATCTCTGAAGTCTAAAGTAAATAAATCCAGGCTTTGCAAGGATTTGCAGGATGTACAAAGGTGGACAATGGAATCAGAATGGGATGTGCTGATCCTCTGTGTAAAACCTCTGTGTGATGATCTCCGAGATCTTTGGTTTCCTCCCTACCTCCAAAGATGTACAGATTTGTTGGTAAATTGGCTTGGTATAAGTGTAAAATTGTCCCGAGTGTGTATAGGATAGTGTTAATGTGCGGTGCTCGTTGGTCGGTGCAGACTCGAGGGCCGAAGGGACTGTTTCCACACTGTATCTAAACTAAGCTAAACCAATTACATTTTGGGTGAGATTATGCCAATGTTGGAATCAATGGATGGGACTCTAACTTGACCCATCTGCCTACTATAATGATTCGATATGCTCATCCCTCTATCAGGAACATAAACTCATTCCTGGGTTGAATAAAAGAAACATCATAACAGAAGAAAAGTCCAGAATGATTGGATTCCTTCATGATTCAGGATTTGTTGTTGTACCAACCAAGGAAGAGTCATTATTCTGAAACAGTTGTCTGAAGGGCGCCCAGAAATACTTCACATCCAGCAAGTTGTTAGAGATTTTACTGATGGTGCGGAATAAGTAATGGTTGGATAACACTTTAACCAAGTCAAAAACATTGCCTGAATCCTCCAGTTACATCCCCAACTCATGGCACAAGATGAACAACCCATAATCTTCGATTCTCCAGATTTTTTGTGTAACCATAATCATTACATGTCCAATGTTTTTTATTGCAATCAGACCAGAGGCTCATTTAAGATGGTAAGAATGAGTTCCCATTAATAGTTCTGCATCTCAGGGAGCAATTTCACTGATCTTCACTGCATGTTCTTCCAGAATGGCCCATGATGGACAATGAAACAAAATGTATTTAAGAGAGAATTAGATATAACTCTTTGGGCTAATGGAATCAAGGGATAAGGTGAGAAAGCAGGAATGGACTACTGCTCCTGGATGATCAGCCATGATCATATTGAATGGCTTGAAGGGCTGAATGGCCTACTCCTGTGCCTATTTTCTATGTTTCAATGTTTCAAAGATGTGCCAAGTATGTGAAGAAGAAAGCTGTATCATTTCAATTGTTTAGGCCACATTTACTAGTCTCTGTATACAATGCTGATTTCATCAAATAAATGACTGGTCCATTTTCCTCAGCTGACAGAGCTGCTGGCTCACAGCAACAGAGACCTTGGTTTGATCCACACCTTGGGTGCTGTCCGTGAGGAGTTTGCACATTCTCCCTGTGAAAGTGTGGGTTTCCTCCGGGCACTCCGGTTTCTTTCCATATTCCAATGACGTGCGGGTTTGTTGGTTAATTGGATTCTGTAAAATAGTGGGAGTGGATGTGAAAGTGGGATAACAAAACGAGTGTAAACGGGAGATCAATGGTCGGCGGGGATTCAGTGGACTGAAGGGCCTGTTGACATGCTATATCTCTAAACCAAACTAAGGAGGAATGCTTGCTTCATATGAAACAGAGTATAGGATGGAGATTGAGAACTTCGAAACCTGATGCCAAAACAATGACCGCAATGTCAGCAAGACAAAGTAAATTGTGAAAGTACACCAATGCTTCTACTTTCTTAGAAGGCTGAGGAAGATCAGCATGTCCCCAACAACCTTCACTAACTTCTACAGATGTGCTGTAGAAAGCATTTTAGCGGGGAGCATCATGGAAAGGTTTGGGAATAGCTCCATCCAAGACCACAAGAAATTGCAGAGAATCATGGATGCAACCCAGCCCATCACACCAACACGTTAAATCAAGAAAGAAAGTTATTTGTTTCTTATTTCATTAAGACTAACTTGCCTGTGTGAAAAGCATGAATTCTGATTAAGGCTGGCAAGGAAAGAGAGAAGATATTGACTTTATTACTTTAGTGACAGCAACATTACACGCAGCGAGCATTTCAATGTGTCATAAACAATTCAAATTCCACTTCTTTCTTCTATTCAGCTTCCTGCACCAAGTTTCATTCCAACATGGATGCATGGAAAGAGAGAAACAATTTGGAATTGCCATGGTCAATGTCGACAGTTGCTGGACAATGCAGACTATACAGTCAGATGATCCAAGGCTACAATCGATTCCCAGCTTGTGTTTTCTGTGTGAACAGATTCAGCAGAAGGATAGACTTGGCACAAGCCACAGAGCTCACCCTGGCAAGAGTTCAGCAGCTTACCAGAACGCAATAGCACAGAGCCAAGCAATGATTGCTTGTGGTTTGGCAATACAACAATCAAGCCAGATTTCTCCACAGAGCTGCAACAGATGGCAATAACACTTGGCGACTAATTTCATTTGTGGGTAAGCAATTCAGAGGTAGCATTGTCTTTTTCTTTTAACTGATGAACGTTATCTTTTAAGTGTAATGGACTATAAAAGATGAATAATTCCAGTCTCTGTTGAATGTTGAGGTAGCATTGGGATTGGATTGTTCTGTCTTACTTGATGCATGGTGGATGGTAATTTGTTGCTTTGTTGCACTGTTGCAATGTATTTTGCTGGTGCTTTGTCGCTAAAGAAAGAACGATACATTAACACAGTGCGTCTCATGCGCTCAGGATATCGCAGTGTATTATTGTCAAAAATCTTTTAAAGTTTCGTTTAGATTTGAGATACAACGTGGAAATAGGTCCTTCGCCCCAGCGAGTCTGCGCTGACCAGCGATCGCCCCGTACACTAGTTCCATCTTACACAAAAAGCGCAGTCACAGTTTACAGAAGCCAATTAATCCACAAACCTGCATGTCTTTGGAATGTGGGAGGAAACCAGAGCTCCCTCAGAAACCCACGCGGTCACAGGGTGGAACATACAAACTCCGCACAGACAGCACCCGTAGTCAGGACAAACCTGGGTCTCTGGCGTCGTAAGGCAGCAGCTACTGCTTAGCCACTGTGCTGCTCTAATATAGATTTTAATTTTGGAGACAAGGTAACACACTTGTACATGGAGTGATCCCACAAAGAGCATTCTAATGGAGTCCTCTGACTTTAGACTTTACTTTAGACTTTAGAGATACAGCATGGAAATGGCCCAACGGCCAACCGAGTCCTTGCCGACCATCGATCACCACGTCATCCCAGTGATCTGCTGTTAGAGAGCTGACATTTGGACAGGACATTAAGCAGAGACTGGGTGTCTCATCTCAGACGGATGGTTAAGAAACCGTGATGCTATTTCAAGAAAGCAGGGGAGTTATCCTTGATTATTATCAAGATCATTACTGCATTGCTCTTTGTAGGAGCTGGATGTGCACTTTGAAGAGCACTCAAGCAAAACAAGGGCCTTACTTTACAGTTGAAGTAGGTTTGAATTGTAGGTATTATAGGAGGGAGGATGCTGTCCAATTTGCCCATGGACAGCTCCTACTGTGTGCCATAGAGGCCAAGAGTCATGAAGCAGGTACTTTGGGTTGCCATGTCTACGCCTGACCATCAAGAACACTAATTTACAGATTTGATTTAAAGATACAGCCTGGAAACAGGCCCTTTGGTCCACCAAGTCGATGCCGACCATTTATCCTACCTGAACCCAGTTCCCAGAGCTGCTCACCCATTCACACTGGTTCTGTTATCCCACGTCTGCATCCACTCCCTGCACACCAGGGGCAATTTACGGAGACCATTTAAGCTACAAACTGCATGTCTTTGGGATGTGGGAGGAAATTGGAGTAACCCAGTTGCAAAATGCAAACTCCACCCGGATGTCAGGATCGAACCTGGGCCTCTAGCGGTGTGAGTCAGCGGCTCTACCAGCTGCGCCACTGTGACACTTATTCTACACTTGTCTTCTCCACATTGTCCTATCCACTCTTCTCTGATTCTACTACAGAGCCGGGCACAAAGGGGAATTCAGAGTGGGCAATTGACCTGAACATCTTTGGAACGTGAGAGGAAACGGGAGCATCTCTCAAGGAGAAAGTGGAAACTCCATATGTACAGTGGGATTGAATCTGGGTCACTGGTGCTGGGAGGCAGCTGCACTGCTGGCTGCACAGCTGTGTGACACAAAATTACTTGCTTCTCAACAGCACTGAGTGAGAGTAAATGTTTCCTAGACACAAGAGACAGCTTAGTACTCGTCTTCAAAGCAGTGCAATGAGATCTCTTCCACCGCTTGGCAGAGCACAAAGCTGCACTTTTAATTTCACTCCCAGAAGGCATCAATTGTTTTGGAGCCACGCTCTCTCAGACTGGATGCATGCATGAGCCCCTCGAGTCTTCAACGTGTCAATGAGCTCCCCGGCAGCTTGTCTTCAAGGTGAACAGCTCTGGGAACTGGTTTCAGGTAGGATCCCGTACTTAATCAGCTCTCCCCCACTCTACCACCCACCAGTATCACAGCAACCCACAAGCTTGCAACATTCACCTGATACTCTCACCATCAGTACATCCAAAGAGCTTCCCCCTACAGCTGACCCCATTACAACTGCAGCGGCACCATGGAGCAGCGGTAGAGCTGCTGTCTCACCACGCCAGATATCCGAGTTAGATCCTGACTACGTCTATTGTCTGACTACGGGTGCAGTCTGTACAGAGTTTGCGTGCTCCAGTTCAGTTTAGTTTATTTATTGTCACCTGTACCGAGGTGCTGTTAAAAGCTTTTGTTGCGTGCTAACCAGCCAGCGGAAAGACAGTACATTAACAATACATTACATTGACCGCCGGGGTTTTCTCCAGGTGCTCCGGTTTCCTCCCACATTCTAAAGATGTCCAGGTTTGGTTTCTGTAAAATGGTCCATGTGCGTGTTTGATAGAACTAGTGTACGGGGATCACTAGTTGGTACGGACACAGTGAGACCAAGGACCAGTTTCCACACTGCATCTCTGAACTAAACTAAACTACTGACCTTCCCTACTAATGTCCTTGCTGAACACTTGTACACAGTCCGTCAAGGTCCATTGGACCTCCTGGTTGCTATTCATTTTAACACCCCCTCCCATTCCCATACTGAACTTTCTGTCCTGGGCCTCCTCCATTGCCTGTGTCAGGCCATACACAAACTGGAGGAGCAGCACCTGAACCCAATGACATAAACATTCAATTCTCCAATAATGGGTAACTAGCCAGCACCCAACCCCCCCCCCCCTCACACACCTAAGGTTGCCATCCTTCTCACTCCCAAATAATGGGCAAAAGGTCAAAACAAGGGACAAATTCCCGCCAGCAATTCGTTGACCGACTCAGCCATGGCTGTGTGAATGATGAGTTAGCCCGGGTGCTGGACAGCACACAGAGCCCAGCGGCGGGCCAGCTGAGGAGTTTTGGCCCGGGCTTTGTGTTCTGCTGCATGCAAAGTCCCGCACCGCATCCAACTCATGAAACGATGATCGGCCATGAGAAGGAGGGGTGGTGGTGTCGGCAGTAAGCGAAGGTCCGAAGGTCAGACAGCTGGCCGGGCTGCCGACCGACGGGGCCACGGGTGAGGCGCTGCTGCTGCACTCCATGGGCTGCACTGCGTTGGGACGGGTGAGGCGGGCCCAGACATGGCGCTATGACCCGACAGTCGCCTCGACCCGAGTAGCAGCAGTCGAATACGGGACAAGGGCGGTCCTGTATGGGAAAACCAATTTAACCCAATATACGGGATGTCCCGGCTAATACTGGACAGTTGGCAACCCTACCCACGCCCCCTACCTCCCTGCTCTTTTCCCTCCTCACTTCCCTGTGCCCCATCTGGATGCGCACCCATTTCTCCCACTATTCGACACCTCCACCTATATCCAACTATCACTTGCCCTGCTTTGCCACACCCCCATCCTCCTCCTTCCAGCTCTCTACCCCCTCCCATTACAATCAGAATAGAGAAAGGGAAGCAGCGCTGGTGTCCCGTCAGTCCAGGCAGGGCTGTAGGTTAACCCGGCGAGAGACAGGCTGAGCTGCATTTAGCTCTGGATTGAGCCTCCGAAGACTCGCGTGTGTGTGTGTGTGAGTGTGCGCATGCGAGCGCGACCGCCAATAAATTGTGTCCCCCCTGTCCCCCGATCCCCTCCATGTTTTAATAGCGATTTCTGTGCCTGATTCTGAGGCTGTGGCCTCTGGTCCTAGACTCTCCCACTGGTGGAAACATCCTCTTCACATCCACTCTATCCAGGCAATTCACTATTCGGTAAGTTTCAATGAGGTCCTCCCTCATCCTTCTAAGCTCCAGTGAGTACAGGCCCAGCACCTTCAAACTGCTTTCCACTATTTCTAGCAGCTGATCCTAACCCTACACGCCCATGTCATCCCACCCTTGACCTCTCTATCCAGCCCCTTCCCATTCCCAACCTCTTCCCTCTTCAACTCGCTGGAACTTGTCCCATCCAAGAGTTGACATTTGAAGTGAAGGTAGACTCAAAAAGCTGGAGTAACTCAGGAGGACAGGCAGCATGTCTGGAGAGAAGGAATGGATGACGTTTCGGGTCGAGACCCTTCTTCAGAATGAAGAACATACGTTCAGTCTGAAGAAGGGTCTCGACCCTCTCCAGAGATGTCCCACTGACTTACTCCAGCTTTTCGTGGCCATAATCGGTTCAAACCAGCATCTGCAGTTCCTTCTTGCACATTTTAAGTGAAGACCTTTGTTTGTGTAAAGCCTTCAGGAGGAAGCAATAACCTGTGTCTCACGCTACTAAATTTCTCAGTGACAAACCCAAGAACAAAAGACCTGCTGTGCACCCACTGCTTCAAGTACCTACACATCAGCTTCCAATTTCGAGGGCAATTAGCTTTGATTAAGAAACATACAACTGCCAGTGGTATTGCAGAGAATGTCATTTAGATATTCGTTTGCACTTGTGTTCTTCTGAAACTAATGAAATGTACAAAACAAGGTAATTATTAACACAATGAAAAAGTTTTCAATTCACAGGACACTGAAATTCTTTGGAGAATCACACAACAGATATTTAGATTTAAAATAACTTTTTCTCACAGGTTTTTATGTACAGACGTGCCCTGAATATAATTTGCATTTTTCTCTATACAATTCTATCTGTGAAAAAATATAGATGCAATGAACTGCAGGTGCTGGTTTACACAGAAAGATACAAAGTGCCAAAGTAACTCAGTGGATCAGGCAGCATCACTCCGGGTCATAGATTCATAGAAAATAGGTGCAGGAATAAGCCATTCGGCTCTTCGAGCCTGCACTGCCATTCAATATGATCATGGCTGATCATCCAACTCAGCATCCTGTACCTGCCTTCTCTCCATACCCCCTGATCCCTTTAGCCACAAGGGCCACATCTAACACCCTCTTAAATATAGCCAATGAACTAGCCTCAACTACCTTCTGTGGCAGAGAGTTCCAGAGATTCACCACTCTCTGTGTAAAAAATGCTTTTCTCATCTCGGTCCCAAAGGATTTCCCCTTTATCCTTAAACTGTGACCCATTGTCCTGGACTTCCCCAACATCGGGAACAATCTTCCTGCATCTAGCCTGTCCAACCCCTTAAGAACTTTGTAAGTTTCTATAAGATGTTGCTCTATAAGAGCAACCATAACTGGTTGCCCCAGTTTCTTCCCACACTTCAAAGATGTACAGGTTTGTAAGTAAATTGCCTTCGGTACAATTGTAAATTGTCCCCAGTGTGTATATGATAGTTAGTGTGCGGGAATCTGTGGTCGGCGTGGACTCGGGGGGGGCGGGGGCCAAAGGGACTGTTGCTGTGCTATATTACTAAAATAAAATAAACTAGGACGGTGGCTGGGACGGTGTTCTGGCGGCGGTGGCCTGAGTCCGGGGTTCGGCCGCGGGCCAGCGGCTGCGTCTGCAGGTCTAGGTGGGTTGCAGCTACGACCACCCCAGGCCGCGGTGTTGACCCGCGGGACTGTTATAACATCGCCCGGGGGGGGGGGGGGGGGGGGGGGGGGGGGGGGGGGGGGGGGGAGGAGGGAAGAGACTGCAGACCTAAGACTTTTGCCTCCATCACAGTGAGGAGATGTTGGGTGGTCTCACTGTGGTGGATGCTAATATGTGTTTATTGTTGTTTTTTATTGTATGTATGACTGCTTAAATTTCGTTCAGACTTTGGTCTGAATGACAAATAAAAGGCTATTCTATTCTAAACAAAACAAAAGGTCCCCTGTTGCTGCTGTTAAAACAATTAAATTGTGACGTACTTAAATATCCAAATGAAGCTCACCCCCTGGGCAACACTCTTAGATCTTCCTGTGAGTGATTGGAGCAGCTATCTTATATAAACATAGACAATAGGTGCAGCAGTAGGCCATTTGACCCTTCGAGCCAGCACCGCCATTCAATATGATCATGGCCGATCATCCATAATCAGGACCCGGTTCCTGCATCCTCCCCATATCCCTTTATTCCGTGGGCCCTAAGAGTTATATCTAACTCTCTCTTGAACATATCTGACTGCCAAAACAGTCGAGACATATTTTCCTCTGCTTTTATTTGTTGTGCATGGCAAATCCCAATTAATTGTAGTGCCAGCTGTGGCTTATCAGGAGCACACAATGTGTGGATAGTTCATGCAGTGATGCAGTGGAACCAACAGAATGTGAAAGAAGCAGGAAAGGTGTTTCTGCACTGCCTTCTAAACGCAGGGCTCAGGTACTGACTATCTCCAAAGAAAGATGAAGATACCCCTCAGCTGAACACTGAATGGCAAATGACACCATCCTTGTGAAAACATATTTAAACGCAAGATAGACACCAAAAAGCTGGAGTAACTCAATGGGTCAGCTGGCATCTCTGGAGAAAAGGAATGGGTGACGTTTCGGGTCGAGACCCTTCTTGAGACTGAGAGTCAGGGGAAAATGAAATGAGAGATATAGACCTGATATAGAGAGAAACACAAATGAAAGAGAGATATGCAAAAAATGTAATGATGATCAAGGAAAGGCGGGGTCCACAATGCTTCATTGTTGGCTGTGGGCTTGGTGATAACGAATTATACTGCCAAAGATGCTCAACAGGACGGCAGTGAAACTAGAATGATGACTAGGGTGGGGGAGGGACAGAAAGAGAGGGGATGCAAGGGTTAATTGGTTAGAGAAATCTGTATTATATTCCTGCATTAAATTAAGATTGGCTCTCAATGGGACAATAGGCTTCTAAGGTGTTTTAATCATTGAGAAATGTAAAGGAGTTGGTATTTTAAAAGGGGAAGAGGGAAAGAGAAAGGAACATTTTCTCACAATGTGGCAAATGTGTGACCGTGACCTGTGTGGGTTTTCTCCAAGATCTTCGGTTTCCTCCCACACTCCAAAGACGTACAGGTGTATACGTTAATTGGCTTGGTGTATGTGTTAAATGTTCCTAGTGTGTGTAGGATAGTGTTAATGTGCGGGGATCGCTGGTCGGCACGGTTTCGGTGGGCCGAAGGGCCTGTTTCCGCGCTGTATCTCACAAACTAAACTAAACTCAATTGTTATGTGATGAAACAGGACAATTCTTAGAACAAATGGAAAAGTAGCTTATTAGCTCCAAGAATGAGTTACAGTAAACTCGAAGCACAAGGAACAGCAGATGCTGGTTTATATAAAAGACCTAAGGATGGGTCCCAAAAAGTTGCCTATCCATGTTCTCTAGAGATGCTGCCTGGCCTTGTGAGTTACTCCAGCACTTTATGTCTTTTTTTTTGCAGTGAGCTCTTATTTATCAATATTATCAATCAACCAGATTTATCATGCAATGGCAAACATTTCTGAGAATTTGACTTCAACTCACAAACACTCTGTTAAACTTGTTGAAATGCCTTTAGAGTTCACAGAACTAAAGGACCTGTCCCACTTGGGCGACCTAATTGGCAAGTTTAGAAGAGTTTGAAAAAATGACGTTGAAGACCACCTTCGACCTCCTTCGACTATGTTGAAGACTAGCTTCGACTAGCTAAGATTAACTTCGGGAAAATTGGACACCGAATAGTGGAGTGAAGATGACCTCCTTCGATCTCCCTTCGACCTCCTTCGATCGACTATGATGAAGACTAGCTATGACTACCTTCGATTACCTACGACTAACATGCCGACCTACTACGAGTAAACCTACGAGTAAAAAAAGTATCGTTTTTTTCCATGGCGACTTTTTTTACTCGCGGGCATTTTTTAACATATTGAAAAAAACGCTGCGACCTAGCTGAGGCCTCGAGTACGCGGAGACCACTCTCGAGCATGAAGGAGAGTTACAAAGACCTCCTACGACCTTGTGTCGACCATGCTGCGAGTATGAGTCAAGGGCAAACTCGCCAGAACTCACGGATTAGGTCGCCCAAGTGGGACAGGCCCTTAAGTCAATGATTTGCATTGTCCTTTTAACATTGAGAATTAAGTGCTTTTAACTGAAGTGATAGCCAAGCACAGGCTAATTTGTTCATTGGTCTATACCTTGGCATACATAAGATTACAAACAGCAAATGCTAGAGGTACTGATCAGGCCAGGCTGTATCAGTGAGAAGAGAAACTGTTTCTCACAGAAGACAGACAGCAGACACAAAATGCTGGAGTAACTCAACAGGTCAAAGGTTCAAAGGGTATCTTATTGTCACATGTAACAATTAAGGTACAGTGATACTCGATTTGCCATACAGCCATATTAAAATAAGCAACAAGACACACAACTACATAAAAGTTAACATAAGCAGCCACCACAGCAGATTCCCCACATTCCTCACTGTGATGGAAGGCAATAACGTTCAATCTTCTTCACTCATAATTCTCCCCTGGATGGGGCCGTCGAACCATCCGTAGTCAGAGTGATCGAAACTCGTGCGTCGGGGCGGTCGAAGCTCCTGTTGCTTGGAGCTCCCGAAGTTGGTCCCTAACCAGGGACCACGAGCCCCACGATGTTAAGTCCGCAGGCTCCCGCGATTGGAGCTCCCAAAGTCGATCCCCAGCAAGAAGCCACCAGCTCCGCGATGTTAGGCCACAGTGCGGACGGAGATAGGTTACGGAAAAAAATTGCATCTCCGTCGAGGTAAGTGATTTTAAAATGTTTCTCCCAACCTCCCCCCACCCCCTACCCATAAAACAACTAAAGAACACTAAAACATGCATTTAACACATTCTAACAAACAACAAAGAAGAAAAGGACGAGACAGACAGTTGGCGAGGCAGCCACAGAGGCGCCACCGGTCAGATAGCATCTCGGGAGAAAAGTAATAGGTGACATTTTGTGTCAAGACGAAGGGTCTCGACCTGAAATGTCTCTTATTCCTCCTCTCCAAAGATGCTGCCTGACCCGCTGAGTTCCTCCAGCTTTTTGTGTCCATCTTCAGTTTAACCAGCATCTGCAGTTCCTCATTACTCTTTTTCTCATAAAAACAGCCTGACCTGGTGAGCATTTTGTTTGTTTTCATTGTAAATTTCCACAATCTGCAGTTTATTAAAAAAATTGTCTAAATAAGATTTAGGTTTTATGAAAATGAAAATAAGTTCAGTCATTTTTTTTTAAGTGTCCTTGAAAATGTAGAAATATATTTGTAGTTCATTTTTACTTATATATAATGGAAGTGCAGTAAGTAAGCTTATTGGCAGTCACATCCTCTTTGAAGATTTGCCTCTTCATATAATAGTGTGTAGTAAGTCATTTGATACATATCTGCTGTATTTTTCATTAATACTGTTCAGCTTTAAGTACTGAGTTACATAACATTGTTATTTAATAGAGAAAGGGAATGACATGTAATTTGGTAATTAGTTTGAAGATTGATGCCTGCACTACAGATGTACGAGATGCATGTATTTTTTTAAGACTTCTCACGTATCCAGCAACTCCCCATTCCACATCGATGCCGGGCAGCTGAGAGTATGCTGAGCAGAACACAAGGTAAATTAATAATTCTCGATGGCACAGTGGCACAGCTGGTGGAGCTACTGCCTCACAGCGCCAGTGACCCAGTTGCGATCCTGACCTCAGATGCTGTGTGTGTGTGCGGAGTTTTCATGTTCTTGCTGTAACCCTGTGGGTTTCCTCCGGGTGCTCTGGTTTTCTCCCACATTCCAAAGACGTGTGGTTTTGTGGATTAATTGATCTCTGTAAAATCGCCCCTAGTGTGTAGGGAACGGATGCGAAAGTGGGATAACATGGAACTGTTAATTCTGGCCAAATTGGAGATGCCAGGACATGAAAATTAAGTAAAGGCTTCTGTGCTGTTGGTCAATTTAAATGTGCCTTCTGCAGAATGGTACCAGCTTACCTAGAGCCTAGGTAAGAGTTGCAGGGAAAGAATGGGACATCTGCAGCTTATTACAATTTGGTGTAAATTGCATTAAACAGATTGGGTGAATGCAAACCAGCCACATACATTGTAAATATTGTTGCAAAGCTTTACTTTGCTAGATGTTGATTGGGTTAAGTGTTGAGCCTTGTCTGGGTTTTTTGAATATCTGGGCAAATGTTGCTATGTTTGCTTCCTTCCAGAAGCTCCATTTAAATACATTGTATTAGTTACTGTATTATTAGGTTATGGAAATGTCTATCATTTACCGTGTTAATTGATATCTGTTATTGGACTGTAAAGGGACAACCCCCATATGGTTCAGCCCCTCAAGGATCGGGGACTAAAAGGTAGCTTCCACAAGGTCCTGTGTCAATCTTCTGGGAGAAAGCTTGGAACTGCATAATGTTTTGGAGTGTCTCTGCTTGCACGAGGCTGGAAGGGTTTGGCCAAGCAGATACGAGGTTAGGTATAGTAGTGGGGAACTGTAATTGTGTTTTTCCAAAATAAAGTTTAGATGTGCAAATGCTTGACTCAGTATCTTATTGACTGAAACTAGACTGGGGGGAAGCTTAGAACAAGCTATTTACAGAACTAATGTGAATGGGTGATCGATGGTCAGCATGGACTCGATTGGTCGAAGGGCCTGTTACCATGCTGCATTCTCTAAAATTAAAAAACATATTATTTGGTCAAATCATCATATAATCACAATTTTCTTTGATGCTGTTTAGAAACTAGTGGTGGAATTATAGAATTGTGGAACGTATCCATGCTGTATCTTAAAACTGGAGAGTACGGAGTTTGTACGCTCTCCTGTAACCACGTGGGTTTTCTCTGGGTGCTCCAGATTCCTCCCACATTCCAAGGACAAAGGACAAAGGACAAAGGACAAAGGACAAAGGACATTTATTGTCACGTACACCAATTGGTGTAGTGAAATTTGAGTTGCCATTTGCAGCACACCAATAAAAATAAGACACAACATTAAAGAAGAATTTAACACCAAACATAAAAACATCCCCCCACAATGGTTCCCACTGTGAGGGAAGGCACAGTCCAGTTCCCCTTGTTCACCCATGGTCGGGCCTATTGAGGCCTCCGCAGTTGCCGCAACGGCGGCCCGATGTTACCGGATGATGGAGCATGTTTTACAGAAGACGTGCAGGTTTGTTTTCTTCTGTAAAACTGTCTCCTATTCCGTAGGATAGAACTAGTACACAGGTGATCGGTGGTCGTCGTGGACTTGGTGGGGGCAACGGGCCTGTTTCCACGCGGTATCGTTAACAATAAAACTACGTCATGTTCAGCTTTAAAGGAAATCTGAAAGGAAGAACTTTGCAGCGGGGTTTGTGGCAAAGGAATGGTTGGAGTTTGAGGATGAATCCTAAGGTCAGTTCACAGGACATATAATGATGAAAAAATGATCCACAATAACTGGCAGTAATGGATGCAAACAAAAAGCCCAATGGTGACGGGAAAACAATTACTAGTAGGCCCCCCTCGGTCATGACTGACCATGGGTGATGCATCCTGGTCGGATGCAAGCCTGGGCGATGTCAAATGGAGGACAGGCTGTTGCCCATGCAGCACGTTCCCCCCTCTCCATGTCGCTGATCGATCCAAAGGAACAGCAGGGCCATTACAGTTTGGCATCAGCGCCATCGCAGGAGTTGCCAGAGCGAGGTTGTAGACAACGACGAACTGCCTTGGGAGCTCCGACTCTTGGGGTTTACTCCTGGAGCCTTTTCCATGACTGGATACGGCCACAAGGCAGTGGAGGTTTTAAATCAGAGTTTTCCCTCTCCTAGATGGACTGCCTTCCCAGGTTGATGAGCCCCATCTGCACGAGACTCGTGGGGGCGGGAGCGTCTACCTTCCCGTGCAGGTCTATAGCAACTGCCCACTGCCCACAGAAAACAATTAGTGACATGGGAAAGGAAGAAGAAACATTTAAAATGTTAAAATGAGAAGGAAATTTCTGACAATTGCAGCATCAACTTTCCGTTATTTAATAGGATCAGGCTTGGGCAGGTATAAGCATTGTGCCACGGCACCTGTCAGAACCTCTTAGGAATCTTTAGGATGGAAATATAATATTCCAATGAGTCCCAGCTGCTAACGGGAAAGGATTTTGGTTTCATGCAGCCTGTCCCAGTGGAATCTACTTCCAACTCAGGAGAAATGAAGCTGGATTATTATGATTTACTAATTGTTTACTATGGCAACAGTTTGTAAACTCGGTTGGCAAATCATAGGGACGAAATGCCGGTTTGACATATGACGTTGTCAGAAATAGTCACCCCAGAACTCAAAAGACCAAAGAAGGAAAAATATTTACCCTGTGCATCATTTGGATTTGTACCTATTTCTCCCCCTATCCAACATTGCTTCCCCTGGCTTCCACTGGTTTTTGCCACGCTTCAATCCTTCTGTCACATGCCTTCTGCTTTAATCTATGGCCATTGCTCCAAACAATCTGCCTCTCTAAACCCCCCATACAATCCGGTAAAATCACACAGTAATTTTCAACAGGACAGAACACACATAGTCACCACGTGGTATCGACAAAGTTACAAAGTGTTCATCGAACAGTCTTAAGCCCCTGTCCCACTTAGAAGACCTAAACAGCCACCTCTGGTGACTTTGCCCGCCAACCAAGGTTTCCATGAGGTCACCGGAGGTTTTGGTCACTCTCCCTAATGGTCGAAAGTGGTTTCTGTGTGGTCGAGGCTTCATCTAGGTTGCTGCAGTTTTTGATTTTCCATGTTTAAAACCGGCCTCGACTAAAAATAGGTCGCCGTTTAAAAATTGATAATTGTTTTGTCGCAGGTCAAGTCAAAGCCGGTTTTCTTCATAGTCGAGGAAGGTTTTCAACATATGCGTGGGAGGTGGTAGGAGGTTGCAGGTCACCTCGACCTTGATTTTAATTTGGGTGGCGGGCAAGGTCACCAGAGGTTGCTGTTTAGGTCTCCTAAGTGGGACAGGGGCTTTATTGTCTCGCAGCGATGAACAGGCCTACCACCACACGTAGCTCCTCCTGGCTCCCCCTCTTTGTCCCCTTGCCGTGGCACTCCTGGTTCTCGGTAGCGCAGGTCCCCCTATGCTCTCGGCAGTCCCCGCCGGGTTGCTCTATTCAGTGATTCCTTTCACCGCGCACGCCTGGCTAGAATTCCTCTTCCAGATTTTACTTGAGTCGGATGGAGGATTTTAAACCTCTGCCACAGCAACCCTAAAAAAGTTGAATGCTCATATTGTGTTCTCAGAACGTTCTCAGGGTGGTGCAGAGGTGCTGTGATAGAATTGCTGCCTCACGGCGCAAGAGACCTGAGTTCAATCCTGACTATGGGTGCTGTCTGTACGGAGTTTCTACGTTCTCCCTGTGACCGTGTGGGGTTTCTCTGGGTGCTCCGGTTTTCTCCCAAGACGTACAGGTTTGAAGGCTAATTGGCTTAGGAAAAATTGTACATTGCCCCAGTGTGTAGGATAGTGCTGGTGCTCGGGGCGATCGCTGGTCAGTGCGGACTCTGTGGACCTAAGGGCCTGTTTCCATGCTGTATCTTTAAAGTATTAAAGTAACTTCAACGAGCCAATTCTTTAGTGCAAGGATCCTTTACTTTGTCATTGGAAATACTAGAGGCAAAATTTCTCTCCGGCAGTTTAAGTTATTGAATGTTAGTTGTCAATTTCCAGCACAATGCTGGGATCTTTGGCAAAATGGTCCAATCATTTGAGCGTTTCAATACACATGCACACTGGGAAGACATAAATATCAGCACAAATAGATTTTTAAAATAGAAATGAAAAGGCTGTGCATCTGCGGCAGGGAAAATACTTCAGGTCAAAGACCCTTTATCAGAACTGGAATTCTGTTTCCCTTTAGTTTAATTTAGTTTATTGTCATGCGTAATAAAATATAATGAAAAGCTTTTTGATGCATGCTATCCAGTCAGCGGAAAGACTATTGTGTGCAGAGGATAGACACAAAATGCTGGCGTAACTCAGTGAGAGTTACCTCTGGAGCGAAGGAATGGGTGACGTTTCAGGTCGAGACCCTTATTCAGACTGAAGAAGGGTCCCAACCCAAAACGTCACCCATTCCTTCTCTCCAGAGATGCTGCCTGTCCCGTCTTCGATGTAAACCGGCATCTGCAGTTCTTTCCTACACATTGTGTGCAGATCTGGTTGCCCCACTATGGGAAGGATGTGGAGGCTCTGCAGGGGGTGCCGGAGAAGTTTACCGGAGTGCTGCCTAGATTAGTGGGTTAGACAAGCTTGGATTGTTTTCTCTGGTGCATCGGAGGTTGAGGTAAGACCTGAATGAAATATATATAATTATGAGAGGCACAGATAGGGTAGACTGTCACAACCTTTTCCTAGGGTAGAAATTTCAGAGACTGGAGGGCATAGCTTTAAGGTGAGAGGGTTAAAGTTTGAAGGGGATGTCTGGAGCAAGATTTTTACAGAGAGAATGGTGAGTGCCTGGAACACACTGCTGGGGGTGGTGGAGGAGGCAGATACAATGAAGCGTTGAATTGAAGCATTGCATTGAAGCGTTTTTTTCCATAGGCATATGGATATACAAGGAATAGCAGGATATGGATCATGTGCAGGGAGAGAAAATTAGTGTAACTTGGCATCAGGTTTGGCAAGGATTTGAAGATCGCAAGAGCCTGTTTCTGTGCTGTGATCATCTATGTTTTGTGTTCCATGTTGTATGTTCTTTGTTCTATGTTCTATGTAGTAGTTAGGCCATCATGACACAGCTCTGCAAGCCAAGGGTGAGGCCACATTTAGAATGCAATGTACAATTCTAGTCATCCTGATATAGGGGGATATGCACAGCAAAAAAAAATTACTATGGTGTTACCTTGTCTGGAGTAACAAGGAAATACTGGGTAGGTTGGGTCTTTATTCCCTGAAGCATTGGAGGCTGAGGGGTGATCTTGTAGGGGTTTATGAGTTAATGAGGGACATAGATATTGTGAATAGCCACAGTCTTTTCCTCAGGGTAGGGTAGTCTAAAACTAATGGTCTTCATTTTAAGGGGAGAGGGGAAAATTTGAAAGGAGACAGAAGGGCTACTTTTTCATGCAGAATGTTGTGCGTATAGAGCAAGCTGCTCTATAGGTGGTAGAAGTGGTAGAAGTGTTACAACATTTAAAATACACTTGTGCAGGTACATAGAGTGGAGAGATATGGATCAAACACAGGCAATTGAGACTCACTGTTAGGCATAGAAACATAGAAAATAGGTTGCAGGAGGAGGCCATTTGGCCCTTCGAGCCAGCACCGCCATACATTGTGATCATCCACAATCAGTAACCTGTGCCTGGCTTCTACCCATATCTCTTGATTCCACTAGCCCCTGGAGCTCTATCTAACTCTCGTTTAAATTCATCCAGTGAATTGGCCTCTACTGCCTTCTGTGGCAGATAATTCCACAAATTCACAACTCTCTGGGTGAAAACGTTTTTTTTCATCTCAGTTTTAAATGGCCTCCCCTTTATTCTTAGACTGTGACCGCTGGTTCTGGACCCCCCCAACATTCTGGTGTCCTTTGAAAGTTACGCAATCTTCTGGCTTTCCGCTACTCTTTGCTATGTTGTACACCTTTTCTTTTAGTTTTTTCCATCCCTAACTTCCCTTGTCAGACATGGTTGCCTCTTACTCCCCTTAGAATCTTTCTTCCTCTTTGGAATGAAATGATCCTGCATCTTCTGGATTTTGCCCAGAAATTCCTGCCATTGCCATTCCACTGTCATTCCTTCCAGGATTCTTTTCCAGTCGACCTTGGCCAGCTCCTCAGTCATGCCTTCATAGTTTCCCGATGTTGGGGAAGTCCAGGACAAGGGGTCACGGCTTAAGGATAAGGAGGAAATCCTTTAAAACCGAGATGAGAAGAACTTTTTTCACACAGAGAGTGGTGAATCTCTGAAACTCTCTGCCACAGAGGGTAGTCGAGGCCAGTACATTGGCTATATTTAAGAGGGAGTTAGATGTGGCCCTTGTGGCTAAGGGGATCAGAGGGTATGGAGAGAAGGCAGGTACGGGATACTGAGTTGGATGATCAGCCATGATCATATTGAATGGCGGTGCAGGCTCGAAGGGCCGAATGGCCTACTCCTGCACCTAATTTCTATGTTTCTATGTTTCTATGTTTCCTTTGGTCAACTGCAACACTGACACTTCTGATTTAACCTTCTCCCTCTCAAATTGCACCTTGGACAGCACCCACATGTCGGGCCAAAGGGCCTGTTTTCATGCTGTAAAACTCCATGACTCCAGTTCAATTATAGATGCAAACCAAATGCTAGGTTTTCCAGTCGATATCCAGCAAGGAATAATGAAAGTTGCTGCATTGAGTTTCCTGTATTGTCTGTTCATATTTTAGAATTCCAGCATCTGCAGATTTTTTGATTTTTTAAAATAAAATAAAAATCAGACTTGCTCAGTTCATCAATGTAAAGATATTATCCACAACCGTTAGCAGCTTTAGACTTTAGAGCTGCAACATGGAAACAGGCCGTTCGGCCCACCGGGTTCGTGCTGACATGCGATTACCCCGTACACGAGCACTATCCTACACACAATTTACAATTTTACAAAAGCCAATTAACCTACAAACCCGTAGCTCTTTGGAATGTGGGAGAAAACCGACGCAGCACCCCTGGGAGACAGGGAGAACGTACAAACTCCGTACAGACAGCACCCCTGGTCAGGATTGATCTCGAGTCCATGGCGCTGTAAGGCAACAATTCTACCGCTGTGCCACTGTGCCACCCTGCGCTGAAGAGAAGACTTGTCATCAACTATGGACCCTAGATTTACCCAGCACCACACATGTACTGAGGACCAGTCCGTTTCTTCAAGAGAATGATTTCCATTTGTTTAACAGTGATTATTTTTGCGTCCCTTGCTGATTGGTTTGGCAAACACTGAAAACAGCAGCAATCACGCAATGCTGGAAAAAAAAAGCTGCATCAATCCCAGGTGTTTATAAACTGTGTACTGTCTGTGAACATTTGCATCTAGCTTAGACACTTGTCCCAATGGTTGCCTATTTATTTCACCTGCACGCGAATTAAACACCAAAGTCCCTGTGGACAGCTCTTTGCAGATTAAAACAAAGGATAACACCTGGTTATATATAATGAATGAAAAACACAGACGCCTGTGAATGAAACAGCATTATAGAGTCATAGAGTGATACAGTGTGGACACAGTCCCTTCAGCTCAACTTGCCCACACTGACCAACATGCCTCATCTACACTAGTCCCACCTGCCTGCTTTTGACCCATACCTATCCTATCCATGTACCTGTCTAAATGTTTCTAAAGCTTTTCAATGATGCCTGGCTCAACTACCTCCTCCACCAACTTGTTCCATACACCCACCATCCTAGGTGTAAAAAGGTTACGCCTCAGGTTTCTATTAAATTATTCCCCCTCTTCTTTGGTAAACCAACATGAGTAGTTCCTTGTTTCTACTTTTGCCATCATGATGATTTTTGGGTCTCGACCCATAAACATCACTTATTTGTTTTCTCAAACGATGCTGTCTGACCCGCTGAGTTGCTCCAGCATTTTGTGTCTAGCAACCAACACCAACCAACATGTCCTGAAGAAGAGCCTCGACCCAAAACATCACTCATCCGTTCTCTCCGGAGGTGCTGAGTTACTCCAACTTTTTTGTGTCTATCTTCAGCGTAAACTAGCATCTGCAGTTCCTTCCAACATATGCCCCATCTACACTAGTTTCACCTGCCTGTGTTTGGCCCATATTCCTCTACACCTGTCCCTATTCCTCTACACCTGTCATGCATAACATTCATTCGTATCAATTCTGTGAACAATTTGGGAATTGCGTCTCGATGCAATCTTATTTAGAAAATAAATATTCAGCTTTAAAAGTAAATGTCTCAGCATTTGGAAAATATGTTTCAGAGTATTGATGTTATTATTCATGGTGATCAGGAGCAAAAGCCCAGTTGTTACTCCGTGACAAGAATTCACACGTAAACTTTAGTGATGATGCATTAAACCGGATTCAAAGTGAAAGCTGTGCTTTGTGCCTCTTGTCATTAATATGTGATCAGACTTCCAGACCAGACCAGACTTTTCACTATCGACTATATCTACGCCCCACACTGCCTCGGAAAAGCAGCCATCGTAATCAAAAACTTATCCCACCCCAGTCATTCTTCCTTCTCCTTGCTCCAACCTGGCAGAAGGTAAAGAAGTTTGGAAGCACACACCGGCAGAACCAGGAACAGCTTCTTCCCCTGTGTTATCAGACTTCTGAACAGTCCTTCCATAGGCTAGGATACTGTCTGATTCACCTCTACCACATTGCAGACATTGGACATTGTCTATGGAGCAGATGCCCTACAATGCTGAGAACTGTATTCTGCACTCTGTACCTTCCCCTTTGCTTTAGCTATTGAACTGGAGTTTAACTTGATTGAATAGTGTATCTGATCTGGTTGGATAGCATGCAAAACAAAACTTTTCACTGTACCTCGGTGAACGTGACAATAATGAAGCTTAACCTTAAAGCTAAAAGGATGGTTTGAGAAAGTGTGGTTAAAACCTTGTGGAACCAACAGGAAGTAAATTAAAGTTTACACACTAAGAACCATGATTTTAGACACTAGATATAAACGTTAGACTGTGCTGAATTTGAGGTGTAATTTTATCTAATTTGAGGAATATTTTACTTAAGATAATCAGGGATAACATTAAGAAAGCTTGCATTTCCATAATTTATGCATTATTAGGCAAAAAAGCTTTTCACTGTATCTCTGTATTCACAACATTTAAGCAATGAGATAGATACATGGATGGGAAAGGTTTAGAGGGATATGGGCCAAATGCAGGCAAATGGGACTAGTGCAGATGGGTCATGTTGGTTGGTGTGGGCAAGATGGGCCAAAGGGCCTGTTTCCACACTGTATCACTCCATGACTCTATGGTATTAAAGCAGGAGTGAGGAGTAACTGTGTCAGTCTGGGCCCTTCAATAACATGGAAGTCACTTACACAACTAAGCTCTTTCTGTGGCAGTTTAGCTTAGTGTGCATATGCTCATGTCTTGGAACATATCAATGATCATTGGCAGACAAGATCTGAGACCCTCCAAGGCACTGACACAAGATCTGAAGCATTTACCGGTGGAGGACTCCACTGAGTGATACCAAGTTGCAATTAAATTTAGTCTTTCTTTTATATAACTAAAAGTCTCATCTTGACCACTGCCTGTCTGCGCTGTATATTGATTTTAGAAAAAATGCTACCCTATATCGCTATGATTTTTGGCCATCTTACTCACAGTCCTCCTCCGCTGAGGCAGCCCTGAGAATTTTTCCGATCGATGAATAAGAAAAAAGTTATGAGTGTTTAAAAAATCTTGAGATCAGCTGATTGATCCACTTGCCTGTCACATCATCACGATGAAGGTAATGCCCCCTCCGGGGGGCAGGACTATAAAACCCCGGATGCCTGAACGTGAGTCAGTCACTCTGGAAGATCGCAAGGGAGAGTCCACAACTGTGATTCTAAGCTGTGAATCAACTGAACTGTGAGTCTGCAATGTACTTGCAATAATTGATTTGTTAGCCCTCAATGACAATACAATGATTTGTTTGGCCTGCTCTGCCTGTGCTTGAAACTGCAATGCAAAATTGGAAATGAAGTGACAATGTAATGAGTTTTGGCCTGCCCTGTCTGTGCTTGAAGCTGCAATGCAAAATTGGAAATGAAATAACAATGCCATGAGTTGTTTTGCCTGCCCTTGGATTGCTTGACTTGACTTGACTTGAAATGGATTGACTTGACTTGACTTGAAATGGATTGACTTAACTTGACTTATAATGGGATCTGGGGGTCCTTGTTCATCAGTCTATGAAGAGAAGCATGCAGGTACTGAAGGCAGTGAAGAAAGCGAATGGCATGTTGACCTTTGTAACAAGAGCAGTCGAGTATAGGCAAAGAGGTCCTTCTGCAGTTGTATGGAGCCCTAGTGAGACCACACCTGGAGTATTGTGTGCAGTTTTGGTCCCCTAATTTGAGGAAGGAAATTCTTGCTATTATATAGCGTAGGTTTACAAGGTTAAATCCCGGGATGGCGAGACTGTCATATGCTGAGAGAATGGAGCAGTTGGGCTTGTGCACTCTGGGGTTTGGAAGGATGAGAGGGAATCTTATTGAAACATATAAGATTGTTAAGGGTTTGGACACGCTAGAGGCAGGAAACATGTTCCCAATGTTGAGGGAGTCCAGAACCAGGGGCCACAGTTTAAGAATAAAGGGTAAGCCATTTAAAACGGAGACGAGGAAACACTTTTTATCACAGAGAGTTGTGAGTGTGGAATTCTCTGCCTCAGAGGGCGGTGGAGGCTGGTTCTCTGGATAGTTTCAAGAGAGAGCTAGATAGGGCTCTTAAAGATAGCGGAGTCAGGGGATATGGGGAGAAGGCAGGAACGGGGTACTGATTGGGGATGATCAGCCATGATCACATTGAATGGCAGTGCTGGCTCGAAGGGCCAAATGGGCTACTCCTGCACCTATTGTCTATTGTCTATTGACTTGACTTGACTTGAAATGGATTGACTTGACTTGACTTGAAGTGGATTGCTTGACTTCACTTGAATCTCTAAACTAAACTAAACTAAACTAAGCAGATTGCATAAGACATTTACACAAACAAACAAAATGCGAGCCTTAGACAAGCCTTTTTGGTTTGATGTTTTTACATAAAAAATTATAAAAAGACTGGACAAGCTAGATGCAGGAAAAATGTACCCAATGTTGGGGGAATCCAGAACCAAGAGCCACAGTCTAAAAATAAAGGGGAGGCCATTGAAACTGAGATGAGAAAAAACGTTTTCACCCAGAGACTTGTGAATTTGTGGAATTCCATGCCACAGAAGGCATTAGAGGCCAATTCACTAGATGAATTTAAAAGAGAGTTAAATAGAGCTCTAGGGGCCAGCAGAATCAGGGGATATGGGGAGAAGGCAGGCATGGCTTACTGATTGTGGGTGATCAGCCGTGATCACAATGAATGGTGGTGCTGGCTCGAAGGGCCAAATGGACTCCTCCTGCACCTATTTTCTATGTTTCTATGATGAGATAATTTCAGGTCGATTTTTCTCAAATTGTATGGCTGGGCAGCACAACTAAAAGCTTAGTTCTGTATCTCCATTTGATTATCAATTTGCAATATGTTATCAATATGTTGCATCAGTCCATCAGTCTGAAGTAAGGTTTCGACCCGAAACATTGCCCACTCCTTTTCTCCATAGATGCTGCCTCACCCGCTGAGTTTCTCCAGCATTTTTAGTCTACTCCCTGTTGCATGGTCCTTTTATCTTGAGGAAAGTAATTCCTGACTAGATAACTCACACAAACAAGATTTGAGTGTATTTTACAATGGATGAACGGAAGCCAAGAACATTTTCATCCACAAATCACAGTTTTCAGTTACAATTATAAATTAGATTATGCATGTCATTTTCAAATAACAGTCATTTCTCATCTCTCCGCTGGTGTGCGTTACAATATCTGACAAGATGCACCTACTTTGTGGCCTCAATGTAAAGTTGCAAGGGTTAAGTTTATCCTCGGAAAACCTTTGTAAGTAAAATCAGGTTTTTGTTTCATGATGGGTAGTTTAGTTATCAAGATCAATGTCAGCAGTGTGGGGGTGTGTATTAAGGAGGCCGAAACTTTAAATTGCCACAAAAGGAATGAATTCAAGGGAAAATTACAACCTTGACATGCAGTTGAAGAAATTAACGAAGGCTATTACGAGCAAGGAACAGAAACGGTTTTATTTAACTAACTAATTATAGACTCGCATAGGTCATTAGAACGGGATACTGAAACTTTAAATGTGGAACAAATGCAGTAGGACAGGCAATGTGATAATAAGCAGCGATGTTCAGATGCAATGATATTGGCTCTTGTTTACAACCCAAAGGCACCACAAAGCATGAATTCCTGCACAAAATCAAGAAGATTTGCTGCAAAATAAAAAAATAAATTTCTCCCTAATGATAAGTTATAAAACTTGCTGTGTTTACTGGATAATGCTAACAGAAAATTGACTCTTTGGTTAATTATTTTCCATGGAACATTGGAGATTGAGAGGAGACCTGATAGAAGTAAATAAAATGATGAGAGGCATGGATAGGGTAGACAGTCAGAACCTTTTACCCATGATGGGAATGTCCAACACTATGTCCACATTCCAAAGACAAACAGGTTTGTACATGTGTGGGAAGGAACTGCAGATGCTAGTTTCAACTGAAGATAGACACAAAATGCTGGAGGAACAGGCAGTATCTCTGGAGAGAAGAGATGGATGACGTTTCGGGCTAAGACCCTTCTTCAGACCGGAAACTTCACCCATTCGGGTTCAGGTTAGGGACACCCATTACTTCTCTCCAGAGATGCTGCCCATCCCGCTGAGTTACTCCAGCATTTTGTGTCTATCTTAGGTTTGTAGGTTAATTGGCTTTAGTAAATTGTCCCTAGTGTGTAGGATAGAACTAGCGTCCAGGTGATTGAGATTGGTGCAGACTCAGTGGGCTGAAGGCAGTACAGATCAAAGATTTCAGAAGTGTGTTGGGGAAATGTTCTGGTCTTGAATAGTTAAAGAATCAAGTGCAGCATAACCAAATGTCAGAACTGGAATTGTGCCAGCGCAACAAAACTGGAATGCGATTCCTTTTGTTGACAAGATACATGGTCATACAATGACAGCTGAGGTAGCACATCATTGAAGTGTTAATGTAAGAGAAACCGGAGGTGGGAAGAGCAAATAGGGTGAAAATCCTTGAGAGAAATAATGAAATGTTTAAGCTCCTTAACCATTGTTGAGAGAAGGATCAAATCCAGTCCATTGCCTAACTAAGGGTTTAGAGCTTTCTTTGCCTCACCTTAAGCTGGGATAATATAAAATATATGCTAATATTATACAAAGTATCTGAAAGAAACAAGTGAAACTCAAGGTGTGATTAATGCAGCAGGACATTTAATAGGATTTAAGGGCTCAGTGCTAAAGAGAGTTTTAATTCAGTGACTTCCATGAATTGTTTTCAAGGTTAGAAAAACATTGGATTAGAACTTTGTTGACAACAGTCGATCTTTTACATATTGATGTATTTTTGCAACCAAATACATTGGGGAAAATATCGCTTGGTTACCTTAGATAGACACAAAAAGCTGGAATAACTCAGCAGGACAGACAGCATCTCTGGAGAGAAGGAATGGGTCTGAAGAAGGGTCTCGTACCAAAACGTCACCCATTCCTTCTTTCCAGAGATGCTGCCTGTCCTGCTGAGTTACTACAACATTTTGTGTCTATCTTCGGTTTAAACTACAGTTCTGCAGTTCCTTCTTACATCTTAGCACCTCATATTTTGCTTGGGTAGTTTACACCCCAGCGTTATGAGCATTGACTTCTCTAATTTCAGGTAGCCCTTACACTCTCTCTCTCTCTCTCCTCCCCTTTCCAGTCCTCCCACTAGTCCCACTGTCTCTGTCTACTTTCTTTCTTTGTCCTCTCCCCTCCCCTGACATCAGTCCGAAGAATAGACTCAACACGAAACATTGCCTATTCCTTCTCTCCATAGATGCTGCCTCACCCGCTGAGTTCCTCCAGCATTTTGTGTCTATGTTCCTTCTTACACACTTGGTTACCTTACTTTGACGTATTGGTGGAGTCCAATGCCTTTGGACCTGGGTCTGTTTTTGCCAAAGACTGAGTGGGGGCTGTCTGCGCACTAGACTCCCCATGATAAAATATGTCACTCTCAGCGTGTGTACGTGATATGTCACGCAGGTGGCGTGCGAGGATTTCATGCCTCTCCATGCACCCGTCCCGTGCTACCCACACGCTACCCGTGCATCACAACGCGTCGACCTATTTTACATAAGACGCGTAAATGAGGCGCAAATGACGGCCAAGTGGGACAGGCCCTTTATTGTCCAAGATGTTGGCTTTCATCTTTACATCACTAGAAAGCACGATTTTAAGCATAAAAGGAATCTAAAAAATCTAAAAATATTTGTTTTTAAAAAATGGTTTCATTAATATTTGTCTGGAATTATTTTATACTCTAGATTTTAGAGATGCAGCGGCAACTTTAGCCCACTAAGTCCGCGCCGACCAGCGATCACCCAGTACACTAGCACTATCTTATACACTAGGGACAATGAACAATTTTTTACAGGAGCCAATTAACCTACAAACCTGTGCATCTTTGGAGTGTGGGAGGAAACTGGAGCATCTGGAGAAAACCCACGTGGTCCCGGGGAGAACGTACAAACACCGTACAGACAGCACTCATAGTCAGGATCGAACCTGTGTCTCTGGCGCTGTCAGGCAGCAACTGTGCCGCCATTGTAGGGAAGATATCAGAAATGGAACCAAGCATGAAGGACTTCAGTTATGTGGAGGGACTGGGCAGGATGAGAATTTCTCCTGTACAAAGGCCATGGCGAGATTGAGATGTAGTGTTGAAAGCATTGGGGTTGTGGACAGGGAGAATTGGCTCCCATTGAAGATCAATAATCAAAGGGCATAAGATATTTCCCAAAAAGATCTGGGTCGCAAGGCGGTTCAGCAGTAGAGTTACTGCCATACAGCCCCAGAGACCAGGGTTCGATCCTGTCTACGGGTGCTGTCTGTATGGAGTTTGTACGTTCTCCCCGTGACTGTTTAGGTTTTCTCTGGATCTCTGGTTTTCACCCACAATCCAAAGACATTCAGTTTGTAGGTTTTTGGGTTTGCTAAAAATTATAAATTGTCCCTCGTGTGTAGGATAGTATTAGTGTACGGGGAATGTGGTCAGCGCGGACTCAGTGGGCTGAAGGGTATGTTTCTGTGCTGTATCTCTAAACAAAACTAAAAACTAAACTCACTTAGGAAGGAGACAAAAAGTTTCTATTTGCAGAAAGGTCCTGACCCAAATGTTGTCTATCCATGTCCTCCAGAGATGTTGCCTGACCCACTAAGTGTCTTTGTGTCTTTTTTTCGCAAACGGAAATTTGCAATTCCACGTGTCTCCTGTTTTATACAGTGGGTTGCTATGACAGGGTAGCAGAATTGGATTGAATTATCTTTTAAAATTAATTAGATTAATATTTAAAAGTGGGGTTTGGGTTGATTTTGTTGGTCAGTGGGATGAATTGTGAGCTTATCAGGACAGAGCAGCGGTGCAGACTAACCAGCTGCCTCCTCCGTAGACTTGATGGAGTCACCACACATGAACAGCCTCCTCCTGTACTTTATCCTCCCAAACTTCCTGTGAAATAATTCCAGACAAATAAAAACAAACATTTTTATATTCCTAGATAAGACACAAAATGCTGGAGTAACTCAGCGGGTCAGTCAGCATCTCAGGAGAGAAGGAAAGGATGACTTTTCAGGCCACGACCCTTCTTCAGACTGATGTCAGGGGAGTGGGAGGCACATAGATAAAGAAGTGTATAGATAAGGAAGTGTAAGGTGTGACTTCCGGAACTTCAAGTAACCTTTTGCATTCGCTCTCTCTCTATACCCTTCCCCTTCCCAGTTCTCCGAGCAGTCTTACTGTCTCTGACTACATTTTATCTTTGCTTTGTTGGTACCTTCTCCCAACTAACAATGGTCTATTCTACATTTTCCTTGGACCCAGGTTCTGGGTGCCATCTGTAAGGAGTTTGCACGTTCTCTCTGTAACCACGTGGGTTTCGTCCGGGTGCTCCAGCTACCTCCCACATTCAAAAGACGTCCAGGTTTGAAGGTTAATTGGCTTCTGTAAATTGTAAATTGTCCCTACTGTGTAGGATAGTGCTAGTGTACGGGGTGATCACTGGTCGCTGCGGACTCGATGGGGCGAAGAGACTGTTTCTGCGCTGTGTCTCTAAATTCTAAAGTCTAACTCGAAAACCTTCTTAAAATGCAGGGCCCAGATCTCAATTCCATTCTTACATTGATGCCTAACCAGTGATTAGCAAAGATTTAGCATAACTGCAAGTTCAATTCAACTAATTATTAGGAGGTGGATTACATTATTGAAGACAAGTCGGCTAATTTCTTCTGAGGTTCAATTACATTACTTCATGAAGGTTGAACTACATATAATATTAGGTTGATATTAGTACAATTTGTTCTTACTATTTTAACTGAAACTGTTGAACAAGATGACAGTCAGACTTTAAATATCCATTGTAATTAGTGCTGGATATTTTATTGGCGATAGCATAGTTAAGAATATAGACGAGGGAAGAGTTTACGTTAAGGATCGTTATGAAAATATGAGGCCATGAAAACCTTGTACTGGGGTTAGAGTTGGAAGGTAACAAAACTGTCTGAAGAAGGGTTTCGGCCCGAAACGTCGCCTATTTCCTTCGCTCCATAGATGCTGCTGCACCCGCTGAGTTTCTCCAGCATTTTTGTGTACCCAAAACCTCTTTGTAGCTTTAGACTTTAGAGATGCAGCGTGAATAAGTACAAACTCCAGAGATAAGAACATAAGGTGGGAAACAGGTTTGAAAAGTTGAGGATTGTGAACCAGAGGGAGGAAAGCAGCAGCAGGAGGTGTTGGTGAGGAGGATGGGGGTGGTGGGGAGGAGGAGAATTAGGTCAGAGTCCCAAAGGGGCTCATGAGATGGAAGTGGGGGGAGAGAGGGGAGGGTTTCAAAGCAGTTCAAGCAGAGTGCAGGCCACCACATTCAATTTCATAGCATTTCAGGCAGAGTGCAGGCCACCACATTCAATTTCATAGCATTTCAGGCAGAGTGCAGGCCACCAGATTCAATGTCAGGCAGAGTGCAGGCCACCACATTCAATTTCACATCATTTCAGGCAGAGTGCAGGCCACGACATTCAATTTCACATCATTTCAGGCAGAGTGCAGGCCACCACATTCAATTTCACATCATTTCAGGCAGAGTGCAGGCCACCACATTCAATTTCACATCATTTCAGGCAGAGTGCAGGCCACCACATTCAATTTCACATCATTTCAGGCAGAGTGCAGGCCACGACAATTAATTTCACATCATTTCAGGCAGAGTGCAGGCCACCACATTCAATTTCACATCATTTCAGGCAGAGTGCAGGCCACCACATTCAATTTCACATCATTTCAGGCAGAGTGCAGGCCACGACAATTAATTTCACATCATTTCAGGCAGAGTGCAGGCAATCACATTCAATTTCACATCATTTCAGGCAGAGTGCAGGCCACCACATTCAATTTTATATCGAAGTCATGTGTGTGACTACGTGAAGAGCCCGACAGCCCGCATGCGCATCAATACGTCGACGCATGGCGCGAGAATCGGAGCAGTTCGAACTGCTCCGGCAGGTAAGGAACATTTTTCTTTCAGTAACGGGCCGCTGCTCCGAAAATAAGGGCAGCGGACCTGGAGAAGCTGGCACAGCTTGTGCAGCTGCTGCCGTGGATACTCCGTACGGAGCTGGCAGTGTAAATTTTCATCTGCCTGCGCGGCCGGGCCAGCGACCGCCATGGAGGCTCCGTAAATGTCCAAAAGGGGCCCATGACAGGGAAGTGGGGGGAGAGAGGGGAGGGTTTCAAAGCAGTTCAAGCAGAGTGCAGGCCACCACATTCAATTTCATAGCATTTCAGGCAGAGTGCAGGCCACCACATTCAATTTCATAGCATTTCAGGCAGAGTGCAGGCCACCACATTCAATGTCAGGCAGAGTGCAGGCCACCACATTCAATTTCACATCATTTCAGGCAGAGTGCAGGCCACGACAATTAATTTCACATCATTTCAGGCAGAGTGCAGGCCACCACATTCAATTTCACATCATTTCAGGCAGAGTGCAGGCCACCACATTCAATTTCACATCATTTCAGGCAGAGTGCAGGCCACCACATTCAATTTCACATCATTTCAGGCAGAGTGCAGGCCACGACAATTAATTTCACATCATTTCAGGCAGAGTGCAGGCCACCACATTCAATTTCACATCATTTCAGGCAGAGTGCAGGCCACCACATTCAATTTCACATCATTTCAGGCAGAGTGCAGGCCACGACAATCAATTTCACATCATTTCAGGCAGAGTGCAGGCCACCACATTCAATTTCACATCATTTCAGGCAGAGTGCAGGCCACCACATTCAATTTCACATCATTTCAGGCAGAGTGCAGGCCATGACAATTAATTTCACATCATTTCAGGCAGAGTGCAGGCAATCACATTCAATTTCACATCATTTCAGGCAGAGTGCAGGCCACCACATTCAATTTTATATCGAAGTCATGTGTGTGACTACGTGAAGAGCCCGACAGCCCGCATGCGCATCAATACGTCGACGCATGGCGCGAGAATCGGAGCAGTTCGAACTGCTCCGGCAGGTAAGGAACATTTTTCTTTCAGTAACGGGCCGCTGCTCCGAAAATAAGGGCAGCGGACCTGGAGAAGCTGGCACAGCTTGTGCAGCTGCTGCCGTGGATACTCCGTACGGAGCTGGCAGTGTAAATTTTCATCTGCCTGCGCGGCCGGGCCAGCGACCGCCATGGAGGCTCCGTAAATGAGCTGGCGGCTATAAATAGCGGCTGCCGGCATGGCCGGGGCAGCAACCACCGTGAAGGAATGGGGCTCCACCGGAGCATCTGACGGACGAGGCCTGTCCAGACACCTCCGTTGGAGCTCCGAAAGGGAGCCAGCCAGAGGCCTGAGGAGGCAACACCTGGCTCAGGGTTGCGTTATATTCCTCCCTTAAGAAACTCCATTGAAGCCCCAGAAGGGAGCAAGTCCTCTGAGTCACTTGCAGGCGCACCATGTCTAGTGAGTAAAAATAAATAAATAAATAAATAAATAAATAGACAAACAAACAAATAAATGAATAAAAAATAAATGGATGGATAAAATGAAAAAAAGAAATGTGCTCCTGGCTCAGGAGACACTTACAGGCTGTGCCAGTCAGGTGCCAGTTAGATGCTTGTGGAAGCAACACCTGGTTCAGGGTTGCATTATAATATCTCCCACACAAAAGAAGGGAAGCAACACCTGGCTCAAAGTTGCATTATAATAATTCCCACTCAGAAGAGGGGAATGTTGGGGATTATTACATAGGTGACTCTAACTATGTGGATTTCGATATCAAATCCCTTGAACTAATGGGGGATATGCTTCATTTTAATCATATAAGGGAGCTACCATCTCCTGTCACATATTTGCCATCCCTTTGGGGATAGGAGATTCACTGAAGGAAGATCTGGCTAAGAGTATCCGGGAAATATGCCAGTCCATATAACTGCCAGACATTTGGATGTTCCAAATGTCAATTTCATTAGTTGGGATATTTCAGTGATGATATGTAGGCAAAGAATTATGTCAACGAGTCCAGAAACTACTCATGGGAGTCATTACGGCCTTTTGCAAGTCAGGGGTCTCAATTCTCGGAAGTGCAGAAAGCTGCATTAACACTTCTCTGTGATACACAGTTGGGGCTATTGCCTTCGCAAAAATGCTATACGGCATGGGATAATTCCAAATATGGCTCATTTTTACAGTGCCAGTAAAGTGCAGCCTGCATAGTATCTCTTCAGAAAGGACTTATGTAGCAAGTTGAAGACTTGCAGGGGGGATTTAAGGCAGCTGCGGGGGTGGAGTACCATCCTATGTGGGTAAAGCTCCAATATTCCGGCGGGTTTTTCACCCCTGTATTCAAGGGGCAGGAAGCGCCGTTGAAGCTCCAGAAAGGAGCAGTCGGGAGTCACAAGTTGGCCCCGCTAGAACAGCCTGGTGATCCAGGCTTGTAGCAGTGGCAGGCGTGACATATCCAGTGAGCCCCGCTGAGGCCTGTCAATCCAGGCTGGAAGAAACTGGCTGCGCGATCTGTACAGTCAGCTCCAGCAATGGCTCCAAAAAAGGCAGAAGGCCCGCAGGAGCAGCCTGTCGAACCAGGCTCAGAGTAATGACAGGCGCGGCCTGTTCAGTGAGCTCCGTTAAAGCTCCAAAGGAGCAGAAGGTGCCGAAGGAGTGGCCTGTCAAACCAGGCTGGGAATATCTGGTAGTGTGACCTGGACAGTAAAGCTCCAGCAAGGCTCTAAGAGGCTGTAGGCCGCAGAAGCACTCTGTTCCATTGTAGGTATGTTACAAAACCTACCTTCAGCGGCGCTGCAATTCTGCCACTGGGCATGTGCATGATTTTGGCGCGTTTGGGGGGGGGGGGGGGGGGGGGATTAGGGTTAAAAACAGAGTTTTTTCCCGATCTAGTCCTGAATTATATTTGTTGGAGGGCAAGATGTTGCTAAAGAATCATTCCTACGGCCATTCTGTGTGTTTTTAAAAAAAATTCACCCAACAAGTTAATCACTAGAATGATTTTAAAATCAGCTTCTGAAGCCGTCGATGCCGACAACTGGGATGGATTTTATGGAGGACCAGGTGAAAAAGAAAGTAGTTTATTTTTATGTATAAAAGTGTTTCTTAAGATGTATTTAATTCACATTTTACGTTGCGAAACGGTGATTTTTCCCCCCGAAGAACCGGCAGTGTATTTGTTGCCGATATGGGGGACTAAATTCACTGCCACCTGAACGATCCAAATGGTCCCATTCCAGAAAATCCCACTCGCAAGCTGATTTAAATGGCCATTAGTTTACAGGTATTAAACATTAAATTCCTTCCATTTGGCCTATGACAATGAGATTTAAAAATTATGTTATATTCTGAATTCTTGTGTGAATGTTATTTGGACACTTAGGCTATTTAAAAATGTTAATCTATTCTTAAGAAATGGACAGATGTTTAGATCTAGTAATTGAATTTTGTAATTAGCTACAATTAGGTAACTAACTAATTATATGCTTTAATTTCATCATCTAAGTAAGATTGTTTCATATTTGTTTCAGAATGCTTCAATCTATAATAACTGAAAATTTCTTTCAGTTCTCTTAAATTTTAAGAAAGTTATCGGCTTTTAAATGTTCTCGATCACAGCTTTTGTGTTAAGTCAATGAAAAAGCAATAGGGAACAAGATGCCAATTTCCGAGTATGAAAATGGCCATAACTTTTTTAATACTGAAGATATGAAAGTTAATTAGGTGTCAAATTAAACTCATTTTTATGCTTTATCTGATGGGATAAATTAAAGACTTGATTTTTTTAAATTCAAAATTTTGTAACATTGCTATCCATTGGGCTCAGAAATGCTGGCAGGCCTTCCTTACACAGCAATATCGCTTCTGAGCTCTGGAAAAGAGCTGTTTGACAAGAGTGGGGCTGAAGATGTGGTCAGACAGGGTCTGCAATGGAACTTTGCTGAAGCTCCAACAAGCAGGTCGACCTGGGTTCAGAGAAGCTGGCAGGTAAGGTCTCTTTACTAACCTCTGTAAAACTCTGAAATGGAGTAGTCTATCGCCCTGGGTTTGGATTTACTGGCAGCACGGTCTGTCTAGTACCTTTCACTGTCTCAGGAGAAGAGCAGGTTGATGCAGAGACATTGGCAGGATGCCTTGCATAGCAACCTCTATAAGTTCCACGGAGGAACAGTTTAGCTATCCTGGTTCAGAGTAGACCATCTTGGAACTGGCTGGCCATATGGAACATATTGACCAGGGAAGCACTGCCTCACCATCTGTGATTGAGGTTATCAGGCTGCTCAGTAGAGTGAGATAGTTTGAGGTTTCCCTCAACACATGCTTAATTCTTTCAGCTCAGCTAGTAGAGTTGCCAGTTCATTGGGAACATCATGGCCATCTGCTCTGGGATAGATAGCTGCCAGCAGAAAGCCGGTCTGGCATGTAGCATTTTTTTATCAGACCTGCAGGTTCGTTGTGTATAGAAAATATATATAATAATCTGTAGGCTCTCAATACCAAAATTCCTGATTGAGTGGCTGGTCGAAGAGAGTGTGTTATGCACACTGGCGACTGAGATAGGTTGTTCCAAGCAGAGGACTGCGGCAGCAACTCCTGGTTCACGGTTGCATTATGATATTTTCCAATCTGAGGGTGATTCTGCCTGTGAGGAGTTGACAGGGAACTCGTATTCCCACACCAAGTGGATGCTACGCTTCAATTCTAGTCGCAAAAGGATCTGGTGTATGTTCTGATTCTGTCAGACACTGGAGGTTTGTAGGTTAATGCCATCAGTTGAGGCAAAATCAAAGTCTAAAGGCTTTAACCCCAAAACATTTTGAGAATTCTCAGGGGAAGAAAAATGTAGCATGCCAAATCAAGTTAGGATTTGGCTAGTCTGATCATGTGTTTGGTTAACCAGTTTAAGATGGATAATTGTCTATCAACAATTTAGCTGATTCAGAGGATTTAGGGCCTCAATCAATCTTGAAGATGCATTCTTTTCTATATCTATACACGAGAGGCACAGATTTATCTGGTGTTTTTCATGACAAAGCAAGTGGTGGAAAGTTTAGGCTCTACCTAGGGGTTGCCTTCAGGCTTAGGCTATTTACAAAGATTCTAAAGCTAATGCTGCCCTACTCAGATCAAAAGGGCATTGTGTCATGGAGTTTATAGACGACATGCTTTTGTAGCTGATAAGACTCAAGGGTTTTATCATTAGATGCCTCTTACGGTATTAAACATGAATTTTAATTGAGCCAATTTGGCCTACACATTCAGGGTGTCCATTGTAAAAGGCAGCTGAAAAAAGCTCCTATTTACTCGAAGTCACGAATGATGGCTAGTTCAGCCTATTTCTCGTGCAGCTAGCTCTGCACGGTTGTATGGGAAGTTTGTGAAGAAGACACAGAGCTACTTTTAAACAGTAGTAGCAGAGGTTTGTGTTTCTTTCAGTTTGGGCTTAGAGAAGCGATTATGTTATAGCACAATTGACACCGCTTGTGCTCCTTTGTCATCTCTCCAGTACCATAAGTGGGACAATAAATGATTAGTTATTCACCCACTGTTGACTAACGTTATGCAAGGTATCTTTTATATGAACACTCTAAAGTCTAGACTCATAGTAGTGTGGAATATGTATCAGTAAATGATTATGCAGATATTCATCTGTATTCCTAATGGGAGCAGTATCTTTTAAGTTGATTATGCTTTTAGCGACTGATTTCAGCACAAAGAACACAGTCTTTACTCAATCACCGGCTCGGTCTCTGGGTCATAACTGACATGAGGGTAGCTTGTTGTGGGAATGATCTCATAAAGCAAAACGGGCACGGTTGGGTACAATTTGGAGTTGACAGCATACCCACCAGATTAGACATAGTGCATTTTCAGAAGTTATAAAATTGGTTGAATATGCCTGGATGATTGCAAAATAGAATTCTGAACGGTGTTGCATGAGTTATTGTCTAACTCAAAGCCAATTGGGACTGTGGTCCGATTAAGGGCCACCAAATTCGTGGTCAAGATTAGACTTTTTAATTATATAGACGGCAAGGCAACATTTGTATTCTCAAACCAACTTTTCAATTAGGCAAGGCAACTTTTGCATTCTCAAACCAACTTTTCAATTAGGCAAGGCAACTTTAGCATTCTCAAACCAAAACATACTTTTAGCAAGCATTTTCAAACCAAAAAACACTTCTACCAAGCATTTTCAAACCAAAAATAATTTCTGCATTTTCAAACCACATTAAGGGCACTCACAGTTTAGTAGACATGTGTTCAGTGTTATTCACAGATCAGACTGAGAGACGTGACACTCTCTTTCCTCCATCATGCAGAGACTGACTGTGGCACTCAACACTTCCGTGTTTTATAGTCCCTTGGAAGGGGCGTGGCCTTCAGGAGATAGAATCTCAACATTTTTTAAACATTAATAAGTCTTTTATTTTTCATTGATGGGAAAAATCTTCTTGGCCTGACCAGCGGACGGGCACTCTGAGTAAGTTGGCCAAAAATCACAGCCGCAAGTGGCAGCATTTTTTCTAAAATCCATATACAGTGCAACAGGAAGCGGTCAAGAAGAGACCTTTAGTAATATAGATAGTCCTGACCCCCCCTGAAAGGGGCATTACATTCATCATGGTGATTGACTGGCGAGAAGACCAATCAGCTGATCTCAAGATTTTTTAAACACTCATAACTTTTTTATTTTTTATCGATTGGAAAAATCTTCAGTGCTGCCTCAGTCGGGGAGGACTGTGAGTAAGATGGCCAAAAATCATAGTGATATATGTTAGCGTTTTTTCTAAAATCAATATACAGCACAGACAGGAAGTGGTCAAGATGAGACTTTTAGTTATATAGGTTAGAAACGGTCCTGTTCAGTCAAAGAGATAGAGCACGGAAACAGGGCCTTCGGCCCACCAAGTCTGCACTGACCACAATCACCCCGTATACAAGTTCTATCCTACACAGTAGGGACAACATACTGAAGCGAATTAAACTACAAACCTGTACGTCTTTGGAGTGTGGGAGGAAACCGCAGCACCCAGGGAGAATGTACAAACTCTATTTAGACAGCACCTGTCGTCAAGATTTAACCCGGGTCTCTGGCACTGTAAGGCATTGACTCTACCACTGCGCCATTGTGCCACCCTAACCCATAACTTGTATCACCTCGTTATGCAGTGTTCTCTTACTACACCAATGCTTTTTTAACATTGTAATGTTGTGTTCATGTAACTCAGCTGTGAGGCTCTTGACTCCTTTCCTGCAGCCCTCCACTTGGTACGTAACCTTGAGGCCGTATCACATTTTGTGAGTTATGGTAACTGATGCCTTTCCAAAGTCCACTGTCTCAGCTATTGTGGATGCTGTGCTGAAGACATAGGCTCTCTCTTCTCTTGTCTTGCACTAAATTCCAAACTGAGCGATCGGTGAATGTGACCAGTTTCTGGATTGTCATTTCTAGTCGATGGCTGGAACTACAGTGCCTCATTTGAACATGCCAGCAGGTTTCATCCTTTAGAAAAGCATTTGAATAATTTGCCTATTCAACGACGGATGACTTGACTTCGGTCTTGTAGCAAGCAGTGGATCGGAAAATTGTCATTTTCAAGCTTGGTGACAACTTACTCGGTGACAGCGCCCGCCCAGTTACTACCCAAAGTACCTTACAGCCAGCAAGGCTAAAAACAGAACCTGTAATCTGAACTAAACCACAGGTCTGGGGTATCATCACTGCTATTTTGGAAATGTTACCGTGAATTTCTTTGTGCAGGAGATATTTGTCTGTCATGATTTCATAATTAGTGGTTATTCATGATCAGTAAGTGTGTTAAGGGTTATGGAGAGAAAGCAGGGGAAGGGTGTTGAGAGGAAACGGCAGATCACCCATGATTGAATGGCGGAATAGACAATGGGCCGAATAGCCTAATTCCTCTCCTATCACATGAACATGATTTCCTGTCAACATTGAATTCTTTGTCGAAAGGTTCTGTGGAAGCACAGGGGTAATGGCGAAACTCAAAGGGTTATTTCAGTCACTAGCTATTGAAAGAGTGTAGGAAGGAACTGCAGATGCTGGTTTAAACCGAAGATAGGCATTAAATGCTGGAGTAACTCAACAGGGCAGGCAGTATCTCTGGAGAGAAGGAATGGGTGACGTTTCGGGTTCAGTCTACTGAAAGAGTGTTGATTGCCTTTGTGGCTGGATGTGCGGTGCCTGGAACCGGAACTGGTTTGGTGCAGGGAGGGGGGTAGTAGCTGGAGTGCTGGTGGGGAGAGAGGACAGGAGGCCTTTGACCCAAATGAGGCAAGAGATCAGGTCTTGTGGTCAGACAAGTGAGTATGCAGATAATCGGGGTGGCAGGATTGGGGTGGTCAGCCCGAGATCCCTCCAGTCAGCCCGGGGAGTTCATGCACCACACATAAGACTGAGGTGTGAATGTTGGCCAGGCAAGTGGCCAGTGGGGTGAGTATTAGGTATTAGGTTCTCAATCGCGGACCTTGGCTATGACCAGATGAGCGAGATCTGGAGCTCGAGGGTCTGGTTTATGTGTGTGGAGGTAGACCTGTGCTCAGAGGCAGGCACGGGACATACCTTACACCTGTCATGGACTCAACTTACACCCACCCATAGACTTGCCTTACACCAGTTTCAGTTTAGTTTATTGTCACGTGTACCGAGGTACAGTGAAAAGCTTTTGTTGCATGCTAACCAGCCAGCGAAAATACAATACATGTACAATCGAGCCATTCACAGAGTACAGATACATGATAAGATAATAGCGAATAGGTAAAGCCAGTAAAATCCAATCCATCCAACCATGGATTTACATTACACCCAAATGAGAATTATACAGTGAAGTTCCAATAGTTCTGGAAATATCCAAAAAAGGTCACACCCCTCACAACGGTTAGATTTCTCTGGTAATCATCCCACCTGTGACTGATGCTGAAATAGTGTTCTGCATATGTAGCTGGATGTTCCCAGTCCAATCTCCAAAGTGGCACAATTCATCCAGGAAATGGTCAGTCGATGTCCATTATAGAAGGCAGTTGTCCATCCTTACCCAGTCTGCACTGTACAATCCACGCTTCGTTGACTCTTTATCTGCCTTCTCAGCTGGCCACCACCTCATTCCAAACCACCATGTCAGTTCAGTCTAGATGATAGTTTATCATTATCTTATCAATAGACGTAGGATTCAGTGCAAGCTGGAAATTCTCAGCGAGCCAGTCAGTAGTTGTGGAGAGAGAAAGAAAGTTAATGTTTCATCTTTCATCGGTTTTAACTCTGCTGGCTGGATGGGAGGTCCTTGAGGAATTATCTAACCTCAATGGAAACGGGGTGCTGGAATGACCATGGTGTTCTTTGTACTGTTTACTGATCACCCCAACTAACCCACCAACTCCTCTCCCCCACAACTCTTTGAATGTTAATTCCAGAGTTGGATGTAGATTCCTCCTGGCCCTCTCGGCCCTCATTGCATAGTTCATGATCTGCGACCAAAGTCTCTTTGCTGACTCCTCCATCAGGTCATCTCTTACTGAAGGACCATCCATGGCTAACATTGCACTGTGTTCTTCAGCGTCACTTGCCCAGTTGAGTTGCTTCCCAACCGCCATATCTTTCCTACAACATGAATATAAAGCCTGAGGTCCCATCAGGTTCAGTGATTGGACCCCTCAAACTTGAGTCACCAAGTTATTGAGTTCAAACTTGGGTCACCCAAATTCCTAAGAGCATAATTAGGCCATTCACCCCATCGAGTCTACTCCGCCATTCAATCATGGCTGATCTATCTTTCCCTCTCAACCCCATTTCCCTGCCTTCTGCCCATAATCCCTGACACCCATACTAATCTAGAATCTATCTCTGCCTTAAAAATATCCATTGACGGCCTTCACAGCCATCTGTGATAATGAATTCCACAGATTCACCACCTGCAGACTAAAGATATTCCTCCTTATCTACTTCCTAAAGGAACGTCCTTTTATTCTGAGGTTGTGGCCTCTGGTCCTAGACTCTCCCACTCGGGGAAACATCCTCTCCACGTCCACTCTATCCAGGCCATTGTGTGAGTCCAGATGATGAAAATAACACTTCTTTCCCTGCTTTAGCATCAAACTGGACAAATGGAGATGAAGCAGATCTTTTTTTGCTACTGGTGAAAGCCATTCTCCATGCCCATTAGCCAAATCAATTGTACCCTTCCCTCAGTGAGTAAAAAGCCAAGTGGAAACTTTCTGCCTAAGTGCCTAAATTGGCAACATGGAGAAACCCCTGCCACTAAGTGCAGGCACAAAACTGCACATTTCAATTCAAAGAGCATTCTTTGCAAAAAAAAGGACAGGCGTCTATTTACAGAACAAAAATCGCAGTGAACTTTGGAAAATTGAAGCCTTCAGTTTGCGATGACATTTTGCACGTACATGCTATTGCTCAACCTTGATTCTTTCGTTTCAATTGCTTTCCTCTCAGCACTTTACAGTGTGATTTAGTTGCGAGACTGCTCACAACTCAAGTTAACCTCCATGCTGCTGTTAGCGGAGTTACTTCAATAGATCTCAGCTTTCATCTCCGAAGGGCATGATGAGAAGCGCGCTGTTCCTTTAAAGCAGAATGCAAGTTACCTTTTTGTTCAACATCAAGAAAACGATTATTCAGATAATTATCTCCCTGCTGTGGGAAGACAGCCTGCCTTCACTGTGTGCCACATTCCAATTGATGACTGATTGATGTACGTTTGGAACAACAATTCTGAGAACGTAATAATTAAGCTGCAAGTTTGATTTCTTCATTTTATTTTTTTTAATTTCCTTTATGTCCTTGGCAACATTCTTGTAAATCTTCTCTGCCCTCGAAAGTTTTTGTTTTGCTTTTCAATCCTGACCATTCAACAGGGATGCAGTTTGGTTTGAGGTGAGAGGCTAACGGAATCAAGGGATTTGGGGAGAAAGCAGGAACGGGGTACTGATTTGAGATGATCAGCCGTGTTCATATTGACTGGCGGTGCTGGCTCGAAGGGCCGAATGGCCTACTCCTGCACCTATTTGCTATGTTTCTACGTTAAACAAAGGTCTTGGCTGCTCTCAAAAGTTGATGCTCTGTACACCATCACAAATCTTCTCAAGAAGACCCATGTGTCACAAAAATAGAGCTAAGTTCTTCTTCAATATTGGCACAACCTCTTTCCATTTTGCTTTGGGTCACCTTTGCCTCTATCCATTTTGTTTAGCTGTCCACAAATGCTTGAGTCATTTTAGAGTTTTTTAGTTTAGAGATACAACCCTTCGACCTACCAAGCCCGCATTTGACCAGCGATCCCCGCACATTAACACTATCCTACACTAGGTCCAATTTTTACAGTTATACCATACCAATTAATCCTCAAACCTGTACGTCTTTGGAGTGTGGGAAAAAAACCAAAGTCCTCGGAGAAAACCCGTGCGAGTCACAGGGAGAATGTACAAATTCCGTACAGCAGCACCCGTAGTCGGGATGGGACCCTGGCGCTGGATGCGCTGTAAGGCAGCAACTCTACCGCTGCGCCACCGTGCCGATTGGTCAATCTGTCATCTCATATGGACCAGACTGTTGAAGGACAACAGGTTTTCTGCCCTGAAGACATTAGTTAGACATTAGACATAAGCAGATGAATTTTACAACAATCCAATAGTTTAATTATTGGTGTTAATGACTATTAAAAACAATTCTACAGTTGCCATGATAGAATTTGATCTCATGTCTCTGTTACTTCAAATGTCCGTATAACTCAATGTGGTTTTCTATTGAAATGCAGACTCTCTGGGCTGTATATAAACATTGTTTCCCATAAGGTCTTTATGCCTTTTTCAACAAATCTACATTTACCATTAGACGCTTTGTAAACACAACATGCTGGAGTAACCCTGCAGGTCAGGCAGCCTCTCTGGAGAACGTGGACATATGACTACTCAGGTCGGGAGACTCATTGCCTATCAATGTCCTCCAGAGATGTTGCCTGAACCGCTGAGTTGCTCCAGCACTTTGTATCAGCTGTTGGTTAATGGCACTTTGTAGAACTTCTTGATGTACATAATAGAGCTGTCAACGACTGTGTCTATGTATTGATCATTTCAATTTCAATTTCCATCAATGATGCTTATGGTGTTTAAGCTGCATTTCTTATGTTGCTCACCGGCTTCAAGGCCCCACAAGGCTCTCCTTTGTGGCTTTGTGTTCTAAGTGTTGCGCTTCAATTGAGAACCTTCTTGGTTGATGTTATTCTGACCTTTAATACTAAGACTCAATGTCCTATTATTTAACCATCTCACTGCCCCGCTGGCACCAGAATGGACATTTCAAGCCTCCTGATCCACACAAGAAGGCCATAGTAATCCATCATATTTATTGTTCATAAGAACTAGATTTATGCAGCACACAAAAACAGACGCCACGCCACCTAATTACCAGATCATTGACTCAACAGGTTTCTTAAATTGCACCATGCACAAGAAGCGCAAAACGCCATTGTATGCAGAGGCTGAGAAGTGTGTTCAGCTCCGGCTGAACAATTTCTAATCTTGCGATGCGGATTCGATTAGAAGAAGAAGAATAGCAAAATGGCAGCGTGTTTATGTAACCCACTAAGTCCGCGCCGACCAGCAATCCCCGTCCTACACACACTAGGGACAATTTACATTTATACCAAGCCAATTAACCTACAAACTTGTACGTCTTTGGAGGAATCCGAAGACCTTGAAGAAAATGCACGTGGTCACGGGGAGAATGTACAAACTCCATACAGACAGCACCTGTAGTCGGGATTGAACCCAGGCCTCTGGCATCGCAAGCACTGTAGAAACTATCTTATAGAAACTTACAAAATTCTTAAGGGGTTGGACAGGCTAGATGCAGGAAGATTATTCTCGATGTTGGGGAAGTCCAGGACAAGGGGTCACAATTTAAGGATAAAGGGGAAATCCTTTAGGACCGAGATGAGAAAAACATTTTTTACACAGAGAGTAGTAAATCTCTGGAACTCTCTGCCACAGAAGGTAGTTGAGGCCAGTTCATTGGCTGTATTCAAGAGGGAGTTAGGTGTGGCCCTTGTGGCTAAAGGGATCAGGGGGTATGGAGGGAAGGCAGGTACAGGATACTGAGTTGGATGATCAGCCATGATCATATTGAATGGCGGTGCAGGCTCGAAGGGCCGAATGGCCTTCTCCTGCACCTATTTTCTATGTTTCTATGTTTCTATGTTTCTATGTAAGCAGCAACTCTACCGCTGTGCCACCGTGCCCCCTTTGTTAAACAGGGTGGCCACAAACAGGGGGCTGATTCTCCCACATGCACCAGTGGGTGATGCTGCCCATAAACTCGGGTTGATTTTGAGACTGTGTTCAAGAACCAAAACATTCCAACAGGAGGTATTTAGCACTCTCTGTGTCACTCTCTCTGTCAAAATAATATACTAACTAAAAGCAACCTACTATTATTTTGTGTGCACTCCACTCACACAGAAAAAATAGCCTCAGTGACAGGATTTGACACCCAAACCCATTTGTGTTCATTTAGTAGAGGAGTTTGCACCTTTCTAGTTTAGTTTGAATTATTTAGTTTAGAGATACAGCGCAGAAACAGGCCCTTCGGCCCACTGAGTCTGCGCCAACCAGCGATCCCTGCACATTAAACACTATCCTACACACTCACTAGGGACAATTTACACATATACCAAGCAAATTAACCTACAAACTTGCACGTGTTAGGAGTGTGGGAGGAAACTGAAGATCTCGGAGAAGGTCACGGGGAGAAGTCAGGATCGTTCCCGGGTCTCCGGCGCTGCACATGCTGAGTGCCCCTGTCCCACTTAGGAAACCTGAAATGAAACCTCTGGAGACTTTGCGCCCCACCCAGAGGTTTCCGTTCAGGTTTCCTAAGTGGGATAGGGGCATTAGGCAGCAAATCTACAGCTGCCCCAGTTTGCTCCTGCTGTTTGTCTATTTACCATTAATTCTGACGTTGTTCACTGGTTGAAGTTCTGTAGCATTTGATGGAAGGCCTCTCTGTCGATGTAACTATTTACACACAACTCAAATGTTAAGCTTTGCCAACTGAATCATTTAGATTAAATCTGTTCAGCTGTTAAAATGAACACAAACTTGTCCCAGAGTGGTTGCTTCTGGAAGGTGTCAATATTAGAGTTGAAACACTTTGAAGTTCTCCAACTTTACACATCGATATACAAATTGTTCAGATACGTCACACAGTGATGTTGCACTTATTCACGATGTAAAACATGATATCTGAACTAAAGTGCTTATTTTCTTTCTCCTTGTCAGTTTGTGCCTATTGGTACTTTGTTTAGTTTAGTTTAGAGATACCGCGTGGAAACAGGCCCTTCGGCCCACTAAGTCCGCGCCGACCAGCAATGCCCGCATATTAACACGATCCTACACACACTTGGGACAATTTGCACATTTTGCCAAGCCATTTAATCTACAAACCTATGCATCTTTGGAGTGTGGGAGGAAACCGGAGCACTCGGAGAAAACATATGCAGGTCACGGGGAGAACATACAAACTCCACACAGACAGCACCTGTAGTCAGGATCGATCCTGGGTCTCTGGAGCTGTAAGGCAGTAACTCTACCGCTGCACCACCATGCAGGAATTTGTGAGGAATTCCAGATCTTGCCTGATTTCAGAAACAAAAGATTGTCAGATTTAGTTAATACTTAGATTGTGGGAATACCAGGCGCAGGTTTTATTTGAAGGGGAGATGGTGCCTCAGGTCACCTATGATGCAAAACGCTTTGTGTCTTGTTAGGTACCTCAATGGCCTGAGTGTTCTTGGAACTCACTGCTGTCCTCAATAGTTCCATACCTTAGTAAGAAGATAGCCACAAAGCTGGAGAAACTCAACGGGTCAGGCAGCAACTCCGGAGAAAAATGACGGGTGACTTTTCGGATCGGAAGCTTTCTTCAGACCTGACCCGAGATGCCACCGATCCTTTCTCTCCAGAGATGCCGCCTGACCCGTTGATTACTGAATAAACCATACAGTAAGATTGGTTTATTCTCTATGGCCTTTATGAAGAAGTCTCCTTTAAATCAATTTGGATTTCTTACATTATATATCAGTAACTCTTGTTTTAAATTCTCCCATAATTCAATAACTTTGCTATAAATGTCCTTTCCAACCTCTCCTTGGTCTTCTCTCAACTTTCTATTTTACAGAGAAAACAACTCCCTGCTATTATTGTTTTACTGATGGTTTGAACCTCTCAAAATGGATACAATCCTTGTAAAGATTCCTGTATCTTTTCGAATGCCTCTGTATCACAAAAAGTGATTGAAGGGCCTGTAACCGGAAGGTTTTATGGAGAGTCTATCATCAAAGTAAATGGCCAAACTGGGCTGTTGGCAATTAGACCAACTTTGGCAACACTCAGGCATGTGCAGTTCACATCAAAGTCAATGGCAGATGTACCAATGCAAAATGAATAATGTTGCTGGTTTACATTTGCTCTTTGTGATTCCCCACTCTGGGCAAAGCACGTTACAGTCTTCATTCTTCAGTTATACAAAGGCAGTGTTTGCAATCTAACCCTCCACACTCCACTCAGTAAATACATGGCTGCAATCTAGACATCTGGCACCTTATCATCCTAGCAAGAGCAGAAGGAGATATCTTCATGTGTGTTCCTCATCCCCCTGCTTAGTAAGGTCGGCACAGTGGCACAGCTGGTAGAGCCACTGCCTCACAGCGCCAGAGACCCAGGTCGATCCTAACCTCGAGTGCTATCTTTTTGGAGTTTGCACGTTCTGCCTGTGACTGCATGAGTTTCCTCGGCGTGCTCCGATTTCCTTCCACATCCCAAATACATGTGTTATTGTAGGTTAATTGGTCACTGCAAATTGCCACTAGTGTGTAGGGAATGGAAGCGAAAGTGGGATAACAGTGAACTAGTGTGAACGGGTGATCGATGGCCGGCACAGGCTCGGTGGGCCAAAGGGCCTGTTTCCATGCTGTATCTACACTCTCTGCACTGAACTCTAAAAGATCTACTCCCTACACTTCTTCCTTTTACACTAGTAATTTAGCTCACATAGTTCAATGTCTAAAATTTCTATTCACTTTATCTTCTCCAGAGGAAACTAATGTTCAAGTCAAACAGAGTCATTAAACTGGAAAGAATGCAGAGAAGATTTATGAGGAAGTTGCCAGGACACAAAGGCCTGAGCTATAGAGAGATTTTCGGCAGGCTAGGACTTTATTCCTTGGAGTGCAGGAAGCTGAAGGGTGATCATGTGGACAGACAAATGCACAGGGTTTTTTATCCATGGTAAAGGAATCAAAAGAATCAATTATAAAAGATGAGGTTATGCAGCACTTGGAAGTTCACAATAAAATAGCCCAAAGTCAACATGGTTTTGTGAAGGGAAGATCTTGCCTGATGAATTTGCTGGAGTTTTTTGAGGAAGTTAATAAAAGGACAGACAGAAGGGAGGCTGTAGATGTTGTTTACCTAGATTTTCAGAAGGCCTTCGATAAGGTGTCACACGTCAGGCTGCTAGGGAAAATGAGAGCCCATGGTGTTGAGGGGAAGATACTATCGTAGATAGCGGGTTGTTGGATGGCAGAAGGCAAAGAGTTGCAATAAAAATTGCTTTTTTAGGTTGGTTGCCAGAGACTAGTGGAGTTCCGCAAGGGTCGGTGCTGTGACCACTTCTCTTCACGTTGTATATTAATGATTTGGATATGGGGATTGAAGGCTTTGTGGCCAAGTTTGCAGATGATGCTAAGATAGGTGGAGGGGCAGGCAGTGTAGAGGAAGCAAGGACTCTGCAGGAGGACTTGGACAGGTTAGGAGAGTGGGTAGAGAAGTGGCAGATGAAATTCAGCATAGCAAAGTGCGGAGTCGTGCATTTTGGTAATAAGAATAAAGACGTAGATTATTATTTAAATGGAGAGAGAATCCAGAAATCGGAGGTGCAAAGGGACTTGGGTGTGCTAGTGCAGGACTCCCAAAATGTTAATTTGCATGTTGAATCGGTAGTAAGGAAGGCAAATTCAATGCTAGCATTTATATCAATGTAAATGTAAAATGTAAATGTAAAAACAGAGATGTAATGCTAAGGCTCTATAAGTAGGTATGTTGCAAAGTGTACCTGAGGCGTCGCTGAAAATCTGTCCCAGCCCGTGTGCTCGATTTTGGTGCCATTTAGAGGGGGGCGGGTTTAAAACGCGATTTTCTCTAGGCTGTTCAAATCGAGTTTGTTCAGCCTAGTTAATTATTAACGAAAATTCGCTGGTAGGTTCCCTCACATGAGCTATTATTAGTTTTACGAGTTTTTCCTAAGTGCTATAGGTGGTTTAAAAATTAACCTCTAAACCCCCGACAGCTCGCAACCAGCTGGGCCTACAGCAGCAGGCCTCTACTCGCTGGCAGTAGTTTTTTTAGGTTCAAAAAGGGCTTCTTAAGATCTTATACAAAGTTTAATATTGCGAGTAGCTAATTTTGGGCCCATTATTAATATTCTGGGCATTTGAGGGGACAATGGAAAGGATGTGTTTCCACTGGTGGGTTCACAGGATCCCACTAGAAGGTTGATTTAAATATGCAGGTCATTGAACACTAAATTCCTTCATTTGGCCTAAATTAATGTAAATGAGATTTAGAAATCACGTTTTATTGTGAATTATTTGTGAATATTATTACCACTTAGGGCGTAATCAGGCCAAGACAGTGGATAGATGTTTTAGATTTAGTAATTGCAGATTAGCTACAATGGGTAACTCAAGGGTTATGCTTGGATAGAAATCCGAGTAAGATTATTTGGGATTAGGCAGATGGTCATCCATGATAAATGAAAAGAGTCAGTTCTCTTAATTTTTAAGAAATGTGCCTAATTCTGTTCCGATCAAGCCTGTTATAACTTGTAAAATCAATAGGGGACAAGGGCTTATTTTTGAGTATGATGGCCAACTTTTAAGAAATACCTGAGATATAAAACATTAGGTGCCATTCAGAGGGTTTTATGCTTATGATGGTACGAAATTGCCAGACATGAGGTTTTTGAAGCAGGTTTGTAAGATTGCTACTACAAGGCACTGGTCAGGCCGCATTTGGAGTACTGTGAGCAAATTTGGGCCGCATATCTGAGGACGAATGGTTAGGAAGGGTTCAGAGGGATGTGACCAAATGGCAGGAAAATGGGTTGGTAGCTTAGATGTTTGACAGCACTGGACCTCGGCATTGGCTGGAGTTTAGGTTGAGGGGGATCTCATTAATTTATGCATATTGTAGTAAAGTGGATATGGAAAGGCGGCACTGGTGGGACAGTAGTACCAGTTGGTGCATAGCAGGTCAGAATTAAAGGACACTCTTTCAGAAAGGAGGTGAGAAGGAGCTCCTTTAGTCAGAGGGTAGTTAATCTGTGGAACTCATAGCCACGGAGGGCGTGGAGGCCAAGACAGTGGATATTTTTTAAGGCAGATTGATTAGAATGGGTGTCAAGGGTTATGGATAGAAAGCAGGAAAATGGGATTAGGCAGAGATCAGCCATGATTGAATGGCAGAGTAGACGCGATGGGCCAAATGGCCTAATTCTACTCCTAAACCTGTAACTTGTAAAAAACAGAGGACATGGGCTTAAGATGAGAATGGCAACATTTAAGAGGAACCTGAGGGGCAACATTTTCATTCAGAGGGTGGTAGGTACATGGTACAAGCTGCCAGAGGAGGTAGTTGAAGCAGGTACTGTAACATCATTTAAAATACATTCAAGCAGGTACATGGTTAGGAAAGGTTAGGGATGTGACCAAATGCAGCAAATGGGACCAGTCTTAGATGTTTTTTTTTGGTCGGCATTGGATGTGTTAGGCTGAAGGGCTGTTTAGTTGATTTGTGGTTCCTTAAAGGCGGCACAGTTGTGTGTGTAGAGGGGGGCTTTACAGCACCAGAGACCCAGGTTTGATCATATGGGTGCTGTCTGTATGGTGTTTGTACATTCTCCCTGTGACCGCGTGGGTTTTCTCCAGGTGCTCCAGTTTCCTCCCACACTCCAAAGACATATATTGTGGGTTAATTGGCTTCTGTAAATTATAAATAGTCCACAGTGTGTGTAGAATAGTGTGCTAGTGTATGGGGTGATCGCTGGTCAGTGTGGACTCAGTGGGCTGAAGGGCCTGTTTCCATGCTGTATCTCTAAAGATGGCGATGCTGCCTTAGCAGCTGCGGCTCGCCTGCAGTCTGTCTGGTTTTTTTTTTTTTTTTTTTTTTTGTTTTTTTTTTGTGTTTTGTGCTGTTTTTTGTGTATTAATACTCTGTTGTGTCTTGTAGGGGGGGGGGGGGGGGGCACGTTTTTGGTCTCTTCCTTCGGGTGATGCGTCTTCTTTTGTCGTATCCCCCGTCTCCGCCGAGGCCTAATGGTGGAGCTGGCGGCCTCGGAGCTGGGGCGGCGGCAGTGGCGGCTGGGACAGGGGCAGTGGCAGTGGCAGCGGCGACCAGAACTCGGAGCTGGGACAGCAGCAGTGGCCGCCCGGCATCGGAACTGGGACGGCGGTGGCAGCGGCTGGGACGGTGGCAGCGGCGGCCTGGCCTCGGAGCGGGGGCAGCAGCAGCGGCCACACGGCATCGGAGCTGGATCAGCAGCAGCGGCGACCAGAACTTGGAGCTGGGACAGCGGCGACCAGAACTTGGAGCTGGGGCACGTTCCGGCGGCAGCGGCCACTCGACCCGAACGCGGCAGCTGGGACAGCGGCAGCGGCCTCGTGGCAGAGGGAGAATAAGAAGGGATGAGACAAAGACTTAGGACTTTTGCCTTCCACCACAGTGAGGAGGTGCCTGGTGAACTCACTGTGGTGGATGTTAATTTGTGTTTTTTGTGTGTTTTGTCATTTTTACTATATGTAGGACTGCAAGGCACCAACATTTTGTTCAGACCGCAAGGTCTGAATGACAATAAAGGCTACTTGTTACTTGTTACTTGTTAAAGTCTAATGTAAAGTCTCAAGTTTACATTTCTCCAAGAAATGAAGGCCCTGTGGAAGGCTCACTGCTCTTGCTATTGAAGAAGGTGAGGTTAGTGCTGTATTACTGACAATAGGTTAATGACTGAACATCTTCACTTTGTCAAGCATCACATTCCTGAGAAGCACAACATAGACGCCAGCTTCTACTCCCCTTTACATTCCAACGTCGTAACTCGAGGAGAGGGACAATGGTTCGCTGGACGATCAGGACGGAGGCGACGGCTGCGATGGGCCTTTATGGCCAACTGCAGCTGGGACTGAAAATGGCGCCAAAACCTAGCGACTCTTATATATGGTCTCAGTAGCCTACTTCTATACACTTTGTACGTAATCTGGGATCGGGTGTATGTGTAACAATAATTTATTGAACTGCATGCAAAAAAGTGAACAACTGCACCTCTGTACATGTGATAATAAAGAACCATTGGACCATTGCCCATTGACCATTGGACCATTGACCATTGACCATTGGACCATTGCCCATTGGACCATTGACTATTGGACCATTGACCATTGGACCATTGTCTATTAGACCATTGCCCATTGGACCATTGACTATTGGACCATTGACCATTGGACCATTGACTATTGGACCATTGACCATTGGACCATTGACCATTGGACCATTGGACCATTGGACCATTGACCATTGGACCATTGACCATTGGACCATTGCCCATTGGACCATTGACTATTGGACCATTGACTATTGGACCATTGACTATTGGACCATTGACCATTGGACCATTGGACCATTGACTACTGGACCATTGCCCATTGGACCATTGACTATTGGACCAATTGACCATTGAACCATTGACTATTGGACCATTGACTATTAGACCATTGACTATTGGACCATTGACCATTGGACCATTGACCATTGCCCATTGGACCATTGACTATTAGACCATTGCCCATTAGACCATTGCCCATTGGACCATTGACTACTGGACCATTGACTATTAGACCATTGACTACTGGACCATTGACTATTGGACCAATTGACCATTGACCATTGCCCATTGCCCATTGACCATTGGCATTTGACCATTGACCATTGCCCATTGCCCATTGACCATTGACCATTGGCATTTGACCATTGACCATTGGACTATTGGACCATTGATCATTGACCATTAACCAATGAACTCAGAAGGTTGATTTTAATGGGAAGTGATTTATTGTCTCCTGGTGGACATCTACTTATGCAGGACCACAATCTCACCACAAATTAACCAGTAATCTGGGCCAGACCCTAATGAGTGGTAACAAAAATTGATGGGACATCCTGAACCATAGGAAGCTCCATGACCCTGACCATGGAGAGTATGACAGGCCTGGGATCCAGGGGCCGTAAGCAGAGTGCTCTCTCAGCTGATGGCTGGATCCGCAGGCAAGCGTAATTTAGAAGAAACAGCATCGATGGCCCCCTTCCACGCCAAGTCTCTTGCTGTGGTTCTGTGATTGCAGGCTCGTTAAATCCAGCAATTAAGTGAATCCCCCCCCCGCCCCCAGGCTTGTGGTTGTAGCCAGCAGAAGCCTCGCAATGTAAAAGCATGGCCAATCCACCCATTCCATCCACCAAGACACATCAAAGGACTTTAGACACTTAGCCACTCTGAATTTCCCGGGCCCTATCTTTTACAATTCCACTCTTGCACAACTTAGCAGATTCTTAAAACTTATATACAGTGTGCACTTTCCAAATCCACACTTGAGGCTATGCTAATGAAATTAAATTTGCATACGTATCGCACATTTCCGTTTCCTTTGCCCAATGATAGCCGTGAGCCGTTCTGGGATAAACTTTGCCAAAAGCTGAAAGATTTTGGCGTGAATGAACTCCTGAACACAATAACATTTCAATATCCCTGATTAACTCTTTGGCAATTTGTACATGTTTGGATCCATGATGGTATTACAATCCTACCCCTTGTGGTAGGGTGTCTTTCTGCACATTTCCTTCTTCTAACGCTGGAAAATGGCACAGCGTTTATGCAGCCTTCTGATCCTCAATTTCTTGCGTGTTAAATGGAACCGTGAAGCAGTTATTGCTACATTAGTCAAGTTGACTTCACATGTTTTGGAGGATAGTCCAGTTAAAGATAATAATGGCACAGACATAGCTGAGATCAGGTACTTTGGAGGGATGAAAGTCATACGGCAGAAAGAATGCACTTGAGAAACCTTGCAGCAATAAGCTGCTAAATAGACCAATTCAAATACATTTGCAATTTTGTCTTTTTAAAGTTTAATTAGGGGATTATTCAGATTCACACTTAATCAACCGAATCCATGTAAATAAGGTTTCTAAAGGTCTTTAAAGTTTATCCCTTTGAGCAACAGAAATCTGCTGCCTTGTGATAATAATGTTTCTATTATATTGACGATGCGGACCTTTTGAGAAGTGTGATTGCCTCGGCAGCTGACAGAAATGAATAGCTGGTGCGTTCTTCACTGAGCACGAGTGATAAAATCATTCCTTTGGTAAAAATACCCCAAAGAGTTGTATCAGTTGAAAACAAATGCAGAAAACTCTACCTTGGCGACCAGAGATTTGTCTGTGCGTCCGTTAGGAATTGCCAGAGGCTCAACGATTGACAGGAAACCATTTTGCTTTTAGCCAACAGAAATCTTTACTATCCTCAGTAACTCAGCGGGACAGGCAGCATCTCTGGAGAGAAGGAATGGGTGACGTTTTGGGCCGAGACCCTTCTTCAGACCTGAAACGCCACCCATTCCTTCTCTCCAGAGCCTGCTTGGCCTACTGAGTTACTACAGCATTTTGTGTCTACCTTCAATTTAAACTAGCATCTGTAGTTCTTTCCTACACTCTTTCCTATCCTCTATTTATTTAGGGAAGAGCATGTAGAGAGGAGATGCATCTTTCAGAGAACAATTCAGCGCACCCTTTCTCCTGATCAGCTCAAGGATCAGAATGAGTTAGAGTAGAATCATACAGTGTGGAAACAGGCCTCCAGCCCAACTTGCCCACACCGACCCATCTACACTAGTCCTTCCTGCCTGCGTTTGGCCTATATCTTCTAAACCTGTCCTATCCATGAACCGTTGCCTCAACTACCTCCTCTGGCAGCTCGTTCCATGCACCCACCACCCTTTGTGTAAAAAGGATAACCCTCAGTTTCCTATTAAACCTTCGGGGTCCATTCCCACTTCACTTGGCTTGCAGCCTGCTATAGTCTCACAAAAAAATGTTGCCCATTACAGATGCCATCTTTTAGATGATGTGCTAAATCAAAGTGTTTAAACATTGGCAGGTTTAAATATTGGCACGGTAGAGTTGCTGCCTCACAGTGCCAGAGACCCCGGTTTGGTCCTGACTACAGGTGCTGTCTGTATGGAGTTTGTGCGTTCTCCCTGTGTGCATGGGTTTCCTCCGGGTTCTCTGGTTACCTCCCACACTCCAAACAAATCCAGGTTTGAAGGTTAATTGGCTGTGGTAAATTGTAAATTATTCCTAGTGAGTAGGATAGTGCTAATGTACGGGGTGATCGCTAGTTAGTGCAGACTAGGTGGGCCGAAGGGCCTGTTTCCACACTGTATCTCTAAAGTCTAAAGCCATGTACAAATATCTGTGATTATCAATGGTATGTGGAAACAATTGAAAAGCTTTTTAATAACTCAATCTATTTGAACACCATCAGGGCGATCTATGCGGAATCTAATCTAATCTAACTCTTTTTTTAACCTTGAACAAATGAGAGCTTTGTGTCTTTTAACCTTGTCACTGATTCCAAAACTATTTTTCAAATCTGTCAACTCAGCTGATATGCACACATTAGGAATTGCAGATGCTGATTCACAAGAAAAAACATAAAGTACTGGAGTAACTCAACAGGTCAGGCAGCATCTCTGGGGATCATGGATAGATGATGTATCTGGTTGGGACCCTTTTTCATGTGATGGGTAAAATAAGTAATTAGTGTCAAGACTCTTAACAGCATTGATGTACAGAGTGATCTTGGGTTCCAAGTGCATGGCTCCCTGAAACTGAGATAGAGTGGTATAGAAGCCTTATGGTATGTTTGCCTTCATTGGTTGGGGCATTGAATATAAGTGTTAGGAAGTCATCGTGCAGCTCTATAGGACTTTGGTTGGGCTGCACTCAGAGTATTGCGTTCAGTTCTGGTCATCCCATTGCAGAAAAGATGTGGAGGCTTTGGAAAGAGTGCAGAGGTGATTTGCCATAATAATCCCAGGATTAGGCGGTGTTGGGTATAGGGAGAGGTTGGACAGACTTGGCTTGTTTTCTCCAGAATGCTGGAGGTTGAGGGAAGACCAGATAGAAGTCTATAAAATGATGAGTGGCATAGATAGGGTAGACAGTCAGAACCTTTTTTTTCAGGATGGAAATATCGAATGGTGATGTGTACAGTGTTCAGGTGAGAGGAACAAAGTTTAAAGGAGATGTCTGGGCAAGTTTTATTTACACAGAGGGCAGTGAGTGCTGATATGCACTGCCAGGGATGGTGGTAGAGGCAGATACAATAGTGGTGTTTATGAGATGTTTGGATAGGTGTATGGGTATGCAGGCAATGGAAGGATATGGATTATGTGCAGGTAGATAAGGGTTGGTCTTTGCTTTATGTTCAATGTAGATTTTGTGGGTCAAAGAGCCTGTTTCTGTGTTGTTCCTGCCCTGTTTTATGTCCGATGAGTTGCATTTCTCCATAACCACCCCTCATACATATATTGCACATTTTGCCTTTTTACCTCTGGTTTTATTTCAACCATCTACTAATCACCCCTCCCCCCATCACCAATATCTACTTATCACAGGTTTTGTCCCACCCACACCTCTCTTCCAGTTTTCTTCCCCCACATCAATTAATCCAAAGGATCTCAACCTAAAACATCACCGATCGATGCCTTGCAGGGATGCTGCCTGACCCACCAAGTTAATCCAGCGCTGTGTGTTTTGTTTCGTAACCCAGCTGATAACTTCCTGCCTTATCTGTTCTCTGTAATTTTTGTTTTGCCGAAGCTCATAAAATGATGGAAAATGTTTGTGTAGTTTAGTTTAGATACAGCACGGAAATAGGCCCTTCGGCCCACCGAGTCCACATCAAACAGCGTTCCCCACATATTAACACTATCCTACACCTACTAGGGACATTTTTTTACATTTACCAAGCCAATAAACCTACAAACCTGTACGTCTTTGGAGTGTGGAAGGAAAACGAAGATCTCTGAGAAAACCCACGCAGTGACGGGGAGAATGTACAAACTCCACACAGACAACAACACCCGTAGTCGGGATCGAATCCAGGTCTCCGGCACTGCAAGCACTGTCAGGTAACAACTCTACCACTGTGCCACGATGCCGCCAATGGTGTTTTACTGATTGTACTTAAATCGTTCACTCGACACGGACATCGTTGACAATCGTTGCATTTATTATCCAAACACAATAGAGGAGGTGCAATGTAGACAACAGCAGTGTTGGCTGTGGATCCACAAAGCCGGCCCAGGAACGAGAGAACATTTTCTTCCCAATGGTGAATCAGGTGCGCTTTTCCAAGGATCCCCATAACTTACCGAATAGGAAAGGACTGGGTAGAGTGAATGTGGAGAGGATGTTTCCACTAGTGGGAGAGTCTAGGACCAGAGGTCATAGTCTCATAATTAAAGGACTTTCCTTTAGGAAGGTAATGAGGAGGAATTTTTTTAGTCAGTGGGTAGTGAATCTGTGGAATTCTTTGCCTCAGAATACTGTGAAGGTCAATGGATATTTTGAAGGGATAGATAGATTCTTGATTAGTACGGGTGTCAGGGGTTATGGGGGGAAGGCAGGAGAATGGGGTTAGGAGGAAGAGATAGATTAGCCATGATTGAATAGTGGAGCAGACCTGATGGGCCTGAATGGCCTAATTCTGCTCCTATCCCTTATCATCATTAAACATAGAAGCTTTTTATTCCAGGTTATTTAATTGAACGTGTTCACATTCCCAAAAAGGGGGCTTTTAATGATCAGTCAGGCCATCTGGTTGGTTAAACTATTGTGTCACCATACCTCGTATTGACACTTGTTTTTCATTCTTGGCTCTGACGGACAGTGGTGTGACATATCCATTTCTGAATCAGATTAATCTTGAACCCGCTGTAGAAGTCGTCATCAAAATGATTAAAGAAGTAGTAGAAGTATTTGATAGTGTTGTCCAGAGTAATAAACTATATTCATGAGAACAATCTCTCCACTTTCCATTGGGCCCTGGTGAGTTGTACCTGGGCAAGAGAAAGCCAATTGTGTGGCACAAATAGACCTGTAGCTAGCAGTTCATCTGTGCTAAATGTCAAAGGTTAATCAGCAAAACTCACAGCTAGTTGATGTGAGGAATGACATCGCTTGGGCATTCTCTGAGTACATTGTTAGGTAACAAATTTACTCGAGCGTCATCTAACTTGCAGATACGGCACAGTGGCACATTGGTCGAGTTGCGGCCTCTCAGCGCCAGAGGCCCTGGTTCGATCCTGACTATGGGTGCTGTCTGTATGGAGTTGGTACATTCTCCCCATGACCTGCGTGGGGTTTCTCCAAGATCTTCGGTTTTTCTACCACACTCCAAAGATGTACAGGTTTGTAGGCTAATTGGCTTGGTATAAATGTAAAAGTGTCACTAGTGTGTGTAGGGCAGTGTTAATGTGCGGGGATTGCTGGTCGGTGCGGACTCGGTGGGACAAAGGGCCTGTTTCCACTCTGTACCTCTAAACTAAACTAAATACTTCATGTTGGCACCAGCTCCTTGAAAATGAAGATTCGCATTCCTCAAAACAAACACCTGGTTGAATATCAAATGCTCATAGAGTAATATCAAAAGAGTAATTTAAATGGTAACACATTCTCTTCATCAGCCTGGGTCAGCAAGCATTGTAGAGCTGCTGACTCACGGTATCAAAGACCTAGGTTTCAGCGTAAACAGGTGCTGTCTGTGTGGAGTTTGCATCTTCTCTCTGGGACCTTGTGGGTTTCCTCTGGGTGCTCCGGCTACCATCCACAAGATTGCGGGCTTGTAGGTTAATTGACTTCTTTAAATTGCCCCTAGTGTGTAGGAAGTGGATGTGAAACAGGGATAATATAGAACAGGTGTGGATGGTTGGCGTGGACTCAAAGCCAAAGGGCCTGTTTCATGCTGTATCTTTCAATAAATGAAAAGCCACGCATTAAAACGCTTGCACCCATTTCCTCATGATTTTATCACTTGCATTGCCACAACAGAGGCATATGAGGAATTTTTCCTTGAGTGGTACATGTAAAATATTTACTGTCCAGGTGCCTTCATTCTGTTGCCCCAGGATTTCCTGTGGTTTAGTTTAGTTTAGTTTAGAGATACAGCACGGAAACAGGCCCTTCGGCCCACCTAGTCCGGGCCAACCAGTGATAACCGCGCACTAGCATTATCCTGCATGGACCAAGGACAACTTTACAACTTTACCAAGTCAATCAGCCTATAAACCTGAACGTCTTTGGCGTGTGGGAAGAAACCGGGGATCCTGGAGAAAACCCACAAGGTCACAGGGAGAACGTACAAACCCTTTACAGACAGCACCCGTGGTCAGGATTGAACCCGGGTCTCTGGAACTCTAAGGCAGCAACTCTACCACTGTGCCACCATGCCGCCCATTTGATCGAAGGATGGAAGCATGGAACCAGACCCTTCGGCCTACCGAGTCCACACCAATCGTCAATCACCTGTTCGCACTAGTTCTTCATTATCCCACTTCTACACCCTCTCCTCACCCACTAGGGGCAATTTATATCGGACAATGAAACCACAAACTTTGTAGAAAGTTCCAACTCCTACTTTCTTATGTGGCAGAAGAAAGTTCTCTCAGTGTGCAGGTTGCACAAAGCATTAGGTATAATGGTTGTAGGTTGCGTGCAGATAAACCTAATAAGAAATAATCTCGAGGGAAGGTGTACAGGAGTTAAATAGTATCAGGTGTGAGACAGATTGTTTCAGTAACCTTTGGGATTTGGAAGGAAGTTTTTTTTATTTAATTGGGAAAAGAAGCAACGCTGGATATTAGTGGTAGGAAGTTTCAGTCTCAGAATCCAGTCTTTCAGGGACTGCAAGGAAAATGTAATTTGAAGCACACCATTCATCTGTAATCATCTGGCAACAGATGTCTTGAAGATGTAGAAATCTTTTTTCAGAATCTCATTTGGTTTCTTGTCGATGGATGTGCTGTCCTTTTGATGCGCGTCTCTTTGCGGCCAGGATTTGTGATAATTGTATTGTTATTGAGGGTTTGATGGCAAACAGAAACAAAACAGGTGATTCCTTGGGGTGTGTGACTTGCATGAGGTGAGGTCACAGTACATCCCGAATGACTCCTTCATCACCTACCGTGTTAGATCTTTGAACGTTATAGCAAAAGAACAGTCTACCATGTCTGTGCTGACTATGGTACAAAGTCAATTGAGTTTAGTTTAGAGATACAGCATGGCAACAGACCCTTCGGCCCACTGAGTCCACCCCGACCAGTGGTCCCCGTACAATTAGCCTACAAACCTGGACGTGTTTGGAGTGTGGGGCAAAACTGGAGATCCCGGAGAAAACCCACGCAGGTCACGGGGAGAACGTACAAATTCCGTACCGACTGAGCCCATAGTCAGGATCGAACCCGGGTCTCTGGTGCTGTAAGGCAGCAACTCTACCACTGCGCTACCGTGCTGCCCTATCTATCCCGCTCATCATTTGATGAGTCAGAGAGTCATTTAGCGTGCTCACAGGTCCTTCGGCCCAATTTGCTCATGCCGTCCAACTTCCCCCATTTACACTAGTCCCATCTACCTGCTTTTGGCCCATATCTTTCCAAGCCTATCCGTGTGCCTGTCCAAATGTTTTTTTTTTAAATATTGTGATAGAATAAGGTAACATTAAGTTTAAAAGAGTTCAGAGAAGATTTACGAGCAAAGGACACAAAATATTGGAGTAACTCAGCAGGCCAGGCAGTATCTCTGGAGAACATTAATAGGTAACCATTTGACCCGCTGAGTTACTCCAGCATTTTGAGTCGTGTTTTACTAACCTGTATCAGCACATCCTTGATTCTACAAGTTTACTAGGATGTGGCCAGGACTCAAGGCAAAGATATAGGGAAGGAGGGGCAGACTAGGACTTGTAGCACAGGTGGCTGAGGAGTGATCTTATTGCGGAGTATAAAATCATGAAGGAATAGATAGGGTGAATCCCCAGAGTTATTTAGCCAGTGTAGAGGAATCAAAACCCAGAGGACATAGGACACGTTGAGATGGGAAAGATCGGAGGGGCAACAATTTCACAGAAAATAGAAATATAGAAACATAGAAAATAGGCGCAGGAGTAGGCCATTCGGCCCTTCGAGCCTGCACCCCCATTCAATATGATCATGGCTGATCATCCAACTCAGTATCCGGTACCTGCCTTCTCTCCATACCCCCTGATCCCTTTAGCCACAAAGGCCACATCTAACTCCCTCTTAAATATAGCCAATGAACTGGCCTCAACTACATTCTGTGGCAGAGAATTCCAGAGATTCTCCACTCTCTGTGTAAAAAATGTTTTTCTCATCTCAGTCCTAAAAGATTTCCCCTTTATCCTTAAACTATGACCCCTTGTTCTGGACTTCCCCAACATCGGGAACAAGCTTCCTGCATTTAGCCTGTCCAACCCCTTAAGAATTTTGTACGTTTCTATAAGATCGCCCCTCAATCTTCTAAATTCTAGCAAGTACAAGCCGAGTCTATCCAGTCTTTCTTCATATGAAAGTCCTGACATCCCAGGAATCAGTCTGGTGAACCTTCTCTGTACTCCCTCTATGGCAAGAATGTCTTTCCTCAGATTAGGAGACCAAAACTGTACGCAATACTCCAGGTGTGGTCTCACCAAGACCCTGTACAACTGCAGTAGAATCTCCCTGCTCCTATACTCAAATTATTTTGCTATGAATGCTAGCATACCATTTGCTTTCTTCACTGCCTGCTGCACCTGCATGCCTACTTTCAATGACTGGTGTACCATGACACCCAGGTCTCGTTGCATCTCCCCTTTTCCTAATCGGCCACCATTCAGATAACAGTCTACTTTCCTGTTTTTGCCACCAAAGTGGATAACCTCAGATTTATTGCCATTATACTGCATCTACCATGCATTTGCCCGCTCACCCAACCTATCCAAGTCACCTTGCAGCCTCCTGTCATCCTCCTCACAGCTAACACTGCCCCCCAGCTTAGTGTCATCCGCAAACTTGGAGATGTTGCATTCAATTCCCTTGTCCAAATCATTAATATATATTGTAAATAGCTGGGGTCCCAGCACTGAGCCTTGCGGTACCCCACTAGTCACTGCCTGCCATTCTGAAAAGGACCCGTTTACTCCTACTCTTTGCTTCCTGTCTGCCAGCCAGTTCTCTATCCACATCAATACTGAACCCCCAATACCATGTGCTTTAAGTTTGTATACTAATCTCTTATGTGGGACCTTGTCGAAAGCCTTCTGAAATTCCAGATATATCACATCGACTGGTTCTCCCTTATCCACTCTACTAGTTACATCCTCGAAAAATTCTATAAGATTCGTCAGACACATTTACCTTTCATAAATCCATGCTGACTTTGTCCAATGATTTCACCACTTTCCAAACGTGCTGCTATCCCATCTTTAATAACTGATTCTAGCAGTTTCCCCACTACCGATGTTAGACTAACTGGTCTGTAATTCCCCGTTTTCTCTCTCCCTCCCTTTTTAAAAAGTGGGGTTACATTAGCTATCCTCCAATCCTCAGGTGGTGGGTATATGGAACTAGCTGCCAGAGGAGATAGTTGAGGCAGGTTCTATAACAGCATTAATAATAAACCACTTGCATAGGTACATGGATAGGAATGGTTTATAGGGATATAGGTCAAATGTGGGCAAATGGGACTAGCTCACCTTTGCCGGCATAGATGTTGAGCCAAGGAGCCTGTTGCATGCCGTATGACTATGTCTCCATGTCTCTATGAGTCAATGCCTCGACGTAACCCCCTCTGGACCTGGGAATGGGTTGGAGACCTTGGTGTCTGTTTTAGAATGTGATTTCAGACGTGTTCAGTCCTTTGCTGCCAAACGTTACAGAAGCGAGGTGGCACGGTGGTGCAGTTGTAGAGTTGCTGCCTTACTGTACTTGCAGCGCCGGAGACCCGGGTTCAATCCCGACGATGGGTGCTGTCTGTACGGAGTATGTACGTTCTCCACGCGTCTGCGTGGGTTTTCTCAGAGATCTTCGGTTTCCTCCCGCACTCCAAAGACGTACAGGTTTCTATATTAATTAGCTTGGTATACATGTAAATTGTCGCAAATGTGTGCAGGGTAGTGTTAGAGTGCTGGGATCGCTGGTTGGTGCGGATTCGGTGGGCCGAAGAGCCTGTTTCCGTGCTGTATCTCTAAACTAAACCAAACAGTAAACACCCAGTAATGCTTTTTCTTCTCCTCATTGCCAGGTGTGTTTTATCTTCAATACTATTATACCTTTCGAATGGCTGATAATTCAATTAAAAAAACCAAATGACAACACTATTTAAAAAATAATGTGACGGTGGAATGAACTCAAGTAAATTCGATTGAAGGGCAACCTTTAGAGACAAATTGAGGACTTCAATCAAACTGGCCAGTTACCACCCACTGACATTTTAAAAGTGTTTTTGCAAAGCAGTAAATGCACATCAACAGACACTTGTTGGCTGTGATCTTGTCAAACGTCAGCTGGTATTTCCTCAGATTGAAAGTTTGCTTCAAAGATGAAATATTCATTTGCCTATTAACGTGACCTTGTTGAGGCACAGCAACTGAACGGATAAAGAACTGAAAATATTTAGGAAGAAACTGCAGATGCTGGTTTAAAACCGAAGATAGACAAAATAAAGCTGGAGTAACTCGGCAGGTCAGACAGCACCTGTGCAATCATGATCGAGTCATAGAGTCATACAGCATGGAAACAGACCCTTTCAGCTAACTTACCCACGCTGACCAACATGCCCCATCTACATGAGTCCCACCTGCCTGCAGTTGGCCAATATCCCTCTAAACTTGTCCTATCCATGTCCCCATCCAAATGTCTTTTAAATGTTGTTACAGTACTCACCCCATTGTTCCTCTGACTGCTTGTTCCTCAAACCCACCACCCTTTGTGAGAAAAAGTTGCCTCTCAGCTTCCTATTAAATCTTTCCCCTCTCACCTTAAAATAAATTGGTATTTTAACCTACTCAAACTGTTTATTTGAGGTTGTGACAGTAATCAAAACACGCAGAAAACTAAACTCTGTGGTAATTATGAATGTACGATTATTTTTGTATGTTATATTCAATCCTGTAAATTGAATTATTTAATGGACTGTGATGTGCACAAGATTGTTTTCCAGTTGAGTGCTGGACATACTGACGCATTTAAGGATAAATCGGACTACAAACAGAGAATCCAATAATTGTACTCACTTATAAATTATTTCAGACAATCAGTTTAATGAATACATTCATAACAAACACAAGCAACTAAACCTTTAATGAATAACATTAAACAGAAATGAAATCACCAGGGGAGTAAGCACGGAAATTCTTAATAATGTATTATAAAATTCATCTTCATGAAAGATAGCTATAAATAATTCTCAATGGGAATGTTTGCTCTTTAGGTCTCATCACAGCACTCACTTCCTACCTTGACTCCACTCAAATTTTTAGAACTATGTATATCTAACAAATTATTAATTGATCTAAGATCAAAGACTCACATTATACTAATTTGCACTTACCATACAAACTATTGATACAAATTTAATCTAAAAGTTCATTTACATTACTTTGCCAGTCTAGAGCAATGCTGCAGGTTTTTTTCCCCCGGAGTTACTCCTGAGATAATATATAAAACTTCCACCTGTGAAAGATTATTTACAGTGAAAGCATTTCAATATTCGTAGGCAAGACCATGTCATTCTCTGCTCCCTTCCGTTTCCTTCAAATAAACTATTCCTTTAAGGACTGAATAAATGTATTGGGTTTACTTGTCAGTCAGAAGAGTTGAAACCATTGGATGAGTGCCAATCATATCTTATCAATTAAGCAGAGGTCCATATAGACTTTAGACTATAGAGATATAACGTGGAAACAAGCCCTTCAGCCCACCACGACTGCGCCGACCAAAGATCACACTAGCACCATTGGTGACAATTTACAATTTTACCGAATTTTACCAAAGCCAATTAAACAACAAATCTGTACGTCTTTGGAGTGTGGGAGGAAACCAGAGTACCCAGAGAAAACCTACGCGGTCATGGGGAATGTAAAACTCTGTACGGGCAGCCCCCATAGTCAGGATCAAACCTGGATTGCGGGCACACAAAGGCAGCAACTCTACCGCTGTGCCACTGTGCTGCATAATCACCAGGAATCCTGTAGAGAACTTTTCAAACGTGAACTTTTCAATCATATTCTTTGGATGGCACCACAGTGAGTGGGGGTAAGAACCACTTTTTTTCTTGAGTGCCGCAAGCATAATACTTCTGATCCATGAAAATATAAACTCTTCCACCCGCCAGCTCTGCCTCCTGAAGGGTCCCGACCCGAAACGTCACCTCTCCATGTTCCCCAGAGATGCTGCCTGACCCGATGAGTTACTGCAGTACTTTGTGTCCTTTTTGTGTAAACCAGCATCTGCAGTTCCTGATTTCCACTGGGGGAAATGCTAGTCTGTTCCTTGATTCCTTCTCCCTAGATCTTGATCAACCTTTTCCATGTTTCGCTACCTGAAGAAGGGTTTCGACCCGAAACGTTGCCTATTTCCTTCGCTCCATAGATGCTGCTGCACCTGCTGAGTTTCTCCAGCATTTTTGTCGCTCCTGCTTCCAATCACTTGGAAATGCGGTTGCAATAGTAACAAATATTAGGAAGGGCAGCAACTGCTGGTTTTAGTAGCTCCACCCATCAATTGATTAAAAACAATTGATTTGTCTCAATTAATTTTTCATACAAAGCAGTTAGGTTACCACTGGCAACAGTCTCATTGTGGCTGTGAAGAGAGAGATTTCAGAGCTTTACATGTATAGGGGAAGGAAAGGAGGAGGAATTTATTTAGCTAGAAGGGGATGAATCTGTAGAATTCATTGCCACAGGCATCTGTGGAGCCTGTGAGTATCATTGGGTATTTTTAAAGCAGACATTGATAGGTTCTTGATTATAAGTTCAATAAGTTCATAAGCCACATAGCAGGCGTAGGTCATTTAGCTGGTCTATTCTTCCCTCTCAACTCCATTCTCCTGCCTTCTCCCCAAAACCTCTGCCACCCTTACTAATCAATAATCCGTCAATCTCCACCTTAAATATACTGAGCTTCGAAGGTTACAGGGAGAAGGCAGAAAAATGGGGTTGAGAGGAAAAGATAGATCAGCCATGATCGAATGACTCGATGGGCCGAATGGCCTAATTCTGCCCCTATGTCTTAAGGTCTTATGAAATGAAAGAAAGTGAAATATAAATACAGCCTTAAACTGAGAAACAATAAATTTGTTGGAGTAATGAGCTAGAGTGAAACATTTTTATAGTGAATTATTTTAAATGAAATTGAAATGTAAAACATTAGGGGCTTTTACAGTAAAATTTAGGTTTTTATGGTGCAACTGAACTGTTAACGCATTGCAGGAATGCATAATCAAATAGAACTATCATGACTGACTTTTTGAGACATTAAATGATACTGTGAGATTTTTAGTGAGATATAATAAATCATTATGGTGATTTTAAATTTCATCAGTAAAATTAATTTTCATTGAGTTTAAATATGATTAAAAATGTTCTGTGTTTGAAATGAGTATATTTTATAAGAATTGCTTTTAATAACAAAGTTATTTTATGTGAATGCATTTAAAAATAATGTTTTATTGATTGAAATCAAACAAAACGGTGCACATTCAAACTTTCAAATGAACTCAAATTTGTTGTAATCTCATCAATTATTCACAGGGATATCCTCTGAATCACACATTGTGCTACAATGTTCTGAAGAAGTGTCTCGACCCGAAAGGTTACCTATTCCTTTTCTCCTGAGAAGCTGCCTGACCCGCTGAGTTACTCCAGCCTTTTGTGTCTAATTTCAGTTTAAACCTGCATCTGCAGTCCCCTCCACAGCTCCCTGGTCAACTTGTCCCTTCGCACCCAAACCACCCCCTCCCCTGGTACTTTCCTCTGCAACCACAAGAGATGCACCACCTGTCCCTACACCTCCCTCCTTGACTCTGTCCAATGACCCCGACAGTCTTTTCAGATGAGGCAATCTACTGTATCCGCAGTTCCAGGTGTCAACTCCTGTATATCGGCGAGACCAAGCACAGGCTCAGCAGTCGTTTCACTGAACACTTCCGCTCAGTCCGCCTGAACCTACCTGATCTCCTTGTTGCTCAACACTTTAACTCCCCCTCCCATTCCCACACTGACATTTCTGTCCTGGTCCTCCTCCATTGTCAGTGTGAGGCCCAGCGCAAATTGGAGCAACAGCACTTCATAATTCGCTTGGCAAACTTGCACCCCAGCGGTATGAACATTGACTTCTCTAACTTCAAACAGCTCTTGCTTTCTCTCTCGCTCCATCCCCTGCCCCTTCCCAGTTCTCCGACCAATCTTACTGTCTCCGACTACATTTTATCTCTGCACCACCCATTCCCCTGAAGAAGGGTCTCGAGCCGAAACGTCACCCATTCCTTCTCTCCAGAGATGCTCCCTGTCCCTCCGAGTTACTCCAGCATTTTGTGTCTATCTGCAGTTCCTTCCAACACATTGTGCTGCAATCTCTTTTTGGACTCAACAAATAGATTCTTGTGCAGACCTTACATTAATCAGATGAGGTGGAATGAATGATTTAACCTAATTTAATTAGGCCAGTAATCAGACAGAAATTAACTGCTTAAGGATTTGACGCAGCTGTTTCCATTGATGTGAAATTTATCCCATTGCTCCTCGTGGTGTAACATTTTTAATACAGAGACATTCTCTAACAAAGTGAAGGCATTTTTTTAAATTATAACATGGATATCATTTCTAACTTTGCATTATAGGACTGTGGTATCAAAGGGCTCACGAAAAACAAAGTTACAGTATATTTGGCTTCAATATACTGCTGCATTTAGTTTTATGGAGTATAGGGTGTGTATGAAGGAACTGCAGATGCTGGCTTAAACCAAAGATAGACACAAAAAGCTGGAGTAACTCAACGGGTCAGATGGCATCTCAGGAGAAAAGGAATAGGTGACGTTTCGTGTCGAGACCCTTCTTCAGACCATTGTAGCTTTCTCATCCACTCCTTACACACAAGGAGCATGTTTTACAGGGGTCAATTAAACTCCAAACTCACTAATTCGGCACAGTTGTGCAGTGGTAGAGTTGTTCTCTTATAGCACCAAAAGCCTGGGTTCGATTGTGACTATGGGTGTTGTCTGTACATTCTCCCTGTGACTGCTACAGTTTCCTCCCACACACCAAAGACATACAGGTTTGTAGGTTAATTGGCTTTGATAAAAAAATTGTAAATTGTACCTAGTATGTAGGATAGTACTAGTGTATGGGTAATTGTTGGTTTGCGTGAACTTGGTGGGCTGAAGGACCTGTTTCCCGCACTGTATCATGAAAGTCTAAAGTCTATCCATCATAAGGTAAATCTTTAACCTCAGGAATTAGCCTAGTGAATCTTGCACTGCTGTGCTGCAAGTACAACCCTATCTAGTTACGATACCTTAACCTTACCTAGCTAGAGGGACCGAGTTACCACTAGTTAAAGAGACCAACATTTCTCCAGGCATCAGCTTGCAATTACTTGTGAAGTCCAGTTGGAGATGTAATTAGCTTCCTGGCTTCATGATCCAACCTATTAAAAAAAGACCAAAAGCTGCCCAATTTACTAATGACACTATATTTTAGAGGCATAAGGAACTGCAGATACTGGTTTACAAATAAAGGAGACACAAAATGCTGGAGTAACTCAGCAGGTCAGGCAGCCTCTCTGGAGAAAAGGAATAGGTGACATTTTGGGTCGGAACTCTCCTTAAAACTGAACCAGCTTCTTCAGTCTTCTTCAGACTGAACCAGGATTCCGACCCAAAATGTCACCTATTCCTTTTCTCCAGAGATGCTGTCTGACCTGCTGAGTTACTCCAGCATTTTGTGTCTATCTTCAGTATCTCTGGAGAACATGGATAGGCGACGTTTTGGGTTTGATTGTGTTTTAGTACTGGTCAGCAATATTTATTTTACCCCTCCTAGCTCCCAATGAGGCTCCAAATGAAGGATAGTTTTTGGTGTGGATTATGTGAGTTCATTATTCAGCTTGCCATAGGTTACCCTGAGGTACTGCACCAACCACAGACGGAGTGTCAGGAGTGCACCTGACACCCAAGCTTCGGCTTGCGCTGATCTGAGCCGGTCGCTAGGAGACCAGAATATTGATGACTCTCTCCGTGACTTGACTTCCTACTGCACTGAGTCGTGAAGCTTCAGCTGCGAGTGTGATCACATCAACGTCAGCAAGAGGCAAGGCACGCTGTTCAACAGCCTGGATTTTACTTTCCCTGATTGGTTTTCATTTAGTTGAGTTTAGTTCATTGTCACGTGTTCTGAGGTACAGTGAAAAGCTTTTTGTTGCATGCTAACCAGTCAGCGGAAAGACTGAAGAAGGGTTTCGACCCAAAATGTTGCCTACTTCCTTTGCTCCATAGATGCTGCCTCGCCCGCTGAGTTTCTCCAGCATTTTTGTCTGCCAGCGGAAAGACTACTCACGATTACAAACGGGCCATACACAGTGTACAGATACAGGATAAAGGGAATGCAAGATAAAGTCCAGTAAAGTCTTCCTAAGATGTTTGCCTGTCAGCTTCTCAATAGTTTAGTCTAGTTTAGTTTAGCTTAAAGATATCGCGCGGGCACAGGTTCTTTGGCCCAGCGAGTCCGCACCGACCAGCAATCCCTGCACACTAATACTATCTTACACACACTAGGGCCAATTTACAATTTTACCAAGCCAATTAACCTGCAAAATTGTACATCTTTGGAGTGTGGGAGGATACTGGAGCACCCGGAGAAAACCCAAGCAGGTCACAGGGAGAACATACAAACTCCATACAGACAGCACTCGTAGTCAAGATTGATCCCGGGTCTCTGGTACTGTAAGACACCAACTCCACTGCTGCGCCACTGTGCTGCTCATAATACTTTAGGCATCATTGACCTAGACAGAACGACTCCATATTTCTCAGTTCTTTATCTAGTTATACATGCAAGTGGCCATTTTGAAGCTAGTCCTTAACCGAAACATCACCTATCCATGTTCTCCAGAGATGCTGCCTGGCCCGCTGAGTTACTCCAGCACTTGACATCTTTTTTTCTCCAGCTGATAATACTGTTGCCTTCTGGCTGTCATTGGACTGATGTGCACTCTATCCTTCAATGCTCCAATGGAAAAGTGCACGCTGCCTGGCGTTGCCAAGGAAACCAAGGTCATTCCACTTGTGGGAGAATCCAGGACTGGATGCCGTTGTCTCAGGCTAAAAGGATGTACCTTTAGAAAAGAGATGAGGAGGGATTTCTTTAAACACAAAAATCTGGAGTAGCTCGGCGGGTCAGGCAGCATCTCTGGAGAAAAGGAATAGGTGACGTATCAGGTCAAGACCCTTCTTCAGACATCAGAGGGTGGTGAATCTGTGGAATTTATTGTCACAGACGACTGTAGAGGACAAGTCATTGGGCATTTTATGGCGCAGATTGACAGATTCTTGATTATTATGGGAGTCAGGGGTTATGGGCAGAAGGCAGGTGAAATGGGGTTGAGAGGGATAGATCAGCCATGATTGAATGGCGGAGTAAACTTGATGGGCCGAATGGCCTAATTCGGCACACATAACTTATGAATCTTATCAACTTATTCAGAGACTGCTGCCCACTTACAAAAAACACTTTCACCTCCTGTTGCCACAGGCCTGATCTTGCTACATCTTGAATGTCCCCATTCTTAAAGATCCTTATTGAAGATCCGATTTCCAACACTTCACACCTACGCAGCTCTGCCATCGTTCATCCTAACGCCAACACAAAACCTTTCAAGATGGCAAATACACAAGAATAGTGCGAAAGGTAGAATCTGGCTAACAAATGACATTGGAGAGTGTAGAAGCTTGACGATGTGTAGCAGATTAGACAGTGAAAGAGCAAAGAATCCAAGCAGAAATACAATAAATAAAATTGCTGGGACTTTTTTTTAACCGAGATTAAATGCAAATGCCAATAGCTGCAAGTATTAACTAATCAAAATCATTCAGAAAGAAAATGAGATTTTCATGGGCTGAAGACAAGGGAGATTTTTGATGTCAAATGCACAAATTCAGAACTCTTACATTCACCAGATGATCAAAGCATTATCTGTGACAGCTTCAGATAACATCAAATTATGTTCATTTCACCCAACTAAATCTGATTTTGTCCCTTTTGAAGTCTGGCTGTGAAGAGATAATTCGCTCACTTCACCTGTGGAGTGCAGTGAGCATTTACTGTCTTTGTAACTGCTGCTGTGAGACTGGGCTGAGGAAGTGTTGCTAGCACAGTGCTGTTTGAGGCTGTTATGCACCATGCTGGCTCACTCAAAGTCTCCTTTTCACATTCATCCAAGCACAAACTCAGAACCACAAACTCAGGTACCTGCCTTTAGACTGTAGACTTTAGAAATACAGCCTGGAAACAGGCTCTTCGGCCCACTGATTCCCCTTATCACCCCATACACTAGCACTATCCTACACACGAGCGACAAATGACAATTTGCTGAAGCCAATTAACGTACAAATCCAAAATTCTTTTGAGTGTGGGGTGAAACAGCAGCACCTGGAGAAAATCTATGCGGTCACGGGGAGAGCGTACAAACTCCATACAGACAGCACCGGTAGTCAGGATTGAACCTGGGTGTCTGGCATTGTAAGGCAGCAACTCTACTGCTGCACCACCCTTATACATTTCACTCAAAAATTGCTCGCCTCTATGTTTGCCCTATAATATATACTTGTAACAATAAAATAAATTCTCCCACATTAGATCCTATATTGTAAGTTCTGCCTTGGCCGACCATTGTGGTCTTTCTGTGATGGTGAAAATATTCTCCAACTTTGTCTTAACTTTGCAAAATGACATATGGCTAGTTCACAGAAATCATCTTCTTTTAAAAACAACAGAATTCCAATTTTGGATCTAATTCACCACCCCATCAGAGATTCAATTACAGAGGCAGAATCAAATTAGCACAAGTCCTTTGTGACTGAGCCACTTTCACTTTGACCGACAGAAACATGATCTTTTGGTTGATGACCAAGCTCAGGGTTTGGAGAGGATTGGAATCAAAGGACCAAGGCGTGGTAGGGAGACTTAAAGGGTTGAGTTAGTGAATGGAGGAATGGTTCCATGGTTGGGAGGTGTGTGTGACGTATTAGAGATTGGACCTTCCAACAGAAGACTTGGAGGGCAGGGATGTTCAAGACACAATAGGCTCAGGTCTGGGACAAATGATGTTGCAACCAGTCCAAGATGGCTGCCGGAAGGGAGAGTGTACGCTGGCGCGCTTTAGCTCTCTCTTCATATTATGTTTTTGATTTTTGTCTTTGGATTGAATTCTGTCTTTAATTTGTGTACTGGTGATGTCTTTACTATTTATTTCATTCCGCTTACATGTTTTAACTATATTTGCTAAATTTTGTAAGGTGTCCTTGAGACTCTTGAAAGGCGCCCATATAAAATGTTTTTGATTTTATTATTATTATTATTATTATTATTATTATTATTTTGGATAGCAAATGAATTCTGGCTGAGCATTTAATTGTGTGTACTGGTGATGTCTTTACTATTTAGTTTCCTAGTTCCGCTGAAAGACCCCATGTTTTTATGGCCTCGTATAATTTTACTAGTATTAAAAATGCTCTCAAAAGCCCCAGGGATTCAATTAAAGGGGAAATGGGGCTTTACAACCCTCAATGTTTTCATCGAGTAGTCATTTTCTCTTTTGCAGTACATTTCTGGAGTTCTAAACCAGCGCGTTCACAAAACTAGAAAGCCGATTTAAATTGACTTTAATTTACAGCAATTGAACACTAAATTCCTTCCATTTGGCCTATAAATTAATGTAAATGAGATTTAAAAATCATGTTTTATTGTCAATTATTTGTGAATATTATTTGGACACTTGGGCTATTAAAAATGTTAATCATTTATTAAGAAATGGATAGATGTTTAGATCTAGTAATTGGAATTTTGAAATTAGCTGCAATTTCTTATGGGCATCTGATTAATATTCGGCTTCACGAAAATTCCATTCAGTTCTCTAAATTTTTAAGAACGTATGGGCTTTTGACTGTCATCACAGCTTTTTTGTTATGTCCACTTCATAGGGAGGCGCGAGTATGATGGGAAGTACTTTTGAAATGAATTAGGGTCTATATCTATCTTGTAAATGGACATCATTTTGCCATTGCTACATAAGGCTTGATGAGGGAACCCCAGCCCAGTCTTCAGAAAGGCTGGAAGTATTCCCAGGTCGATCTAACTTCCCTATTATGCCCAAAAGGCACAATGGGAATTACAATCCTCAATGTTCCTAGTCCACCCTCTCTGGAGAAACCTCCACTGATGTGATTCATAAGAAAGCGTATCAGCACATACACTTTCAGGCAGCTGAGAATAAGGTCCATGAGGATATCCCACCACTTCTGAGGCGCTAGAGGAAGTATTTTGAAGATCTCTATCTTGTACCGCTTTGCTCACGGTGGATCAGAATGCCACAATGGCCAACCCTCTATCACCTTCTCTTGCACATCAGTCTGAAGAGGTTTTGCTCACGGTGATTCGCCGCCCGAAACGTCACCTATTCCTTCGCTCCATAGATGCTACCTCACCCGCCGAGTTTCTCCAGCATTTTTGTCTACCTTCGATTTTTCTAGCATCTGCAGTTCTTTCTTAAACACCTCTTTCACATCGCTTCACCAGAGGTGCTGTCATTATTCTTACTCTTATCTCTACCTCATTCAGTTAATCAGTTGTTGTCCTTCAATATTTCTTTGCACACTTTGGATCTGCAGTACAATCTTGCACCATTCTTCTGTATGCACTCATTTTAGTTTACTCTAGTTTAGTTTAGAGACACAGTGTAGAAACAGGCCCTTTGGCCCACTGAGCCTGTGCTGACCAGTGATCACCCCGTACACTAGTACTATCCTGCACACTAACAACAATCTACAATCTTTTCAACAAAGCCAATTAACCACAAGCCTGTATGTCTTTGGAGTGTGGAAGGAAACTGGAGCACCAGTAGGAATCCCATGTGGTCACGGGAAGAAAGTACAAACTCCTATTGGACTGCACCCGTAGTCAGGGTTGAACCCAGGTTTGTGGCGCTGCGGTAGAGTTGCTGCCTTACTGCGCCAAAGACCTGGGTTCGATCCTGACTAGGGGTGCAGTCTGAATGGAATTTCATATATTTTTGTATCTAACATTTTGCTATATTCACAGTTTACTGAGCAAGGTCTATGTGAACAAGGAACTTCACTGCACCCTGGTCTATATGACAACAAACCCACTCTGATCTGAAATGGCCATTACATTTCGCTCCATCCAAAGGGGATTTACAATCACACATCACTTAGTTCAGCACCACTACGGATAATAGCTCAATCTCTGAATGCTTCTGAGGGAATCAAAATCACAGAAAGGTTACCTTGCAGAAGGCCACTTGATTCACTGAGCTGCATACAAAACAATCCAGTTCCTTTCATTCCATTACTCTAAACTAACGTAGTCCTCATTGTCAGATGTCCTGTTCTCCTTACACCCACTACCCATTCTTTAGGCTGGATATTTGGTTGTTAGGTCATAAGGTCATGTGATAGGAGCAGAATTAGGGCATTCAGCCCATCAAGTCTACTCCACCATTCAATCATGGCTGATCTATCTCTCCCTCCTAACTCCATTCTCCTGCCTTCTCCCCATAAACTCTGACACCCATACTAATCTCTACCATCAGGTTCCTGTGGATCTGCACATTACCCCATGAGACACGAAGATGCTTCCAATCCTAGAACACCTTGCCTGTACAATTATTCAGCTACAATAGATCTCTTGTTGCTTCTCATCGAACCACTTGGGGTGTTTTCTGGTAAAAAAAAAAAGCAAAGTGTTTATTCACAGAAGCTGTTAACAGTGGATTTCATGGTCTTCCCCATACTTTGGATACTTTGTGTTGTCACTTATGATCAGGAGTCATCAAGTTATCTGTGGCATGCTGATGAAGTAGAATTTTATTTTCAGATGTCTCATGATTTTGATTGTTCTGCAGTTTTGTCAACAGTTCGGGATTTAGTTGATGAAAATGACAGAACTAATTATGGAAATGTGCCCTTCAGCCCACCTGGTGCCTGCTGACCAGTGAAACCCACACACTATACTATCCTACACGATAGGGACCTATACCTCTTTGGAATGTGGGAGGATAGGGGAGCACCTGGAGACAACCCATACAGTCACGGGGAGAATGTACAAACTCCGTACAGAGGATCGAACCTGGGTCTCTGGCGTTGTGAGTGAGGCATCAACTCTACCGCTGCGCCCCCGTGTCATGGTCCCAGCGTTGTAATTCCTCATGGACCCTCACTTGGATAACAATGTAATTGGGCAGATGACGATGTTTGGATCAAGGATGGTCATGCGGCCTTGCTTTGATAAACCAGGGTGTTGGGCAACCTTGGTGAGGTTGATAAACCAGTGTGAGTTAACCTTGTGGTTGAGGTGCTGCCAAGAAATGGCCGATGTTGATGAACATTTATCAGATAGATTCCTCACTAATTTTCACTGAGACATTATCCTCTTTATTTCAAACATGTTAAGGCACCATTCCTCTAATATCAGTAATGATAATCCTTACATTAAAAAAAAATCAGTTCTTTGTAATAATTTCATTAATTTATTTGCTAGCTGGAGCATTTTCGATTTAGTGAACACTTTTATCTAGACTCAGTGTGTGAGTAAATAAGAAAAAAAAACACGTCGGCAGCAAAATAACCAATTTCTGGAACATAAAAAGTCACTGATGACATGATATATGTTGCAGGCGCAATTGCTTATTGTGTTTTTCTCGATCATGATTATATCTGTTTCATCGTGCCTTTGTTCAACACTGTTTTAATTGTGACTTATTCCTGAGGCATTTAATTCACTGGGCGAACAAGCATTTAAGTCAATTCTTCAATTGGCATTGTAGAAACAAATTAAACAAACATCTATCCCGTCGCTGTTATTGGATCCTAGTGTTTGCCTACATAATTAACAGTGATTACATGTCAAAAGCACTTCATCATTTCATGAAACTCTGTGCGGCCGTGGGAATTTGCAATGTAGATGTAAGCTGGTTCTTTTCATTCATCTACCTATGCTGGGACCTGCCACTGAATAATTTGAGGTGGATAAATATTCCACCACGAGCCCTGGCCTGCACTGTGATTTCCGATGTACATTTGAAGGAAGTACATAGAGATAAGAGTAGGGTTGCCAACTGTCTCGTATAACCCGGGACATCCGGTATATTGAGCTAAATTGGTTTGTCCCGTACGGGACTGCCCTTGTTCCGTATTGACTGCTACTACTTGTGTCGAGGGGATTGTTGAGTTGGAGTGCCGCATCCGGCCCCACCTCACCCGTCCTGACGTAGTGCAGCCCATGGAGTGCAGCAGCAGCACCTCGCCCATGGCCCCGTCGGTCGGCAGCCTGGCCAGTTGTCCGACAGTTGGACCTTTACTTGCCGCCGACACCACCACCCCTCCTTCTCATGGCCGAGCATCGGTTCATGAGTTGGATGGGGTGCCGGACTTTGCGTGCAGCAGAACACAAAGCCCAGCCGACCGGCCAGATGGGGAGTTTTAAAGTCCGGCGCCCGGGCTAAAACTCCGCTGCTGCCCCGCCAGCTGGACTTTGTGTGCAGTCCAGCACCCGTGCCAACTCATCATTCTCCCAGCTACGGCCAAGTCGGTCAACGAATTGCCGTCGGGAATTTGTCCCTTATTTTGACCTTTTATCCCTTACTTGGGAGTGAGAAAGTTGGCAACCCTAGATAAGAGGCAAAATCTAGAGTGGCTTCCAATACTAATTTTTCTCTGATCCATGTAGTACTTTTTAATTTGCGAAATCTAGAAAATTTGATTTAGGATCAATGTAGCTGGGTTCTTGGGTTTGCAAAACAATATAGTACCTGAGCAGCAACTAAACCTCAGGTGATAGATTCTGAGGCTCCGCCTTCCCCAGCCACCTCTGATGTATTCAAGAAAAAGTTAGATTTAGCTCTCAGGGCTAACGAAATCAAGGGATATGAGGAGAAAGCAGGAACGGGGTACTGATTTTGGATGATCAGCCATGATCATATTGAATGGCGGTGCTGGCTCGAAGAGCTGAATGACCTACTCCTGCATCTATTTTCTATGTTTCAATGATTTTCCGGCATTAAATGTTTTGCTAAGTTTAGTTTAGAGATACAGCACGGAAATAGGCCCATTGGCCCACCGAGGTCATGCCAACCAGTAATCACAAATACTATCCTTTGCCACACTAGGGATATTTTACAATTATGTCAAGCCAATTAACCTCCAAAGGAGGAATCCCAGAGAGATCCCGGATAAAACCCACACAGTTGGGAGAACATACAAACTCCGTATAGACAGCACCTGTAGTCAGGATCGAACCTGGGTCTCTGGTGCTGCAAAGCAGCAACTTTATCACTGCATCGTGTCAACCTGACACACCTGTGAAGGGCTGAAGGGCCTGTTTGTGTGCTCTATGGTTTAATTTACTTTGTGTTCACTGCTTATTAATTAAAGTTTCTAAATTATTAATCTACTGTAAAGTTCACAATCATCATTTTACGAGGAAATGAAGATCATTTGTTAGACCCATAGTCATACAGCACGGTATACAGACCCTTCGGCCCAACTTGCCCATGCCAACCAAGATGCCCCACTTACACTGGTCCCTTCTGCCCGTGTTTGGCCCATGTCCCACTAAGCCTTTCTTATCCATGTACCTATCCGAATGTTTTTTAATCGTTGTTATCGTACCTGCTTCATCTACCTCCTCTAGCAGCTTGTTTCATTTACCCACCACCCCATTTGTGAAAATGTTGTACATCGGATTCCTATTACATCTTCTCTCATCCTAAACCTATGTCCTCTCGTTTTGGATTCCCCTTACCTGGGTAAAAGACTGTGTATTTACCCTATTTATGAACTTATACCCCTCTATAAAATCACCCCTCAATGTCCTGCACACAACGGAATAAAGTCAGGTACGACTGGCGTCAGCTCAGGCCCTTCTTGGATGACCTGGAGAAGGACGGCAAGGCCAAGAGCAGCGTCGTTCCTGTTGAGGGTAGAGGGACCAGTAGAGAGTCACTTGGAGCCAAAGTCTGGAGGGCAAGAAGCACCACCACTCCACCTAAGGTCCGTAGGGGGAGGAGTGGCTCTGCTGCCAGCGACTGAACGACTGGTGACGGGATCTAGGGAGTGGGCAGGCCTGAAGATGTCCTAGGCCTGGTCGAGCTGTCCATCCGCGAGTTACGGCGCCAGGCGGAAGAGGGCTTTGCCCGAGCCAGATGCTTGCCCCTTTACCGGGGTTATGACCGCACCTGGTTAGAGATGGACATAGTTGTATAGTAGTTATTTAGTATATTTGTAAAGATTGTAACATCGTTGTTGGAAATTTAGTATCTGAATAATTTGGTGAATTTGTAATATGGTGATGGGTGTGTCACCACGGTTTGGTTTTGTATCGATATAGTAATTAAATAAATTATTTTTGATACAAATTTTGAACAGGAATAAAGTCAAAGCCTGCCCAACCTCTCCCTACAACTCAGGCCCTCAAGTCCTGGCAACATCCTTATAAATCATTGCATATTTTCCAGCTTAACAACATCCAACAGTAAAACTGAACACAACACTCGAAATCTAGCCTCGCCAATGACTTGTACATCTGTAACGTTCCAACCCAAATTCACAGCTCAGTACCCTGATGATGACCACTTTACACAGAGCCTTCTTGACCACCCTATCTACACTACCTATGACACCACTTTCAGGGAATTATGTACCTAAATCCCTAGATCCCTCTGCTCTACAAAACCCCACGGACTCTTACAATTCACGGTGAAGATCCTGCCCTGGTTTGACTCCCTAAAATGCAGCACTCGGCATTTATCTGCATCTAAAAATTAATAATATGTGACACAAAAATGGGCAGAGATTATGAGGGGAAAAAGAGCATAAGATGATGTTTTTTATGGTGACCATGCATTTTCAAAAGGAACCAGTTAATCACAAATTAAGGACCAAGTAACTTGTCTTTTTAAGGACAAAGCTTGATTATTTGTACCTAGATGTGATGTACTGCTTCATTACTTTATGACCATTTGATGTAACGTGTCACTGAGCAATTATGTCTGTTGACAATGTAGAATAGACTAATGTTCCTGTCCCACTAAAGGCGATTTTTTGGGCAACATGTTGAAAACTTTTCTGCGACAGTGGTGACAATTTTTGCTGTCGTAAGTTGTCATAGGTGTTGTCGTAGGTTGTCGCCAGGTGTCGTAGGTGTCCATTAAAATTAGTCCCTGGCAGTCGCCTAAAGAGTTGCCCAAGTGGGACAGGCCCATAAGATGTCTCGCCTGCTAATCATGGTTAATAGGGTAGAATGACTTGGAAAATATTTTGTGTTGTGATGAATATACAGACATGGAAAGCCGGAATCAAAACTTTAATCATTCTTTCAGCCTAATTGCACTGTCCCTTTTTTAACTATGTCTTGTACCATTGAGACGAGATATGTTCCGCCAGTCACCATAATACTGTTCTAATACTGGCTGAAATAAGACACTGTTCTTGTGTTGGAAACGCACCTTTTTGTGGAACTGTCACCTTCACAAGTTGGACACAAGGAACTGCAGATGCTGGTTTACAAAAGAAAAACAAAGTAACTCAGCGGGCCAGGTAGCATCTGAGGAGAACATGGACAGGCGACGTTTTGGGTCAGGACCCTTCCTCGGTTTGCAGTCTGTAGAAGGGTCCCAATCCAAAATGTTACATAGAAAATAGATAGAAACATAGAAAATAGGTGCAGGAGGAGGCCATTTGGCCCTTCGAGCCAGAACCACCATTCATTGTGATCATGGCTGATCATCCCCAATCAATAACCCGTGCCTGCCTTCTCCCCATATCCCTTGACTCCACTAGCCCCTAGAGCTCTATCTAACTCTCTCTTAAATCCATCCAGTGATTTGGCCTCCACTGCCCTCTGTGGCCGGGAATTCCACAAATCCCTGTTCTCCTGAGATACTGACCCGCTGAATTACTCCAACACTTTGTGGCCTTCACAAGTTACATGGCTCTGTATCGGAACCCAACTTTAAGGCAATGCAGCTCATCTGATAGACACCAGTGAGATCCAAATACTGATCACTTTCGAAACTCCACCCTGCTTCATCCTTCCACATCTTATAAAAGCTTCAGTTATGTGAAGTGTAATATCTTTATGATTAGGCTGCTGTCAAAGCTAAAGCTAAAGTTGGGAACTTAGTCATTTTATACATCAGTTTACATATCAGTTGTGCTGCTGCAAGAAAGAATTTGATTGTTCTGTTTTCGGACATGTGACGATAAAACAATCTTATTCCATAGCAATAATATGGATAGCTGTTGGTGTTTATTTAATGCATCTTTAACCTGAAATTAAAGCAAAATAACCCCTATCAGTTAATTCTAACAGTCAGTCCTGCTACTTTTCAGGGTTGGAACAGCCATTCATATTTCGGTGGGCGGCGCGACTCACGTCGCAGCGGCCTCTGCAGTCCGTCTGTCTTTTTGTTATTTGTTGTCCCATTTTAATGTAGTTTTTATTTATTTTTGATGGGGTATGTGTGTGTGTGTGGGGGGGGGGGGAAACTTTTAAAATCTTTCCCCTGCACGGAGAACCCGGCCTTTTCCCTGTCGGGTCTCCGTTGTCATTGGGGCTGCAACGTGGAGCGGCCTCCGGCAGGAGCGACCTGGGGCTCCAGTCGCGGAGCTGCGGAGCTACTCACCATCGTAGAGCTGGCCGAGTTCGGAGCGGGTGGAGCTGTGGTGGCGCGCTGCTGCGACCCGACCCCCGAAGATTCGGAGGCTCCAACCGCAGGTCTGGTGGACGGTGACACCGGGAGCCCGTGGGTCCCTGCTGGGAAACCGCTTTTCGGGGCTTCCGCAACTGCGACTTCACCCACCTGAATTGCGGGGTTGAAGAGTACCTGGAGCGGGGCCGTATCGTCGCCCGGTGCGGCTTCAACGGCTGCGGGACTTTGCTAGTGCCCGCCGGGGGTTCTAACAACAAGACCCAGAGCGCGACCTTGCATCACCCGGCGTGGCGTTAATGGCCGTGGGACAATTGCCATTGCCCGCCGGGGGCTTTGACTCTGACATCGGGAGGGGAATGGGGAGTGGAGGGGAGAGATAAGTTTTTTTGCCTTCCATCACAGCGAGGAGGAGATGTGCTGTGATGGATGTCTGTGTAAATTGTGTTGTGTCTTGGGTCTTTTTTTCTTGTGTGTATGACTGTAGAAACAATATTTCATTTGAGCCTCTATGAGGTTCAAGTGACAAATAAATTGTATTGTATTGTATTGTATATGGAAGTGAACGTGATCTTTATGTTCTTCTGTCTGTACCTGGGGTGTACCACTCAAACAATTCCCCCATGATCGACAGAACATCCTATAGTTATCCAGGAGGCTGTGGTGCTGCTCACCCTATTCTTACCAAGTTACTTGTTGAGTGATGGTGGGGAGATTTAAGGTAATGGAAAAACTGAAACCACCCATATCTTTTTACGACTTATGTTTCCCTTCATAAATATATAACAACGTCCTGATTTACTCCAAAAAAAAAGTTGCTCTGAAAATGTTCTACATGTAACCTGTATTTTAACAGTCAACATTCAATATATTTACACAAACTTGGCTTTCAGAGATCAAAGATGGTCGCTGCCTTCGGGCTGACAAGTAAACCTCGCTTGAAAACTGTCTCGCTGAGCTGGGAGATTCTGTTTGAAGAAGGGGCGTGTACATGGAACAGAGACATAACACTTTACATACACCAGTGTGAAGGAGAAATTTCTTAGTGCAAACAATGGCATAATTTATAATAGCTGAAATACTTGAGCTGCGATTCGTACTCACATCCTTCAGGTCTCTCTTCGAAATCTTCTTTGTTATCATAGACAGCTGGTAGCAGTTCAAAGGACCACATCTTTTTTTCAATCACCAGTGTACCTCAATCTCTGGAAGAGGCCCAAACCCAGATTTACAGTGTTCTTTTTCCACATTCACAAAGATATACTAGAAGTCTGTCGTGAATTAAGCTGCAAGGTAGCTCCTTATGCTCAGAAGCATCTTGTGCTTGCATGATTCCACGGAGCAAACAGATCCACAAAGCAACACTGTTCAGGTCGGCGAGAAGTTAAAAGTTCGGACGGAGTCTTACGAGGCTACACAGAGAAAAGAGAGCAAGCCTTGTCACTGAACAAACCCGCTTCTGCATACTTCTTTACAGTGAGATTTCCTTCTCTTCCTTTCTAAATGCCTCGATGAATAATGTAATATTAATTCTGCCTGACCTCCAAAATTGATGCAATGAAGACAAGAGGCAACACCGAAGACCACGAGAAATGGGAAATTATTAAACAAGACATGTTGGGTGAAAGTGGTTGAGACAAGTGGGGCACTTTGCATAATATCCATAATTTGTCAGTGTCTTCAGCTAATGGCAATGGCAGTGAGTTAATTATTCATCCATTTTAACATTGATCTAATGCTTTTTGAAACCTAAAATGACTCATAGGATTCAATATTAAATATGATTTTAGATGACAATTACAATAACTATTGGCCTATCAGTTGCTAAGTCTGGCTCTCCGACATTGATTACTGATACCACTGAAATAGATCTCAGAGGTTAGAGTCTTCCTGGAAAGTTGATTCTCTGCACTAGCCTTTCTGAGCTCTTTTGCGCTGAACATTTTACATATTTTACACCCATTTACAGAACTGCAGAAACTGCTGTAATAATAGGCACAAAACAACTTAACAACAGGCATTAAATTTGCAATCACCATGAACCTTATTAAATTGTGGTCTCCATGAAACCACGGTTTGTCAGTTCATCTGCCGTCATCTCCAGCTCAGCACGTTAAGAATAATTTGAAAAAAAAAACACATTTCCCTCCAGAAACCTTCAACCAGAGGGAAAGTAGGGTGTGTCACTGTGGTAATTATAGTCAGGGCACACTTTCTGCACCAGTCTGTAATCCGTGCTGTAAAAGGAAATGTAGATGCAGATGACTTTAAAGGGCTTGGAACAGATCCAGGATACGTGGCTCTGGGTCTGCTCCTGGTAGCAAGTTTTGGACGGGTCATAATTACACAGCGCAGTCTTCTTCGCTCTGTCGATCTTCTCGTATTCGATGCGGCAGTTAAATATTTTAGAATCTTTGGCATCAATCGTGGTTTGTTGAGACAGGTCAAACTCGACCGCCTTCGTGGGCGGCACGAGGCTCACGGATATGTTTCCCTGGCCAGTAGAATTGTGGCGGAAGTAGACACTGAACGTACCGTTGCCATGGTCCACGATTTTCCCTGTGATCAGCAGGTTTAGTTTCACGGTTTTGATGTTTGAATAAAAATCGCCCCATCCAAACATTTTCTTAAATTTCCCCGTCTTAACCATCGGTCTCCTCTTGACTCTGGAGTTGGGGTCTTCGTTTTGATCGGATATATTTCCCAGCCAGTCCCAGATATCCTGCTTGGAGTAAGAGACAGGCGATGAGAACGGCAAGCGCAGGAGGGTGGAGTTCCCAGTGCTCGGCAGCGCCTGCATAACCCACTGGCTGAGAGCAGACGTTCTGTTGCCCTTGAGCAGCACATGCTTCTGTGTGCTTTTGGAGCCACTGGGCTTTGAGTCGTTTGCATCGTTTGACGTATTCCCAAGGGTAAAAGCAACCTGCAGGAAAAAAAAGACAGTACTGTAAATGTCATTTACAAATGCTTTCCTTAAATGGGATCAATCAACAAAGTGCAGACGCAAGGAGCTGCAGATTTTAGTTTAGTTTAGTTTAGAGATACAGCGCGGAAATAGGCCCTTCGGCCCACCGTGTCCGCGCCAACCAGCGATCCCCGCACAATTTTTTTACATTTACCAAGCCAATCCAATTAACCTACGTACCTGTATGTCTTTGGAGTGTGGGAGGAGACCGAAGATCTCGGAGAAAATTCAGAGATCTCGGAGAAAACTCAAGAGATCTTGGAGAAAACCCACGCGGGAGAACGTGCAAACTCCATACAGACAGCGCACATAGTTGAGATCGAACCCAGGTCTCCAGTGCTGCAAGCGCTGTAAGACAGCAACTCTACCGCTGCACCACTGTGCCACCCATTTGCTACAAAGATGCTGCAATCTTGTGCAGAACACACAGTGGGTTAAGCACTTTACGTTTATTATTGTCACGTGTGCCGAGGTAGTGAAACTATTTTTTTTGCATGCTATGTAAACAGATCATATACACCACAAGGACACAGAATGGAATGCTCCATTCCTTTGCTTTGAAAATTATTGATTACAAATTAAATATTGTAAATTACAAATTATTGAAGTTGGTTGTAGAAAATAAAGTGCTGGAGTAACTCAGTGGTTCAGGCAGCATCGATGGAGAACATGGATAGGTGACGGTTCGAGTCGGGACCCTTCTTCTTTCTGATTATAGTGGGGAAGAGAAAGATATAAGTGAGATGGGGACAAAGCCAAGCAAATAATGAATAACACTCTTCCAATTAAAACATTGCCTAATCTGTATCCACCTATCACTTGCCAGGCCGTCCCGTCCCGTCCCCAACTTTATCTAGCTTTCTCTCCCCACTACAATCTGTCTGAAGAAGGTGTCCTGACCTGAACCGTCACCTATCCACGTTCTCCACAGATGCTTCCTGAGCCGCTGAGTTACTCCATCAATACAATAGTTTATTTTGAAAGCAACATTTTGCAGATGTAAGTAAAGAGCATTTTATTCCCAGCACAGTTCTCAGAAAGATATTTCCACTCCATCTCCGTGTAATAACAGGTAGAATTACCACTTCTCAGTATCAGTGTGGATACAATTGCAGTTTTCCCCATTTCCCCATTGATTTATGATACCTAACCTTTTTCTTCTTAGCAAAATGCATTGTTTCATGCTTCTCTATGTTAAAGTACATCCTGCATACCTCTTCCTTACTTTTTTACTATTATACGGGCGGCACGGTGGCGCAGAGGTAGATTTGTTGCCTTACAACGCCAATGACCTGGGTTCAATCTTGACTATGGGTGCTGTCTGTATGGAGTTTGTACGTTTTCCCCGTGACCTCGTGGGTTTTCTCCAGGAGCTCCAGTTTCATCCCACACTGCAAAGATGTACAAGTGTATAAGGTAATTGGCTTGGTTAAATTGTAAATCGTCCCTAGTATGCATAGGATAGTGTTCATGTGCGGGGATCGCTGGTCGGCGCGGACTCGGTGGGCCGAAGGGCCGAAGGGCCTGTTTCCGCGCTAAACTTGCTCTTAATATGCTACTCTAATTCATTGCCACTTTCCCCCTCCTTAAGGAACATCACCTCATCTTCCATCTGGGCACATTGTAATCTGCTAATGGTTCAATGGTTCCTTTATTATCATGTGTACCAAGGAACAGTGAGATTATTCTTTTGCATATAGATCAGTAAGATTATTGCCACACATAAATACAATCCCTGGTTAGGTACATAATGCATAGAAACAGCCCACTGAGTCCATATTTCCATAGTCTCCAGGATTTGGTGTCATTTCACAATCCCAACAGTGGTTGGCCATAAAGGCCTGTTGCAGCCATCGCCTGCATCCAGTCATCCTACAAACGGCCATACCTCTCCTTGCCCGGCCCTCTGCAACCTTCGTGACCCAGGGGCATCTCCCTTAGCTGAAGATGCGCGGAAGATAAGATACAATACTGAAAACGTATCTCATTCGTCCCTTCCTTCTCTGACCCAGCACCAGTTATTTCTGTCAGATATCACTCTGTGATGTTGACTTGTATTTTTTGTCTTCATCTGTATGTTCAAAACTGCTGGGAATATCGCCAACCCGTGCCATCAGCAACACATAACGCAACAATCTGCAGTTTAATATCGCATTAACACTCTTGGCCTCCTGCTAACAGAGAGATTTCCTTCATCCCTTCCATCGTTCCCACACCATCTCTACAACGTATAACCCTTCTTCGTCCTGTGGGGAGAGCGAGATATTCACCCAGCATACTTCTGCCTATTTTACTTGACACTTCCCGTGGTTCATTACCTCTTCCCTCATCCTTGAGGAAAATCACCTCATCTTGCAACTTGGCACATCCATTCACCTGCATCCACCTATCATTTGCCAGGCCTCGTCCTGCCTCCTTTATTCCAGCCTCCCCCCCCCCACCACAATCAGTCTGAAGATGGGTTTTAACACTGCTACCTCCAAATAAGCTCTGAACCACATATACTTTTAGTTTAGTTTAATTTAGTTTAGTTTAGTTTAGTTTGGAGACACAGTGTGGAAATAGGCCCTTCGGCCCACGATAGCTGCACACTATCACTATCCTGCACACACTAGAGACAATTTACACTTATACCAAGCCAATTAACCAACAAACCTGTATGTCTTTGGAGTGTGGGAGGAAACCAAAGATCTTAGGGAAAACCCATACGGTCATCGGGAGAACGTACAAACTCCATACAGACAGCACCGGTAGCCAGGATCGGACCAGAGTCTCCGGCGCTGCAAGCGCTGTAAGGTGACAACTCTACCACTGTGCCACCGTGCCCCATGAGTGAGTGTATGTGCATATATGTGTGTGTGTGTGTGCTGTATATCTATATAAATCTACACACACACTGAACTTTTTTTTCTTGTTTGTTATATTGTTTACTGTGTACTATATTCACATATATCTGTTGTGCTGCTGCAAGTAAGAATTTCATTGTTCTGTCTGGGACATATGGCAATAAAATTCTTGACTCGTGAAACGCCACCTGTCCATGTTCTCCAGAGATGCTCCCTGACCCGTTGAGTCACTCCAGCACTTTGTGTCTAGTTTCTTAGTGCCTATCCCAGCTTCACATCCCTACAGCTGCTGCCTGTTTAATGTGAAGGATTTTAATTTCATTAACATGTTATTGTGCTGTAGTGGATCAGAAGCCGTTTGGAGAAGCCCATAATCGTATAAACCATCTTGCCCTCATTAACCTTTCCATTACTTCACAACTAACTCCATTAAACAGAAGGCACTCTTGACAAATCCTTGCTGGCTTTTAACTCATTTATTAACCCAGAGGTTGCCAAATGCCAGCCCCATGGATTAGTCTCTCCTGGAGTTTCACTTATCTCGGCCTAGCTGCTGTGTAGTTATGGGATTTATCCTTCTGTGTTATGAAACAAGAATCCAATTAAACTGAAGGTTTTAGAGTTGAATGAGCAGAGTGGATTAATAATAGATTGGAAAAAATCATCGTAAGCAAAGAATTGAAGATCAAAGAGAAACGGATTACATGTCCAAAAAACCTGAATGAACTTTATTTACTTCATCCAACACAAACTGGAATTAGATTTTTGAATTAATTATACAGATATATGTATAGGTTATGTAATACATTTCTTCTCTTTAGACTTTGGTCATTAGACTTTAGAGGTACTGCGTGGAAACAGGCCCTTCGGCCCACCGAGACCATGCTGACCAGTGACCCCCGCACACTAGCACTATCCTCCGCGCTAGGGAAAGTAATGCCCCTGTCCCACTTAGGAAACCTGAACGGAAACCTCTGGAGACTTTGCGCCCCACCCAAGGTTTCCGTGCGGTTCCCGGATGTTTTTGTCAGTCTTCCACTACTTGCAACCTCCACTACTGCTTCCACTACTTGCAACCTCCAGCAACCACCTGCAACCTCCGGGAACCGCACGGAAACCTCGGGTGGGGCGCAAAGTCTCCAGAGGTTTCCGTTCAGGTTTCCTAAGTGGGACAGGGCTTTAACTATTTTACCGAAGCCAATTAAGCTACAAACCTGCACGTCTTTGGAGTGTGGAAGGAACCCGGGGCACCCAGAGAAAACCCACGCGGTCACAGGGAGAACGAACAACTCCGTGCAGACAACAACCATGGTCAGGAATAAACCTGGGTCTCTGGTGCAGTAAGACAGCAAGTCTACTGCTGCGCCATTGTGCCACCCTAATTAACCTCGATTCAACCAAGAGAAGATTTTTTTTGAACAATGAGTTCCATTTGCAGCTCTGTTATCTTGTTCCTGCTTTGTCTATGGAGCAGTATCTCCTCACACAGTGCATTCACTTTTACTATTTCACTGGTGACTGGGATTAGCTGTCTGAGAAATGGACTATGATTGAGTTATATTGGTAGTCCGGCAAAAGCTCTTGAGGCTGTACATTACTGGAGTTCTTGACAGCACGAGTGACAATTTTAAAACTTGAATGCAAATATGATTGTATATGTAAAAATTTTGGTTGGTACAGTGGTGCAGCTGGTAGAGCTACTGCCACACAGCGCAAGAGACCCGGGTTCAATCCTGACCTCAAGTGTTGTCTGTGCAGAGTTTGCATGTTCTCCCTATGACTGTGTGGGTTTCCTGCGGGTGCTCCGGTTTCCTCCCACATCCCAAAGACGTGCGTGCTTGCATGTTCTGTAAGCTGCCCTTGGTGTGCAGGGAGTGGATGAGAAAGTGGGATAACAAGCAACTGGTGTGAATGGGGACCTATACATGCCTTTTACTAAAAATTGATCTATGGGTACTACGCTATTCATCTATATGCATGTCCGCCACACCAGCTTCAGGTGAGGGGCAAAAGCTTGGTTAGTGAGGAGTATCCTAACATTCCTGTACAAGTCCCATTGTTAGCTTCATGAAGGTAATATTTCACTGCCATCCCCATTGGCACCCTTCCAATATAAGATTTGCTGTCTGGGTTCAGTAGAGAGAGGGGGTGTACATAACACAAACCAGAGATATTTATGGAAGGCAATTAGTTTCATAAGTACACCCTTAACAATATGCTGATATTTTTACAAACCAATGGGCGTAAAATGTTAATGGCTTATTTTGGTTTTCCGTGCTTAACTTTCTTTCTTGTAGATACAGCATAGAAACAGGCCCTTCGGCCCAAGTTGTGCACACTGGCCAACATGCCCCATCGATACTAGTCCCAGCTGCCTGCGTTTGGCCTGTATACCTCTCAACCTGTCCTACCCGCATACCTGTCTAAATTCTTCTTAAACGTTGCGATAGCAACCTTCTAAACATTCTAATTCTCTTTCTAAATTGTTCTTTCATTCTCTTTCCACAACGATACGTTATGATGCGATACAATATGATAGAACTTTATTCATCCCAGGAGGGAAATTAATCTGCCAACAGTCATAAAAACACAAAATACATGAAACATGAAATTAAAGTGACGAGTGGAAAGGATTGGGGGATGTGCAAAGACTGGGGAGGGGAGAGTGGGGGGAGGGGAGTCAGTCTCAGTCTACCCCATGACAGAAGGGGGAGGAGTTGTACAGTTTGATAGCCACAGGGAAGAAGGATCTCCTGTGGTGTCTTGTCCTGTATCTTGGTAGAACCAGTCTGTGGCTGAGAGTACTCCTCAGGTTGATCAATTTACCATTGAATTCTGACCCTTTAGTTCAGGCAAGTTTAGTTTAAACTCTGTCTTTTGGCTGTTTATATCCCAATCCTTCACTCGTATTGGAAAAAGAGATATCAATTGATTCCCTTGGCATTGCCCCGGGCCTGGATTGATACAACACAAGACACTTATTGTTGTAGATAACCTCCTTACACCAACCTCTAGCACACATCATTCCTCTGTCACTCCACATCAACCAATTCTTCCCCCACCCTGCCCCCACCGCTCCACAGTGGATACATCACAGCCAGTGATGGGACCCATAGACTATGCTTCCTATTTAAGAGAGAGTTAGATAGAGCTCTAGGGGCTAGTGGAGTCAAGGGGTATGGGGAGAAGGCAGGCACGGGTTATTGATTGGGGACGATCAGCTATGATCACAATGAATGGCGGTGTTGACTCGAAGGGCCAAATGGCCTCCTCCTGCACCTATTTTCTATGTTTCTATCCCTCATGCAGGGGGTTCCTTGTTGTCTGTTACCTATCAAGGACCTTGATAGCTGTTCAAGTCAAGTCAAGTCAAGTCAAGTTTATTTGTCACATACACATACGAGATGTGCAGTGAAATGAAAGTGGCAATGCTCGCGGAACAACAAAACAACCAAACAAATTATAAACACAATCATAACACACATATTATTTTACATAATAAATAATAGAAGGAAAAACGTTCTGTACAGTTAGTCCCTGGTGAGAAAGGCGTTTACAGTCCGAATTGCCTCTGGGAAGAAACTCCTTCTCAACCTCTCCGTTCTCACCGCATGGCAACGGAGGCGTTTGCCTGACCGTAGCGGCTGGAACAGTCCGTTGCAGGGGTGGAAGAGGTCTCTCATGATTTTGTTTGCTCTGGAGTTGCACCTCCTGTTGTATAGTTCCTGCAGGGGGGTGAGTGAAGTTCCCATAGTGCGTTCGGCCGAACACACTACTCTCTGCAGAGCCTTCTTGTCCTTGGCAGAGCAATTCCCGAACCAGATGGTAATGTTCCCGGACAAGATGCTTTCCACCGCCGCTGCGTAGAAGCACTGGAGGATCCTCGGAGACACTCTGAATTTCCTCAATTGCCTGAGGTGGTAAAGGCGCTGCCTTGCCTTACTCACCAGTGCTGAGGCGTGTGATGACCATGTCATATCCTCAGAGATGTGGACTCCCAGATATTTAAAACAGTTCACCCTATCCACAGGATCCCCATTTATACTCAATGGAGTGTACGTCCTCGGATGATGTGCCCTCCTAAAGTCCATGATCAGCTCCTTTGTTTTTTTGATGTTCAAGAGGAGGCTGTTCTCCTGGCACCAGAGTGCTAGATCAGCCACCTCCTCCCGGTAGGCCCTCTCATCATTGTCTGAGATCAGGCCCACCACCACAGTGTCATCAGCAAACTTAATTATTGAATTGGAGCTGAACCTAGCCACACAGTCATGTGTGTACAAGGAGTACAATAGGGGGCTGAGGACGCAACCCTGGGGCGATCCTGCGCTCAGGGTGAGAGACTTCGATGTATTCCCTCCCATCTTGACTACCTGGGGCCTGGCGGTGAGAAAGTCCAGGACCCAGGCACACAGGGAGGTGTTGAGCCCCAATTCCAGTAGTTTCCCGGCCAGTCTGGTGGGGACTATCGTGTTGAAGGCTGAACTGTAGTCTATGAACAGCATCCTCACGTAGCCCCCCTTCTGGCTGTCCAGATGGGAGAGAGCGGTGTGCAAGACCTGGGAGACCGCATCGTCCGTGGACCTGTTCGGACGGTATGCAAACTGCAACGGGTCCATGTTCTGAGGGAGGAAGGCGCAGATGTGATTCTTCACCAACCTCTCAAAGCATTTCATGACTACCGAGGTAAGGGCCACCGGACGGTAGTCATTCAGGCAGGCTGGGGAGGCATTTTTTGGTACCGGTACAATGATGGATTTTTTGAAGCAGGCAGGGACCACGGACTTGTCCAGGGAGAGGTTGAATAATGTAGTGAGCACTGGAGCTAGCTGCGTAGCACAGGACTTGAGTACTCGCCCCGAGATGCCATCGGGGCCTGCAGCTTTTCTTGTGTTCACCCGTGTCAGTGCCCTCCTCACGTCGTGCTCGGACAGCGAGAATGTGTGCATATTCCTCCCTTCAGCTTCGGTAGCCAGCCCGCTGTCGGTATTGTCGATAGTCGGCAGACCTGGAGTGGTGTTGCCCCTCTCGAAACGAGCGTAGAAGGAGTTCAGGTCGTCAGCTAGGGAGATGCCGGCACATGCGGATGAGGGAGCGGTGCTTCGGTAGTTGGTTACAATCCGTAGCCCCTGCCACAGGCTTCTGGTGTCCTGCTGCTCCATCTGTAACTCCATCTTGTCCCTCATCTGTTGTGTTTTATCCCATTTTCTCATCCACTCCCTGCACACTTGGGGCAATTTACAGAGACCAACGAACCTACAAGCCTGCACGTCTTTGGAATGTGGGTGGAAACCGGAGTACCCGGAAGAAACCCACCCCGTCACGGGGAGACAATGCAAACTCCACGCAGACAGCAACCGAGGTCGGGATTGAACCCGGGTCTCTGGCTCTGGCGCTGTAAGGCAGCAACTCTACCGCTGCGCCACTCTGCTGCCAAATAAAAGCATTTATTCTGTATAACTATATTTTTGAGTTAAGAAAGATAATTTAAATACAGGAAAATAATACAGGGTTTTAGGAATATGGTGAACGAAAGAGATAAAAGAGTTAATTCTGCAATCCCAGTGGAGAAGCTCTGTTTCAGCCACTACATGCCTGGGAGTTTAGTGCCTCATTGGGAATGGTGAATGGCAGAATTAACAGTATTTATCAAAATGATATGTGGGCCAAGATTAAACAAATGGAGATGGAAATTATCACTGACATTTCAATGGCTTTATAACAGCTGATTTAATTGTTCCTGTGAACTTTCTAATAACTGGAACTAATCAAATTTTTATAACACATTATTAGTGTTGGACCTTCTCTTATGATTAAATCATCTGCTTATATTCAGTAGTAGTCACATAAATGTTCCGTCATTTGAAGCTTTTAGAATGCCATATAGAAGTTTAATTAATTATAGTCACAAAGCAAAGTTCAGGCGGGAGAAAGGTTATCCAGCATCATTTGCCTAATTATATTTTATACTTACCAAGGCTTTTACAAATGACAACTCCAGCTGGGAGTACATGAATGATTGTAAAGGATGTGCCAAAGTATTTGAACAGTCGATAGACACAAATTTGTTGGAATAAAGGGCCTGTCCCACTTGGACATCATTTGCACGTCATTTACGCGACATAATTTATGCGTCACGACGCACGACGCGTGCATAGTGAGTGGTGATGTAGGCAGTGACGTGCGGTCTCGCGCGGCGCCCCAAAATTTTGGGATGTACAAAATCTTCGCGCACCATCTGCATGAAGCGCAAATGACACCCAAGTGGGACAGGCAGCATCTCTGGAGAACAGGAATGGATGACGTTTCAGGTCGAGACCTTTCTTCAGACTACTTTCAGACGGTTGTGTGTGACATTTATCATTGTGTTAACTTTTTAATATCCCTATTTTCATAGAAACAAGATGTTTCTATCTTGGGAAAATATTTGGGCTGATGTTGGAATGACTGGCTCCAGACCTTTGGGGCTTTGGGAGGAAAGGTGGGCAGCTGGTCACAGAGAGAAATCTACACAGACACAGGGTGGAACACACACGGTCACCGGGAGAAACACACGTGGTCACAGGGAGAAACACACGTGGTCACAGGGAGAAACACACACGGTCACAGGGAGAAACACACGTGGTCACAGGGAGAAACACACGTGGTCACAGGGAGAAAACACACGTGGTCACAGGGAGAAACACACGTGGTCACAGGGAGAAACACACGTGGTCACAGGGAGAAACACACGTGGTCACAGGGAGAAACACACGTGGTCACAGCGAGAAACACACGCGGTCACAGCGAGAAACACACGTGGTCACAGCGAGAAACACACGTGGTCACAGCGAGAAACACACGTGGTCACAGAGAGAAACACACGTGGTCACAGGGAGAAACACACGTGGTCACAGGGAGAAACACACGTGGTCACAGCGAGAAACACGTGGTCACAGGGAGAAACACACGTGGTCACAGGGAGAAACACACGTGGTCACAGGGAGAAACACACGTGGTCACAGGGAGAAACACACGTGGTCACAGGGAGAAACACACGTGGTCACAGGGAGAAACACACGTGGTCACAGCGAGAAACACACGTGGTCACAGGGAGAAACACACGTGGTCACAGGGAGAAACACACGTGGTCACAGGGAGAAACACACGTGGTCACAGGGAGAAACACACGTGGTCACAGGGAGAAACACACGTGGTCACAGGGAGAAACACACGTGGTCACAGGGAGAAACACACGTGGTCACAGGGAGAAACACACGTGGTCACACGTGGTCACAGCGAGAAACACACGTGGTCACAGGGAGAAACACACGTGGTCACAGAGAGAAACATACGTGGTCACAGGGAGAAACACACGTGGTCACAGGGAGAAACACACGTGGTCACAGAGAGAAACACACGTGGTCACAGGGAGAAACACATGTGGTCACAGGGAGAAACATACGTGGTCACAGGGAGAAACATACGTGGTCACAGGGAGAAACACATGTGGTCACAGGGAGAAACATACGTGGTCACAGGGAGAAACACATGTGGTCACAGGGAGAAACATACGTGGTCACAGGGAGAAACACACGTGGTCACAGAGAGAAACACACGTGGTCACAGGGAGAACGTAGTAAACATCAGAAAGACAGCGCTGAAGGTCAGGATTGAACCCAGATCTCTAGGACGTGGAGAAAACAGTTCTACTGTGTCACTGTGCCACTCAATAGCACATGTAATAATGTATTAACATCACTGACATAAAAATAATGGTACAGGAATGATATTATTATGTGGGTTATGTATAATCAGATAATGAGTGGGTTAGCATATGAAGAGCGCTTAACAGCACTGGGCCTCTACTCGCTGGAGTTTAGAAGGTTGAGGGGGGACCTCATTGAAACACAGAATAATGAAAGACATAGATATAGTGGATGTGGAAAGGATGTTTCCACTGGTGGGAGAGTCTAGGACCAGAGGTCATAGCCTCAGAATTAAAGGGCGCTATTTTAGAACGGAGGTGAGGAGGAACTGCTTTAGTCAGAGGGCAGTTAATCTGTGGTACTCATTGTCGCTGATGGCTGTGGAGGCCATCAGATGATATATTTAAGGAAAGAACAGATTCTTGATTTGAACAGGGGTCAGAGGTTTTGGGGAGAAGGCAGGAAAATGGGAATAGGAGGCAGAGAGCAGCCATGATTGAATGGCAGAGTACCCGATGGGGCAAATGGCCTAATTCTAGTCCTATACCTTGTGAACATATGTGCCCGTGGTGTAACATGTTGAATTGAAAGGTCTGCTTCTAATTTTTATGTTATGGGTTTCAATAATATAAGCTGACCAGATGTTTTCAGTAATGTTATTTGATTAATGTACAATAATGCTTCCTTACATCACCACTTGTTACCATGTATTAGATTTTACAATGACTGTAAAAACCTGTAGTATCTATTGATATCATAAGGGATTGTGAAGTGGGATTACAGCAACCCATCATAGATTTGATTCCTTTCAAGTGGTCTCTCTACTGAAATTGCAGAATTAACACTTGCATCCCCTTTTATGAAGTCAATGTCGAGCACTCCTTCAATATAGTGGTTCTCTTAGAAACTAATCGAAAATAACATGATGAGTGTAACCGATTTCTAAACATTTATTCACAAGCACTCGACCATAAATTGAAATCTTCTGCATGGTTGGAAATCGAGGAAATAAACCGAGATAAGATTTATTCCAACCCTGCGGCACGGTGGCACGCTGGTAGAGTTGCTACCCCACAGCGCCAGAGACCCAGGTTCGATCCTGGCTACGGGTGCTGTCTGTACGGAGTTTGTACATTCTCCCCGTGACATGCGTGGGGTTTCTCCGAGTGCTCCGGTTTCCCCCCACACGTCTCGACCCGAAACCTCGCTTATTCCTTCTCTCCATAGATGCTGCCTCACCCGCTGAGTTTCTCCAACATCTTTTGTCTACCTTCAATTTTTCCCGCATCTGCAGTTCTTTCTTGAACAAGAATATTATCTGTGTGTGTTCATAATAAATGGCTTTACGTTCTCAGAGTAATATTAAACTTGTCAATGAAGGTAATGTGTTTCTCTGGCAAGGGACTAATTCTATTAAAGGCCAACTTTGTAATTATTATTTAGTGTGTTGTCAGAATGGGAACAGCAGACATTTGTAGGCAGAGTAATTAGCGGATCCTGTCTATCTGTGGCAGTCTGAAAACTATTTGGAAATGATTTGTGGCTGAATTGCCTTTAATAAATCTTGGCATTCAGAATGAAGTATAGACTAGCTGAGGAAGCTTTAAGCCAAAACCATTTGAAAAGGCAAATCAAAAGAATTTATTTGAATTTATTTTGGTACATTTTAAATGGTGTAACAGGATTATTCCATTTGCCCCATTTGCCCAGATTATTCCATATGCCCCAGCTGAGTACTGTGCACCCGTATGGAGTGGAAGCAGACATTCTAGCCTGGTAGACACGAGCCTGAACAGCACCTTGTAAACCATCACTGGGTGCCTTCAACCTATTCCGGTCGAGCAGCTCCCTATACTTGCAGGCATTCTGCCTGCAGGGAGCCGAAGGCAAGCAGCAACTCTGGGACTATCTCGTCGTGCCATGGACAGATCACCTCCTCCATCAGGCTATCAGCAGAGAGCAGAGGCCACCCCGACTGAAGTCCCAGCACCACTTTGCTCCACAGGGAAAACAGCTCCTAGCATCCATCCAGCCAACTGAGACGAAAGCACACTGGATAGCCACCAAGTGGTCACAGGAGTGGAAGGCAACCTCATCTCCATTACACAGCTACATCTCTTCACCAGATAAAAGTTGGTCAGGGTCTGACCTCCCCAGAGGAGCATGGGTGAAGCTCAACAGACTTGGTACTGGAGTTGGACGTTTCAGTGCCAGCATGTGGAGATGGGGGCTCCCTCCGCCAGAGCCCAGCCTGTGAATGCGGAGCAGAACAACAGACAGCCAACCATGTCATCTCTGGGTGCCCGCTCTACCACCCACCAAATGGAGCTCTGTCAGGGCCTGGCAGACATTGACACCAACAGAGACATCAACCTGGCTGCTCAACACCCGGCCTGAGATCTAACTATTCCTTTGGTTTATGTTTCATTCGCAAGAAGAAGCAGAAGATTCAATGTTATTGCCATGTACCCTGTCAAAGCTATTGAAAACAGTATGTACAAAGTATCCTATAACTTAGTTGCCAGAGGCTATCCACATGTGCAGTGCGGATAAGATAAAACACATCTCCTATGATGGAAAGACACAAAGTGCTGGAGTAGCTCAGTGGGTCAGGCAGCATCTCTGGAGAACATGAATAGGCAACATTTTAGGTCAGGACCCTTCTCCGGAGCCAAAACGTTGCCTTTCCATACTCTCCACAGATGCTGCCTGACCCAAGGAGCTACTCCAGCAATTTGCGCCTTTTTTTTGTAAACCATCTGAAGTCCTTGTGTCTCCTCGGATGAAAGATTGGGAACAAGGAACTCTCCATGTTTACCAAACAAAGTGCTGGAGGAGCTCAACAGGTCGGGCAGCATCTGTGGAGGGAATGGACAAGCCAGGTTTCAGGTCGAGGCCTTCCTTCAAACTCTCTGTGTTTCTGTTTAAATACAGACACTGGTAAAACACAGGGGCTGTCAATTACTGGTTCACTTGTGGTGCTTTCTCAGCCAGGTAGGCCAGTATTTATCTCAAGCAACACGTTAAGTTACATGATTACCCAGACCCATAGTGAAAGGCCTGGATAGGATTAATGTGGAGAAGATGTTCCCACTAGTGGGAGAGTCTAGGATCGGAAGGCATTGCCTAAGTATAAAAGGACGTACCTTTAGTTGCTACATTAGTGGTGTGCCTCAGGGTTTGGTGCTGGGCCCGTTATTGTTTGCCATCTACATCAATGATTTGGATGAGGGCATAAAGGGCAAGATTAGTAAGTTGGCTGATGATACAAAAGTTAGTGGTTTTGCAGATAGTGAAGATGGTTGTTAATGGTTGCAGAAGATCTGGATCGATTTGCCAGGTGGGCGGAGGAATGTTTGATGAAATTTGATACAGAGAAGTGTTGCATTTTGGGACGTCGGACAAGGGCAGGATCTACACAGTGAATGGTAGGCCTCTGGGTAGTGTTGTGGAGCAGAGGGATCTAGGAGTACTGGTGCATGGTTCCTTGAAGTTCGAGTTGCAGGTCGATAAGGAGGTCAAAAAGGCTTTTGGCACTTTGGCCTTCATCAGTCAGAGTATTGAGTATAGAAGTTGGGCGATCATGTTGCAGTTGTATAAGACGTTGGTGAGACTGCATTTAGAAATTGCGTTCAGTTCTGGGCACCATGTTAGAGGACAGATATTGTCAGGCTTGAAAGAGTTCAGAAAAGATTTACGAGGATGTAGCCAGGACTAGAGGATGTGAGCTATAGGGAGAGGTTGAGTACGCTGGGTCTCTATTCCATGGAGGAGGATGAGGGGAGATCTTATAGAGGTGTACAAAATCATGAGAGAAATAGATCGAATAGATGCACAGAGTCTTTTGCCCAGGGCAGGGGAATCAAGGACCAGAGGACATAGATTCAAGGTGAAGGAGAAAAGATTTAATAGGAATCCAAGGGGTAACTTTTTCACACAAAGGGTGGTGGGTGAATGGAACAAGCTGCTAGAGGAGGTAGTTGAGGCTGGGACTATCCCCTCGTTTAGGAAACAGTTAGACAGGTACATGGATAGGACAGGTTTGGAGGGATATGGACCAAGCGCAGGCAAGTGGGACTAGTGTAGCTGGGACATTGTTGGCCGGTGTGGGCGAGTTGGGCCGAAGGGCCTGTTTCCACACTGTATCACTCTATGACTATGACTCTATGAGGAGGATTTTCTATAGTCACAGGGTTGTGAATTTGTGGGGCTCATTGTCAGAAACAGCCGTGGAGGCCACGTTAGTAGGTATTTTAAGGCATAGATTGACAGATCTTTGATTAATATGGGTGTCAATGGTTATGGAGAAAAGGTAAAGGAATGGGATTGTGAGTGAAAGAAAGATCAGCCATGATTGAATGGTGGAGTAGACTGTTTCTGAATTGCCTGTTTCTGCTCCTATGACTTATCTACCCATGAAATTAGAACTTCTCTCCTAACGCACAGCGAGTGAAGTAGATAAGCGCTTGGCAGAATTGTCCCAAAATACAATGGAATCAGTTTAAGGGCCAGAATCATTCATTTTTACAGTGCCTGTGTGATTCAATATACCAGCTGCACAAGGAGCTCCCAGGTGCTGTGTCTTTGGTGGTGAATCTGTGGAATTCTTTGTCACACAAGGTTGTGAAAGCTAAGTCCGTGGATATTTTTAATGCAGAGATAGATAGTTTCTTGAATAGTATGGATTAAGGAGAGAAGGCAGGAGAATCGGGTTAGAAGGGAGAGATAGATCACCCATGATTGAATGGCGCAGTAGACTTGATTGGCCGAATGGCCTAATTCTGCTCCAAACTCTTATGATCTTATGATCTTTGGTGCGCTGATCACTGCAATGGGCATCCGTTCCTAAAGGAACCCTCCCCAGGGCAGCCCAGAACAGATGCACAAATGAAGGCAGGGAATGGCTGGATGTATGGGAGAAGGGGAGAGGATGATCTTCTAGGTCTATGGTCAATCATCTAACCTGACTGAGTCAATGCCGCCGACCCCGTGTATGCAATGAGGTGTGGGACAAACACTGAAGTAGAGGCATAACATGAAGCTGTGGTGTCCATTGCGTGAAAGGGTTGGATTCAGTGACGGAACAACAGCCAAACATATAGAATATTAAAATCTGAGGCTGGTGAATGCTGCATGGATTGGGATGCCACAGTGGTGCAGCGGTAACGTTGCTGCCTTATGCCCGTCTCACTTAGGAAACCTGAACGGAAACCTCTGGAGACTTTGCGCCCCAACCCAAGGTTTCCGTGCGGTTCCCGGAGTTTGCAGGTGATTGCCGAAGGTTGCAGGTAGTGGAAGCGGGTAGGGAGACTGACAAAAACCTCCAGGAACTGCATGGAAACCTTGGGTGGGGCACAAAGTCTCCAGAGGTTTCCGTTCAGGTTTTCTAAGTGGGACAGGGGCATTACAGCACCAGAGCCTGACTAAGGGTGCTGTCTGTAAGGAGTTTGTAAGTTCTCTGCCACAGAAGGTAGTTGAGGCCAGTTCATTGGCTAGATTTAAGAGGGAGTTAGATGTGACCCTTGTAGCTAAAGGGATCAGGGGGTATGGAGAGAAGGCAGGTATGGGATATTGATTTGGATGATCAGCTATAATCATATTGAATAGCGGTGCAGGCTCGAAGGGCCGAATGGCCTACTCCTGCACCTATTTTCTATGTTTCTATGTTTTCACCCTGTGACCGCGTGGGTTTTCCCCGGGTGCTCCGGTTCCCTCCCACACTCTAAAGGCTTGCAGGTTTGTAGGTTAATCAGCTTTGGTAAACATTGTAAATTGCCCTAGTGTGTGGGATAGCGTTAGTGCGCAAACACAGTGGGCCGAAGGGCCTGTTTCTGTGCTGTATCTCTAAACTAAACTAAACTAAATCTTGGAAAGACGTGCTCTTAGTTTTTCTGCTGATGAAGCCTCCAGGCTACTCCAGAAGACCCAGCTTGTGCAGAGGTGGAGAACATGTATGGCATATGACCTGCTTTGTTAGTAGGTGACTGAAGCATGAAAAATGCTATAGGTGCTAGTTGCAGTTGAAAGTAGACACAAGGAACTGCAGATGTTGCTTTCCAAAAGAAGACACAGAGTGCTGGAGTAACTCAGTGGGTCAGGAAGCATATCAGGAGAAGGCAACGTTTTGGGTCGTGACCCTTCCTTAGAAGTACTCAGGTGAATGGATGTAACTTTACCCAAGCATAATCACAGGCACAACTTCTAGACCCTGCCATTAATTAACTGTTTGAATTCTTCAATCATTAAAAATACCTGCCATTTGTTATTTTCATTTTCATTTCAGTTATTTGTCCTGTCAGCCCTATCATTTGGGCTCCGATGCTAGTAATATTGCAGCCACAATGTAGCATGAAAGCGAGACACAAAATGCCAGAGTAACTCAGTGGGACGTAGCATCTCTGGAGAGAAGGAATGGGTGACGTTTCAGGTCGAGACCCTTCTTCAGACTCCAGTCTGAAGAAGGGTCTCGACCCGAAATGTCACCCATTCCTTCTCTCCATAGATGCTGCCTGTCCCACCAAGTTACTCCATCATTTAGTGTCCATCTTCGATTTAAACTGGCATCTGCAGTTCTTTCCAACACATGTAACAGAAAGCTGATTCATATCAATGCCTTTTGCCAAGGCAAGGAAAAATGCATCTCAATAAAAAAGCTGGCATGTGTGAAAAAAATCCCTGGCATCATTCTGAAACAAAATTGTGGGACCTTTGAATTCTCTCGAGCAACGAGTTGGGTTACATGCATTCCTAGACTTACTTAAAACTTTTCTGCCAATGCACAATGCAAGTGAGTGAAGCAGTCAAGTGCTTGTAGTTGTGAGAATTGACATGGCAGCACGGTGAGCATGCCTCACAGCACCAAAGTCCTAGGTTCAATCCTGACCTCGGGTGCTGTTCTGGACAAAGTTTGTACGTTCTCCCCTTGGCCTGTGTGGGTTTTCTCCGGGATCTCCTGTTTCCTCTCACACTCCAAAGATATACATGTTTGTAGGCTAATTGTAAATTGTCCCTAGTCTGAAGGATAGTGTTAGTGTGCGGGGATAGCTGGTCGGAGTGGACTCATTGGGCAACGGCCTGTTCCCACGCTGTATCTCCAAACTAAACTAAACTAAACTAGAGCTCAGGTTCTCAATCCTCGGGTGCTATCTGTGTAGAGTTTGCACGTTCTACCTGTGACCGCGTGGGCTTGCTCCGGGTGCTCCGGTCTCCTCCCACATTCAAAGCACGTATGGGATTGTAGGTTAATCAACCTCTGTAAGTTGCTCCTTGTGTGTAGGGAGTGCATGAGAAATCAGGATAACGGAGGACTATTGTGAATGGGTGATCGATGGTCGGCGTGGACTCGGTGGGCCGAAGGGCCTGTTTCTTTCAATCTATGGATCACACTCTCCTTTCCCATCACTAATTAACTGCTCATGAAATTCCTTCTCTTCCCTCCCACCCCTGCCCCATCCAGCAGCCTTTACATCCAGCTCCAATATTAATATAATTAGTCATTCAGAAACTTCCACATAAACTACAGAAATAAATAATTCTTCCTGGGTTACCAGCGGGGTGTCTAGGAAATCAACGTGAGGACAGCAGGCACAGGAGAAGTGCCAGCCTATCGCAGTGAGGATGGAGTATTTGTGCACTTGGCTCTGGGGCTCCAACAGCAGAGGCCGGAGTCAATTTAAACCCCCTGAAGATATCAAAGTATCTCTCCACTCTTTTATCTGTTTGAAATTTACTGCCTGTGAAAGCATAGACTGAGACGAAAGTCTTTAGGAGGTTTTTGTCAAGTTCCATCACTCCGTGGCATGGCAAACAAATCCCAGTGCTGACTTTAGACTGTAGAGATACAGCGCAGAAACAGGCCCTTTGGCCCTCCGACTCCGCGCCAGCCAGCGACCACCCCGTACACTAGCGCTATCCTACACACATTAGGGGCAATTTACATTTTACAGAAGCCAATTAGCCAACAAACCCGCACGTCTCTGCGATGTGGGAGGAAACTGGAGCGCCCGGTGAAAACCCACGTGGGCACAGTACAAACTCCGTACAGACGGCACCCGTAGTCAGGATCGAACCCGGGTTTCTGGCGCTGTGAGGCAGCAGCTCTACTGCTGTGCTGCCCTGATTGGCACTGCAGCATTGATAGTTTTCTCGCCTGAGCATCAGGTTAAAATCCCCCCCCCCCACGGTCAGAGATTTGCTGCAGTTTATCTGCAGGCATTACGACACTGGAACTGTGGGAACGTGACTTTGTGGCGATTCCTCATGCAGAGGACATTACAATCATGGATACAAAGCAACAGATTACAGAGGTGGGTGATGAAGGAAAGATACAAAGTGCTGGAGTAAGTCAGCGGGTCAGGCAGCATCTCTGGATAATATGGATAGGTGACGCCTTGGTTGCGACCCTTCTTCAGACCTGTATATGTTGGGGAAATTGTTGCAAAGCCTTGGAGAAAGGGCCATGGGTTGGAATTAGAGTTGCTACAGTAAAGAGCCATCACAGACACAGAGGATATCCGTCTTGTGTTGTAAATATTCTATGAAAGCAAGGGTCAGAATTTTTTAATTGACACAGTCCTTACTAATGTAAATACTGAAATTAAACGTGATAAGTTCCGGGGGCCAACACCAGTTTTGGTGTTGACGCTCAGGTTTATATAGGATGGGAGGTTGCTTGCAGACCATCAGATTTTCAGAGGTAGACAAAAATGCTGGAGAAACTCACCCAAAATCTATCTAAGCTCCATCGATGTTGCCTCACCCGCGGAGTTTCTCCAGCATTTTTGTCTACCTTTGATTTTTCCAGCATCTGCAGTTCTTTCTTAAACATCCGACTTTCATAATCGTCAAGCCCACAAATGAGAAAGGGATGGATGCAGACTTCAGTCATTTTAGTTTAATTTGGTTTTAGTTTAGACATCAAACCTGGAAATAGGCTTTGGACCCCCCGAGTCCGCACCAACCAATGATCAACCATACACCAGTTCTATCCTACACATTACGGACACTTTACAGAAGTCAATTAATCCATAAACTTGTAATAAAATTAAATTACAGTTGCTGGTTTATACAAAAGATAGACACAAAATGCTGAAGCATCTCTGGAGGAAATGGATAGGTGCTGTCTCGGGTCAGGACAAATGAGACCAATGTAAAGATTTGTTTACTGTCTCTCCTCTCAAGGACCTCTAGCTAGAAGGTGCCACACTAAATATCAGCTTATGCAAAAAAAAAATCAAACATTATGTACAATATTATGGTCGGGTGCATGACAATCAATGTACCTGTATAACAAGAAAATGGCAGATAAATTGTTTTATGGCACCTGCTTAAGGATAGGTATTGGAAAGGCGACTCGAATGAACTATTGTTCTCTTCTTCAACGTACCGAGTGACATTCACCTGAGGGAAAATAGAGCTATGCGTTATCCTGCTCTTCAGACCTGCACTGGGGTGCACAGTGGAGCAGCTGGTGGAGCTGCTGTTTCACAGCGCCAGTCACCGGAGTTCGATCCTGATCTCGGGTGCTGTCTGTGTGGAGTTTGCGCGTTCTCCCTGTGACCGCGTGGGTTTCCTCCTGGTGCTCTGTTTTTTTCCCCACATCCCAAAAACGTGCAGGTTTGTGGGTTAATTGGCCTCGGTGAATTAAGGGCCTGTCCCACTTGGGCGCCATTTGCGCGTCATTATCGCGACATCATTTACGCGTCACGATGCACGACGTGAAGCGCGCATGGCGTGCATTACCTGCGTGACGCGCAAATGAGGGCCAAGTGGGCCAGGCCCTTTACCCCCTTGTGTGTAGGGAGTAGATGAGAAAACAGAATAAGATGTGAACGGGTGATCAATGGTCAGCATGGACTTACACAAAAATGCTGGAGAAACTGAGCGGGTGCAGCAGCATTTATTTGGCCCGAGACGTTGCCTATTTCCTTCGCTCCATAAATGCTGCTGCACCCGCTGAGTTTCTCCAGCATTTTTGTGTACCTTCAATTTTCCAGCATCTGCAGTTCCTTCTTAAACACGTCAGCATGGACTTGGTGGCTGAAGGGCCTGTTTCCATGTGTATATTTAAACCTAAAACAAAAACTATGACAAATGGAATACACTATAGAAACAGGCCCTTCAGCCCATCTCTTATGTGCTGACCATTAACCATCCATTACACTAATCCTAAATTGCTATCAACCCCCCTGAGATTCTGTCACTCATCCACACTAGGGACATGTCACAACAGCCAATTAACCTACCAACATGCATATCTTTGGGATGTGGCAGGAACCTGGAGGAAACCCATCCAGTCCCAGAGAGAATGTGCAAGTATTTTTCAGATGCCCCCAAGATTAGCATTGAACCTAGGTCTCAGGCACTGTGACAGACAAAAGGTACTGGAGTAACTCAGCGGGACAGGTGGCATCTCTGGATAGAAGGAATGGGTGATGTTCCCCTACTCGATGCTGCAGTCAGTGTTCAGGAAGGATCTCAGTCTGAAGAAGGGTCTCGCCCTGAAACGTCACCCATTCCTTCTCTCCAGAGATGCTGCCTGACCTGCTGAGTTACTCTAGCATTTTGTGTCTATCTTCAGTGTAAACCAGCATCTGCAGTTCCTTCCTACACACCAGTGGAACGCGAGGCAGTGGCTCCACTAGCTGCGCCACTGCTGTGTCGTTTAAATGCACACTTTGACAGAAGCAAGACTCTTGATGGTGCCTGACCTGCTGTTTTCTGTTTTATCTCAGATTTCCAGTGCAACATTTTGATTTTAATTTGCAAGGAGAGTGTGCGCGCTGAGCTTATAACTCATTCTACCTCCCCATCAAATGGGCAGCAACATATGTGATGGTAGATAAGTGGAATGGAAAAAGCTGACAGGCTGCTCATGTACGCCTTTCATGAATACCGCTCTCTCCCTCTGTTCTTCATTATCAGCCAGATTCAGCTATTAGACAGCAGCACTCTCTGAGAAAGTCCTCTTTGGTCTCCGGCATCAATCGCTGGCAAGAGTAACAACTGCAGCTGTACTGAGCTCACAACATTCAGCTTTACAATTTCAACAGAACCAAACATGTAGAGATGCCTACAGTCAAAGGCCCACACTCTCACAGGCATTTAATATCAGTGACCACAGAGGAATTACTCGATGCTGCAGTCAGTGTTCAGAAAGGATCTCAGTCTGAAGAAGGGTTACAACCCAAAATGTCAGGCAACATCTCTGAAGAACATGGATGGACACGGGGAACTGCAGATGCTGATACATATGGAACTTGTCCATGTTTTCCAGAGATGCCACGGTAGTTACTCTAGCATTTTGTGTCTATCCTCGGTGTAAACCAGCATCTGCAGTTCCTTCCTACACAAGCTACCATGTTCCGCTTCTTGCTCTAGTTCCGATTCTTCTGCTTTGGGTCTAGGTTTAGGTTCATGTATATTGTTATTACGTGTACCCAGGGTGAAAACCTTGTGTTGAATGCTATCCAAACAGATCCGGTACACCATACATAAACACAATCAAGACAAACTCGTACAATAAGTAAAGCAAAGGGGGAGATAATAATAAGTTTGGCTTTTATTCTCATGCTCTCCAATCAACTTAAGAAATACTATCCATAAAGACAATCAACCCAAACTCAACTACAATATGATATACAGAGTGTTGGAGTAACTCACCAGGTCAGGCAACATTTCTGGAGAACATGGATAGGTCACATTTAGGGTCGCTTATACATGTTCTCTAAAGATGCCTGTTGTGTTTGACTCGCTGAGTTACTCCAGCGGTTTGTATCTTTTTTTTTGTAAACCAAGATCTGCAGTTCATTGTACCTTCAAGTACAATAGGTTGAGCAAAGGGGAAGATACAGAGTGCAGAATATAGTTCTCAGCATTGTAGTGCACCAGTTCCATAGACAAAGTCTAATGTCTGCAATGGGGTAGAGGTGAACCAGACAGTGTGCGCGTTTATGAACGGACCCTTCAGAAGCCTGATAACAGAGGGGGAGAAGGTATCCTTGATCTGTTGGTGGGCACTGTCAAACTTCTGCCTGATGGGAGCAGAGAGAATAAGGAATGATCGATTTGGGACAACTGGGCCCACACCGACCAACTTTGATTATGTTGACTGCTTTACTGAGGCAGCATGAGGAGTAGATGGAGTCAATGGTGGGGAGTAGTTACTGTAATATACTATTTGTGCTCGATTCAGTCTTTTAATTTTGTCAGAGGTAGGTGTGGACCAGACTATAAAATACATAAACTCAACCAAATTCTTCAATTGCATTGATGAATATATTTCAAGATTCTATCAATTGAGTTTCTGGCATCTTGGCAGCAATGTCAAAATATAGTCAATGTTAGAAGGGTTGGGGCTTTAATTTTGATAAGTAAATAATGTGGACATCTTGGTTTGGTTTGTGATCTTCTCAAATAGTGCATGGTTCATGCGTGATGTTTTGTGGCTGAACGGAACCAAACAGGAACTGAACAGTCTCAACATTCAAGGAGTGCCATAGTTCAGGCAATCTACCATCAGTCGGGGCCAGTGGCATCTTCTTCGTTGTCGTGCGCTGGGGTAGCAGGGCGAAGGCCGCGGACGCCGACAGGATTAACAAGCTTATCAGGAAGGCTGGCTCCGTCCTGGGGCGGAGTTGGATTCATGGGAGGGGGTCTTGGAGGGGAGGAAGCTCCTCAAACTGCGGAGCATCCTGGACAATGCAGCTCACCCCCTCCATGGCACACTGGTCAACCTGAGGAGCACCTTCAGCAACAGACTGGCTCCACCAAGATGCAGCACAGAACGCCACAGGAGATCCTTCTTCCCTGTGGCTATCGAACTGTACAACTCCTTCCCCTTCTGCCGTGGTGTAGACTGACTGACTCCCCTTCCCCCCCCCCCCCCCCCCCCCAATCTTTGCACATCCCCAATCCTTTCCACTTGTTACTTTAATTTCACGTTTCATGTATCTTGTTGTGTTTTATGACTGTTGGCTCCCTCCTGGGATAAATAAAGTTCTATCGTACCGTGTCGAATGAGTTGATCATGTGGCCACAAAGAATCCTTTGGAAAGTTTAGCATTTGGGAATTCCACAGGCACCTAGTCATGTAACAAAGACACACGGTTTGTGATTGTAGTCGGTGACCAGCGGATTACGGGTTGGCAAAATCATTACTTGGTAAGAGGAAGGAACCTAGATCACTCAGTGTTACTATCATCAAAAATCCAAGAGGAAATGGCAAAGGGGAGCACAGGGGTTAAACAATCAATTATAGGAAAACAGATTTCAGAATCAAACCGGAAAATACGTCATGGAACACGGAACTGCAGATGATGATTTACTAGGAAAGATACAAAGGGCTGGAGTGATTCAGCCGGTCAGATAGCATCCCGGCGAACATTAATAAGTAACTTTTTGGGTCGAGACCCTTCCGAAGAAGGAAAAATTAAAGCCAAATAAAAATAAACCTTTACCTGTGCCCACTTATCACTTGCCAGGCCTTGTCTCATTCCCACCTCTTACCCATATAACCATATAACAATTACAGCACGGAAACAGGCCATCTCGGCCCTACAAGTCCGTGCTGAACAAGATGCTTTTTTTCCCCCTTAGTCCCCTGGCCTGCCTGCACTCATACCATAACCCTCCAGTTGTTCTCATGGATGCCTATCCAATTTATTTTTAAATGATACCAATGAACCTGCCTCCAAACTTCCACTGGGAGCTCAATAATTGCCACCACCTCTCTTAAAAAGAAGTTCCCCCTCATAAACCCCTAAACTTCTGTCCCCTAATTCTGAAGTCATGTCCTCTTGTTTGAATCTTCCCTATTCTCAAAGGAAAAGCTTGTCCACATCAACTCGGTCTATCCCTCTCATCATTTTAAAGACCTCTATCAGGTCCCCCCTTAACCTTCTGCGCTCCAGAGAATAAAGACCTAACTTATTCATCCTATCTCTGTAACTTGGTTGTTGAAACTTGTTGCAAAACAGAAGGGAATGAACATTGCATGTTTTGGTCAAATAGTTAACATTGCAGCGCAATTTAGAATGGGTTTATTGTTGCGTAGAGTCAAATTATTTTTCCCTTCATTGAAGCAGACCTGCCAAATATGCAGAACCCGTAAAATGTTATTTGCAAGTCAGTCACTGGCTCAGTTTCCCCAATCGCTTCCAATATCATCAAACCTTCCATCCATCCTTCACTCCCCCACTACAATCAGTCTGAATAGGGTCTTGACCTGAAACGTCACCTGTCACCTACCCATGTACTCCAGAGATGCTGTCAGACTTGCTAAGTTACTCTGGCACTGAGTTTTTTTTCTGAAAAACTAGTTGTTAATGTGGAGCCTATACTATATGAGATTTGAGTTATTTGGCTTATTTTAAAGTTGGCAATAATAAAATAATTGATCACCTTTAAAAATAAATGGTTCAAAATTTGTACAAGGTGGACGAGGGAGTGTCATAAGGTCATGTGATAGGAGCAGAATTAGGCCATTCTACTCCGCCATTCAAACATGGCTGATCTATCTCTCCCTCCTAACCCCATTCTCCTGCCTTCTGCCCATAATCCCTGACATCCGTACTATTCAAGAATCTATTTATCTCTGCTTTAAAAATATCCATTAACTTGGCCTCCACGGCCATCTATGGCAATGAATTCCACTGGGGGTGTTGTAAGGACACAGTTGTTGGTGCACAAAAAAGCAGTGTGGTGACTGTCGTGGAAGAGGAGAAGAAGTGATCACCAGTGATTCACTTTGCAGCTGACCGCAATGAGGAGGGAGGGTGTGCGGGACTGGCTTCTAATTACTTTTGTAATGTAGCAGGCAAAGAAATGCACGTCTGGGGTTTTAAGGCAATGATTAATCCTTAATTAAATTTTCAATTCAGTGGGAAGACCTTTGCAGGGTCATCGAAGATGCACAGACATTGAAGATGTGCGTTCACTGAAGATACAGGGCCGGGGGAAGACCACCAGGGAAATTTGGATTTCAATAAATGACTCCAGTTAAGCTCATGAAACTGGTGGCTTAATGCATCTGCAGCTTCTTGATAGAAGGTCTCTGCTTCACTTTGGGAATGTACCCAGGAGAGAAGAATCCGCCCCAACCTTCAGCAGTAATCAGGGGACTAATTGAGTAGTAGTGAACATGGGGAACTTTTTTGCCTCAGGTCTAAGACCCAATGATGCTGGCAATGTTTTGTACTCAGGCGTGTGGCCAGATAAGGTGGGTGGGAAATTATAGTCGACCACAGTCGACCGTGCTAACTGAAGCTTTCTCTGTCGGGTCTCCGTTGTTGTTGGGGCCTAGCACTGTGGAGCGGCCTCCAACCGGAACGACCTGGGAGCTCCAGTCACAGAGCCTGCGGGCTACTCACCATCGCGGAGCTGGCCGAGTACGGAGCGGGAGGAGCTGTGGTGGTGCGCTGCTGCGGTCCGACCCCTGAGATTCGGAAGCTCCAGCCGCCGGCCTGGTGGACGGTGACATCGGGAGCTCGCGGGTCCCTGGTGGGAGACCGCTTATCGGGGGTTCCACAATGGCAACGGCAACTTCTCCTGCCCAAGTTGCGGGGTTGAAAATTACCTGGAGTGGGGCCTTACATCGCCCGGCGCGGCTTCAAATTGCCGCGGGACTTGCTAGTGCCCGCCGGGGGCTCCAACAGCAAGACCCGGAGCGAGGCCTTGCATCGCCCGGCGCGGCTTTAATGGCCGCGGGACTTATTTACCATCGCCCGCCGGGGGCTTTGACTTTGACATCGGGAGGAGAATGGGGAGTGCAGGGGAGAGATAAGACTTTGCCTTCCATCACAGTGAGGAGGAGATTCGCTGTGATGGATGTTTGTGTAAATTGTGTTGTGTCTTGGTTCTTCTTCTTGTTTGTATGACTGCAGGAACTAAATTTCGTTTGAACCTCTGGGTTCAAATGACAACAAATAAAATCTAATCTAATCTAATCTAATCTTGTGTGACATCGTCAGATTTATTTCGATTTGAACAGCATTGAAAGGCTACATATTGCAAACATTATGTACAATCTCTCCACTTTACACATTTGTATCAACCGCTCACAATTTATGATAGCAGTGTTTAAGAGGTATTTAGACAGATGCATGAATAGGCAAGCACTGGAGAGTGTGAGGACACCTCCTCGCTAAGTGCTGCTCTGATCCCCTTTGATGGCAGGCAGGCCAGTACGGTGAACAGCGTTTGGCAGCTGGAAAAGACCCAGCACCTTGAACAGCGCCCCCACTGAGCTGGAGCTAGTGGACAGCGCTTGGCTAGCCCCAGCCCCATGCTGCCCACTTCTATCAACTTCCCCAAATCCATATACACAACTGCCCTGGCTGACCCTTTGTTTCCACCTGCTCCTGCCTCACAGAACTCATCTCCACATAGAGTTACAGCCATACAGCATGGAAACAAGCCCTTCGGCTCAACTTGCCCACACCGGCCAACATGTTCCAGCTACACTAGTCCCACCTGCCCGCATTTGGCCCATCTCCCTCCACACATGTCCTATCCATGTAGCTGCTAAACGGTTTCCTAAACGTTGCAATAACTTGATTCCACCCAGTACTCCCCTTATCTTGCCCAGACCTACACCTGAGACACCTCTCACACCCTTCGACTCTTCAATAATTTTCAGTAAACTAAAGGAAATTAATGCTGTTATTATTCATAACTATTTTTATTTTCAGAACTATTGTGAACAGGTGATCGAAGGTCAGTGTGGACCAGGCGGGCCGAAACGCCTGCTTCCCAGCTACGTATATCTTTCAAACAATTGATAATTCGGTGGGTAGCACAGAACTGCGGATGCAGGTTTAAATCAAAGATAGATACAAAATGCTGGAGTAACACAGCAGGACATGCAGCATTTCTGGGTGTGTGACGTTTCAGGTCGTGATTTTGGTTGACACTCCAGCATTTTGTATCTATCTTCGATAATTTGAGTGAGCACAGCATATCGTGATTGAACTTCACTAAATTCTGATTAAAGGCACTTCACATCACCAGAGTCCAACTTTTGATTAGTATCTGTAACCATAGGCAACATCTCTTCTTTTGAACTAAGTGAGTAAATGCACTATCTCTACAGTCCTGTCTATGGATATCAGCCAAAACTAATATCTCTCAGGTGAGACATTAAGCCGTGACTGCTTTCTGCTAAGCGGCCCTTTGACAATATTTCAAAGAGCAGAGGAGTTGCGATATGGCCATCGATCATCCTGGCAACTGAAAGCACAAACTCTGGCTATCTGGCAATTATCACAGTGTTTGTACAAGATCGCTGTGTACAACTTGGCTTCTCCTTTCTCCGTTTTCCTCCTTACAACAATGGCGACTCCATTCAGTAAAGCATTACCTAACTTTAGTTTCTGTTTTCTATGACCAGATTATGAGCATTTTTGCATCATACATGTAAGCAAAACTGCTTCCTGAAATCTTGAAAGATGCCACTCAAATAGAAATATTCCGTCTTCTATCAAATACTTCAACATGTGCATAGCAAATTCTCACAAGCAACATAATAATCATCATATTCTAGGTCCACCACCGATTTTCAGGTTCTAGAGCTTTGCCGTATTATCCATTTTGCCAGACCAACAGAGGTCTCAACCTTAGAAAACATAGAAATTAGGTGCAGGAGTAGGCCATTCGGCCCTTCAAGCCTGCACCGCCATTCAATATGATCATGGCTGATCATCCAACTCAGCATCCCGTACCTGCCTTCTCTCTATACCCCCCGATCCCCCTAGCCACAAGGGCCACATCTAACTCCCTCTTGCGGGAGCTGAGATGCCAGCTCCTTGAACTACTCTTAAATTTTCTACCTGTATTCATAAAATGCTGGAGCAACTCAGCGGGACAGGCAGCATCTCTGGAGAGAAGGAATGGGTGATGTTTCGGGTCGAGACCCCTCTTCAGACTGAAAGAGACCCTTCTTCAGTTCATTCCTTCTTTCCAGAGATGCTGCCTGTCCCGCTGGGTTACTCCAGCTTTTTGTGTCCATCTTCAGTTTTTAAACCAGCATCTGCACTACCTACTATTGTAGTCACAGGAAGCTCATTTTTGAATTCATTGTAGTGAATATATTTTTCTCGCTCTATGGCAAGAATGCCTTTCTTGTCATAGAGCGAGTAGAGAGAAGGTTCACCAGACTGATTCCTGGGATGTCAGGGCTTTCATATGAAGAAAGACTGGATAGACTCGGCTTGTACTCGCTAGAATTTAGAAGATTGAGGGGGGATCTTATAGAAACTTACAAAATTCTTAAGGGGCTGGACAGGCTAGATGCAGGAAGATTGTTCCCGATGTTGGGGAAGTCCAGAACAAGGGGTCACAGTTTAAGGATAAGGGGGAAATCTTTTAGGACCGAGATGAGGAAAACATTTTTCACACGCAGAGAGTGGTGAATCTCTGGAACTCTCTGCCACAGAAGGTAGTTGAGGCCAGTTCATTGGCTATATTTAAGAGGGAGTTAGATGTGGCTAAAGGGATCAGGGGGTATGGAGAGAAGGCAGGTACAGGATACTGAGTTGGATGATCAGCCATGATCATATTGAATGGCGGTGCAGGCTCGAAGGGCTGAATGGCCTACTCCTGCATCTAGTTTCTGTGTTTCTATGTTTTTATTTTTCTATGTTTCCAAGATTTGTACAGGAACTGGGTTCAGAAGGAGAGCTACAAATTCCGCATTCTTTCAAATCCAGCTCCTCTGCAAATATATTCACCGCGTTGGCCGTGGAAGTCAGCTTTGGGAATGGATCTGCCAGCTCAGGAGAAATGCTTGGTCTTGATTTTAAACTCAGTAAGGACACAGAGCTAAATGGTCCTTTTTGACACAGCACAGCATCACAATTTGGTCATTTCATGGGTTCTTCTTCTTCTTGAGTATGGCGTACACACACTAAGGTTGTAGGATGACTTGTTCTATTTGATCTTATTTGATCGTGCACGCCGGGTTGATTGCATTCGTTGAAACAGGGCGGACCACGTGAAGGTTGCAATCTCCCACCCAATTTCATGGCTTGAGCTACAGGTACAATCATATCCAAGGGGATCATTTACCAAGCGTTGAAATATAAATGTCTTTTAGATTTACTGCAAGTAAAATTCTCGATTTACAAAGCGCGCTGGTACCAAATTGTACCAAAATCCAAATAGAACAACTGTAAAAGATAAAAAGCTGGAGTAACTCAGCGGGTCAGTCAGCATCTCTGGAGAAAATGAATAGGTGACGTTTCCGGTCGAGACCCTTCTTCAGACTGAGAGTCAGGGGAAAGGGAAAACGAGGGGGATATAGACGATGATAAAGAGAAATATCGGACAAATGAATGAAAGATGCAAAAAATAACAATAATAAAGGAAACAGGCCGTTGTTAGCTGTGGGCTAAGTGAAAACCAATTACAGACAATGAAACTCAACAAGATGACTTTGAACCTAGTACAACGACTTGGGTGGGGGAGGTACGGAGAGAGAGAGGATTCACAGACTAATTACAGTACTGACTCCAATAGGAGCCTCCTAATTTGTAAAACTGCAGATAATTTAACAAAGGCAGAAACTTATCACTTCATGTTTGACATCTGAAAATATTAGTCTGGTTCTTATCTGTAAAGCAGAGATGAATTCCATTGAACTTGTAGCAGGACAGTAACCTTGTAGATATGGGCACACAATGCAAGCTCTACATGTGACGCATGACAACAAGTACATTTCTCCTGATTTTAAAATGTTTTCTCATCCCACTTCTACAAGGCTCATTGGCTCGAGTCCGACCTTGAACTGAGTTCAAAATTGGGTGGCGCCATGAATGGCTGCCTCGCCAACAATCTGTCTGTTCCTTCCTTCTCTCTGTCTGTTTTGTATGTGTTAAATGTATGTTTTTTGTGTGTTCTTTAGCTTGTTTTGTGTGGGGGGGTGTGTGGGGTTGTGGGACTTTTTTTCAATCTCTTATCGCGACGGAGATGCGATTTTTTCCCTTATCGTATCTCCGTCCGCACTGCGGCCTAACATCGAGGAGTTGCCGGCCTTAGCTGGAGATCGACCAGGAGCTCCATCGCAGGACTTACCATCGCAGACCTCGCAATCCCTGTCGGGGGTTTGTCTTTGAGGGTCCCACCGTCAGAGCCTGCGGGATTTTAACATAGCAGTGCCCACGGTCTCTGGTTAGAGACCGATATCGGGGACTCCAAGCCGCAGGAGCTTCGACCGCCCTGACGTGGGTGTTTTGATCGCCCCAACGCAGGAGTTTCGATCTCCCCGATGCAGGAGTTTTAATCGCCCTGATGCGGGGACTTCGAACGCCGGTTGTGGGAACTTTGATCGCCCCGACTGCGGATAGTTTGACTGCCCCGACCACAGGAGAATAAAGGGGAAGGAGATCGGACCTTATTGCCATCCATCTAAGCGAGGAATGTGGGGAAACCATTGTGGTGGATGTTTATGTTCTTTTATGCAGTTTTCTGTCTTGTTGCTTTTTTGTTTAGTATGGCTGTATGGTAATTCGAATTTCACTGTACTTTAATTGGTCGACGTGACAATAAACTGACCTTGAAACCTTGCTGGTGCAATATTGGGGGAGGGATTCACAGATAAATTGTTAGTGGTGGCTTTATTCTGTTGAGCCTCGACACCAAAGATCCACATGCCTATTCAGTTTAGAGAGAAACTGCAGATGCTGGTTTAAACCGAAGACTGACACAAAATTCAGGAGCAACTCAGCGGTACAGGCGGCATCTCTGGAGAGAAGGAATGGGTGACGTTTTGGGTCGAGACCCTTCTTCAGACTCCCATGCCCTCTACCCATGGTGAGAACTATATTCTGCACTCTGCTCTTCCCCTTTACTGTACGTATTGTACTTGAGTTTGACAACTGTATTTATGTAAAGTATTTTAATTGAGTTTTGTTTCGTTTTAGTTCTAGAGATACAGCATGTAAACAGGCCCTAAGTCCACACCGACCAACGACCGCTCGTACATTAGTTCTATGTTATCCCACTTTCACATCTTACACATTAGGGGCAATTTGCGCCTTTGGAGTGTGGGAGGAAACCAGAGAACCCAGAGAAAACCTATGCAGAACGTACAAACTCCGCACAGACAGCACCCGTAGTCAGGATCGAACCCGGGATTCTGGCGCTGTGAAACAGTAACTCTACCGCCGTGCCACTGTGCCACCCTTAAATCTGATCTGATTGGATAGCATGCTCAACAAAGCTTTTCACTGTACCTTGGTACATGTGGCAATGATAAAACTAAACCTAATAAACTTCAACCTTTACCAGAAAGATTACAGCTTCTCGTGATGAAGATACATCACCTCCTCTGCAATAGTAATTAGGATGGCAATACATTTTAGTTTAGTGACACCCACATGCCAAAAATCAATTAAAAACACTTGATTGAGTCTAATATATTTCAGGAGAGAACAATGGATGAGTTGGTATCCTTAGTATGTCCTGCAAATTGCTGCGTAATAAAATGACAGTTGCCTGCAGACAAATGAAGAGGGATTTACCTCACAGTTCCATTTGTCAGGCAGCCACTTGATAACCTCCAGTGTATGCAACATTTCAGCGACAACATTTTAGCACCAGAGAGGCTGAAGTAGGGTCTGAGATGTCACAGAAATAGACAGTGAATAGAGATGGAACGAACAGCTGAGGATTTAATCGGGCTTGATTGTTAACACTCTCACTTCTGACTCGAGGTCTGTGGTTGAAAGCCTTGATCCAGAGCAGGCCATTAGGCTGATACCTCTATCAGACTGCTGTGTTTCAGGCAAAGTGTTAAAGCCAGTGCCACCTGTCTACTCGAGATCAACACGGAAGATATTATGACACTATGAGTGACATCCATCTCTCAATAAACAGCACTAAACTATGTAGTGTCAAGACTATTTATCTCATTGTTGTTTGCCAACAATTCCTACCAGTAATTTGGCTCATAGGTTTAGCGATACTTCTAATTCCAAACATTGGAATCTGCAGAGATTCTGATAAAACGTATTGTTACGTTGATGCATGAAAGGGCGGCACGATGGCGCAGCGGCCAAGTTGTTGCCGTACAGCGCCCGAGACCCGGTTTCGATCCTGGCTACTGGTGCTGCCTGCACGGAGTTTGTACATTCTTCCACGTGCGTTTTCTCCTGGAGCTCTGGTTTTCTCCCGCACTCCAAAGATGTACAGATTTGTAGGTTAATTGGCTTTAAAGATTGTAAATTGTCCCTAGTGTTTCAGATAGTGCTAGTGTACGGGGATCGCTGGTTGGTGGACCAAAGGGCCTGTTTCACACTAACAGTAAAACTAAAACTAAAGAGATGCATGCAATGTGGCCAAAGTGGTCCATTTTAAATTGTTTCAATTGGCAATTATGCGGATGAGTTTGACAGCCAGAATGCAAGCAGCTAAAGCTGTGAGAAACATTGCAATCTGTTCCTTCACGCCTTTGTTTAGCAAAGTGTGGGGAATGTTGCTGGGAGTGCTTCTTACACCACAAGGGTACCGCCATGGGGGGCGCACAAGAATCCTTCAATCAGCTGTTTGCAGAGTGCAGTTACTTTTACGTTCAGCATTGCTTCAGGGGATTATTTTGTATTATTGATCCACAATGGCCTTGATGTCCCCATGCACCAACGCCACCAAGGAAATTCAGACGGAGAGGCATGCAGGGTGAGGAATAGTCGATTACCTACACGGTCTGTGAGGAACGAGGTACCATGAGGCAGCATGCTCTCTCAGCTCTCACCTTCTGTCAATCCCAGCTTCATACCCTGCTGTATGTTAGAACACACTTACTAACTCAGTTCATGAGTTCATAAGGAGCAGAATTAGGCCATTAATTCAGCCCATCCAATATACTCTGCAATCAATCATGGCTGATATGTCTTTCCCTCTCAACCCCATTCTCCTGCCATCTCCCCATAACCCCTGACACCCTTGCTCCAAAGGTGTACCGGTTTGGAGGTTAATTGGCGTGGTATAAATGTAAATTGTCCCATGTCAGTGTAAGATAGTGTTAGTGTGCGGGGATCGCTGGTCGGTGCGGACTTGGTGGACCGAAAGGCCTGTTTCTGCGCCGTATCTCCGAGCTAAACTAAACTAAACTGATCAAGAATCTGTCAATCTTGGCCTATAAAAATGTCCATTGACTTGGCCTCCACAGCGGTGTGTGGCACTGAATTCCACAGATTCACCACCCTCTGAGCAAAAAAATTCCTCCTCGCTTCCTTTCTAAATGTATGTTGTTTTATTCTCAGGCTAAACTGCCCCTTCCCTAGGGCCCGAAGGTTGGAAATGGCCAGGCAAGAGGCGGAATGACAGTTCGCAGGATAACTGGATGGAGGTGACGGCTGCAACAGGCGTTTATGGCCAGCTGCAGTTGGTACGGTGAATTGGTGCCAACACCTGGTGACTATTCCATATAGACTCAGTGGGCTGTTTCTATGCATTATGTTGTTAATCATGGATGGACTCATGTACAAAAATAATCTTACTAATTGTATGCAAAATAATAATTTCAATGTACATTCGTACATGTGATAATAAAGGAACCATTGAATTATTGTACCATTAACTAACTCTGATTAATTCAGGGCAGCACACTAGCACAGCTGGTAGAGCTGCTGCCTCACAGGGCCAGAGACCCGTGTTCTATCCTGAGTTCGGGTGCTGTCCGTGTGGAGTTCTCTCCATGTTTTCTCCGTGTGCTCCAGTTTCCTCCCACAATCCAAAGACGTGCAGGTTTGTAGATTAATTGGCCTTTGTAAATTGCCCCCAAGTGTGTAGGGAGTGGATGCGAAAGTGGAATAACATAGAACTAGTGTGAGTGGGTGATCGATGGTCTGCGTGGACTCGGTGGGAAAAACAAAACTAATTTCTGTAGAATAGAAAAACAAAACTAATGTCTAAAATGGAAGATAGGCACAAAGTGCTGTAGTAATTCAGTGGATCAGGCATAATTTCTCATGAAAAAGGATGGATGATGTTTCAGGTCAGGACCCTTCTTCGGACCCAACCCATCCTTTTTCTCCAGAGATGCTGTCTGACCCACTGGGTTACTCCATTGCTTTGTGTCTATCTTTGATATAAACCAGCTTCTGCATTTCATTGATTCTACATAATGTATAAAATGCTTGATACTGTGATGTTGTCCCCTGGCTATTGTTAACTTGTTGGCACGGGTAAAACAGGTGCCTCCAACAGATAATGTTTTACCAATGAGCCAAGAAGTACAACATTGACCATACCAGCAGCAGATGACAGATTGCTCACAATAACCAAAACTAGTTTTGGCAGGAAGGCAGGAAGCAGAAAAGGGAAGCACTCGGACACAAGAGGAGAAAGAAAAAAAAGGAAATAAACAGAGAATAAGAGACGGGGGGTTTCTTAAATGTGCATATTTTAATGCTAGGAGCATTGTAAGAAAGGTGGATGAGCTTAGAGTCTGGATAGACACCTGGAAGTATGATGTTGTGGCGATCAGTGAAACATGGTTGCAGGAGGGCTGTGATTGGAAACTAAATATTCCAGGATTTCGTTGCTTCAGGTGTGATAGAATTGGAGGGGCAAGAGGTGGAGGTGTTGCATTGCTAGTCAGGGAAGATATTACAGCAGTGCTTTGGCAGGATAGATTGGAGGGCTCATCTAGGGAGGCTATTTGGGTGGAACTGAGAAGTGGGAAAGGTGTAGCAACACTTATAGGGGTGTATTATAGACCGCCAAACGGGGAACGAGAATTGGAAGAGTAAATATGTAAGGAGATAGCAGATATTAGTAGTAAGCACAAGGTAGTGATTGTGGGAGATTTCAACTTTCCACACATAGACTGGGAAACATTCTGTAAATGGGCTGGATGGGTTGGAGTTTGTAAAATGTGTGCAGGATAGTTTTTTGCAGCAATACATAGAGGTACCTACTAGAGGAGGGGCAGTGCTGGACCTCCTGTTAGGAAATGAGACGGGACAGGTGGCGGAGGTATGTGTTGGGGAGCACTTCGGGTCCAGTGATCACAATACCATTAGTTTCAATATAATTATGGAGAGGGTCAGAACTGGACCTAGGTTTGAGATTTTTGATTGGAGAAAGGCTAACTTTGATGAGATGCGAGATGATTTAAAAGGAGTGAACTGGAACATTTTGTTTTATGGGAAAGATGTAGAAGAGAAATGGAGGACATTTAAAGGGGAAATTTTAAGAGTACAGAATCTTTATGTTCCTGTTCGGTTGAAAGGAAACAGTAAAAATTGGAAAGAGCCCTGGTTTTCAAGGGAAATTGGACATCTTGTTCGGAAAAAGAGGGAGATCTACAATAATTATAGGCAGCATGAAGTAAATGAGGTGCTTGATGAGTATAAGGAATGTAAAAAGAATCTTAAGAAAGAAATTAGAAAAGCTAAAAGAAGATATGAGGTTGCTTTGGCAAGTAAGGTGAAAGTAAACCAAAAGGGTTTCTACAGCTATATTAATAGCAAAAGGATAACGAGGGATAAAATTGGTCCATTGGAGAGACAGAATGGACAGCTATCTGCAGAGCCAAAAGAGATGGGGGAGATATTGAACAATTTTTTTTCTTCGGTTTTCACCAAGGAGAAGGATATTGAATTATGTGAGGTAAGGGAAACTAGTAGAGTAGCTATGGATACTATGAGGTTCAAAGTAAAAGAAGTACTGACACTTTTGAAAAATATAAAAGTGGATAAGTCTCCAGGTCCTGACAGGATATTCCCTAGGACATTGAGGGAAGTTAGTGTAGAAATAGCCGGGGCTATGACAGAAATATTTCAAATGTCATTAGAAACGGGAATAGTCCCCGAGGATTGGCGTACTGCGCATGTTGTTCCATTGTTTAAAAGGGGTTCTAAGAGTAAACCTAGCAATTATAGACCTGTTAGTTTGACTTCAGTGGTGGGCAAATTAATGGAAAAGATACTTAGAGATAATATATATAAGCATCTGGATAAACAGGGTCTGATTAGGAACAGTCAACATGGATTTGTGCCTGGAAGGTCATGTTTGACTAATCTTCTTGAATTTTTTGAAGAGGTTACTAGGGAAATTGACGAGGGTAAAGCAGTGGATGTTGTCTATATGGACTTTAGTAAGGCCTTTGACAAGGTTCCTCATGGAAGGTTGGTTAAGAAGGTTCAACTGTTGGGTATAAATGCAGGAATAGCAAGATGGATTCAACAGTGGCTGAATGGGAGAAGCCAGAGGGTAATGGTGGATGGCTGTTTATCGGGTTGGAGGCAGGTGACTAGTGGGGTGCCTCAGGGATCTGTGTTGGGTCCTTTGTTGTTTGTCATGTACATCAATGATCTGGATGAAGGTGTGGTAAATTGGATTAGTAAGTGTGCAGATGATACCAAGATAGGGGGTGTTGTGGATAATGAAGAGGATTTCCAAAGTCTACAGAGTGATTGAGGCCATTTGGAAAAATGGGCTGAAAGATGGCAGATGGAGTTTAATGCTGATAAACGTGAGGTGCTACACCTTGGCAGGACAAATGAAAATAGGACGTACATGGTAAATACAAGATACAAGATACAAGATACATTTAATTGTCATTTGGACCCCTTGAGGTCCAAACGAAATGCCGTTTCTGCAGCCATACATTACAAACACATAGACCCAAGACACAACATAATTTACATAAACATCCATCACATCGCTGTGATGGAAGGCCAAATAAACTTGTCTCTCCACTGCCCTCCCCCCCCCCCCCCATGTCAGAGTCAAAGTCAAAGCCCCCGGCTGGCGATGGCGATTGTCCCGCGGCCATTAAAGCCACGCCGGGTGGTGCGAGGTCGCACACCGGGTCTTGGTGTTAGAGCCCCCGGTGTGCGCTCGCAGAGTCCCGCGGCCATTCCAAGCCGTGCGGGGCAGTGATGTAGGCCCCGCTCCAGGAGCTCTTCGACCCCGCAACTCGGGCGGGGGAAGTCGCCGTTGCGAGAGCCCTGAAAAGCGGTCTCCCTCCAGGGAGCCGCGGGCTCCCGGTGCCGCCGTCCATAGACCTGCCGTTGGAGCCTCCGACTCTCCAGTCGGGCCGCAGCAGCAGCAGCAGCAGCGCTCCTCCACCGCTCCACCGCTCCGGACTCGGCCAGCCCCGCGACGGCGACGGTGAGTCGTAGCACCAGAGTCCCCGGTCTCTTCCTGTTGGAGGCCGCTCCTCGTTGCGGCCCCAACGACAACGGAAACCCGACGAGAAAAGGTCGGGTCTCCCGTGCAGGGAGAGATTTAAAAAGTTTCCCCCCCCGCCCCCCCACACACACACCCCAACAAAAAATAACAAAAACTACATAAAAACAGACAGAAAATAATAAAACGCGGACAGACTGCAGAGGCCGCTGCTGACCAGAGTCGTGCCGCCCACCGGAAAGTACCCTAAATGGTAGGGAATTGAAGAATACAGTTGAACAGAGGGATCTGGGAATAACCGTGCATAGTTCCTTGAAGGTGGAATCTCACATAGATAGGGTGGTAAAGAAATCTTTTGGTATGCTAGCCTTTATAAATCAGAGCATTGAGTATAGAAGCTGGGATGTAATGTTAAAATTATACAAGGCATTGGTGAGACCAAATCTGGAGTATGGTGTACAATTTTGGTCGCCCAATTATAGGAAGGATGTCAACAAAATAGAGAGAGTACAGAGGAGATTTACTAGAATGTTGCCTGGGTTTCAACAACTAAGTTACAGAGATAGGTTGAATAAGTTAGGTCTTTATTCTCTGGAGCGCAGAAGGTTAAGGGGGGACTTGATAGACGTCTTTAAAATGATGAGAGGGATAGACAGAGTTGATGTGGACAAGCTTTTCTCTTTGAGAATAGGGAAGATTCAAACAAGAGGACATGACTTCAGAATTAAGGGACAGAAGTTTAGGGGTAACATGAGGGGGAACTTCTTTACTCAGAAAGTGGTAGCGGTGTGGAATGAGCTTCCAGTGGAAGTGGTGGAGGCAGGTTCGTTGGTATCATTTAAAAATAAATTGGATAGGTATATGGATGAGAAGGGAATGGAGGGCTATGGTATGAGTGCAGGCAGGTGGGACTAAGGGAAAAAAAGTTGTTCGGCACGGACTTGTAGGGCCGAGATGGCCTGTTTCCGTGCTGTAATTGTTATATGGTTATATGGTTATAGTTGACCTCCCAGCAGAGCGAGTGGTCCGTCGGGGAATGTTGCCGACTGGCTCGCTCCAGACTGCAGGAGTACGTACTGAGGGACGCACTGAAGCTCGGTGCAGTCAACTCCAAGGCTCTGTGAGGGAGGACCACAGTATAGGGTCCTTCCTCTGCTGGACATTGAGCGGCAGAATCCGGTGGAAACGCCCTCAAACAAGGGAAGGGATATCACCACAGGACTGGCAATGGTGCTTGGAATAAGGATAGTTTGTGAACACTGCTGAATATAGCACTACTGAATGTATAAATAATTAGAATTTCAAAAGTGTTTTTGCACTGTTCTTGTTTAGTGGGCATTTTTTCTTCTGAATAAAGATTATTTACTTTTCAGCCATTCATGATAAGAAAGTGATATGTGGTTTCCTCCCACACTTCAAAGAGGTGCAGGTTTGTAGGTTAATTGGCTTGGTATGATTGTATCAATATAAAATTGTCCCTAGTGTGTGGAGGGTAGTGTTGTTGTGTCGGTGTGGACTCAGTGGGCCGAAGGGCCTATTTCCACGCTGTATCTCTAAATTAAACTAAACAAGATTTGGATAGAGGGATACTTGATGCCCATTACATTCACAATGGGGTGAAGAGTCCTTTCCACAACCTTTATCCATCTGAAACGGTCCCGGTTTAAAATCCCCTGTAAAAGGCATTACGTTCAGCAATGTATTGGATACAAGTGGCCAAGGGGATCAGAGGGTATGGAGAGAAGGCAGGTACGGGATACTGAGTTGGATGATCAGCCATGATCATATTAAATGGCGGTGCAGGCTCGAAGGGCCGAATGGCCTACTCCTGCACCTAATTTCTATGTTTCTATGTTTCTATACCCACAGTCCCAAGTGAGGATAATTATACACAATGCCTCTGAGTTCACAGATTTATGAGGCGGGTAAGGCTCTACAGATAGACACAAAGTGCTGGAGTAGCTCAGCGGGTCGGGCAGCATCTCTGGAGAAAAAGGATGGGTGACTTTACAGCAGTTGATAGTCTTCATGGTAAGGAGAGATCTTCATATCATTCAATCTGCCAAGGAAGCAGATACTTCAATTTTCAAAGCTGTCTGAGACAGAATGGTTCAGACATACAGTGCAGAAACAAACTCTTTGCCCCACTGAATCCACACCGACCAGCAATCCCCATACACCAGCACTATCCTACGCTAGGGACAATTTACAATCATACCAAGCCAATTAATCTACAAACCTGCACGTCTTTGGGATATGGGAGGAAACCGGAGCACCCGGGGAACACCCACACAGTCCCAGGGAAAAAGTACAAACTCCGTACAGACAGCACCCGTAGTCAGGAGCGAACCCGGGTCCCTGGCTGTGTGGGGCAGCAACTCTACCGCTGCGCCACTGTGCCGCCCTGGTGTACTGTTATACAATTGTACTGTTGTAGCATGTTATTCTATCCCCTGATGGCTGTCTCAGTTGGCCATGTGCCAGTTCTAACACTACAGAAGAGGGAGAGCTTGGCTGTGTTCCTTGAATCTGGCATGCCAGAACCCACCCTCATTATGTCAACTGCTCTGCATGCCTTTGGACTGCACTGGGTCCAGTGACAACAGATGGGTTTGCTACATAACCTGCCAAACAGCATTGCACTGTTGTACCACTGAACAGATCACTCACTTCTGTGGAAAAATATTACACCAGCAGTACGTTTTTATCCTTTAACCATTACAGCAACACCGATGTGGTAACCTGCTTTAATGGCAGTCAGCTCAATATTTCACCGCCGAGCTCTCATGATAAATGATTCAGGTGTGCAAAGGTTAGTCTGAAAATGAAACCTGACACATGCACAGTGGCTCAGCTTGTAGAGCCTCTGCCTCGCAGCACCAGAGACACGAGTTCGATCCTGTCCTCGAGTGCTGCCTGTGTGGAGTTTGCACGTTCTCCCTGTGACTGTCAGGATTTCCTCCGGGCGTGCCGGTCTCCTCCCCCAATCCAAAGACGTGCGGGTTTATAGGTTAATTGCCCTCTGTAAACTGCCCCAAGTGTGTAAGGGAGTGGATGCGAATGTGGAATAACAGAGAAGTAGTATGAATTCTCTGGTAGTATGAATCACCAGACTGATTCCTGGGATGTCAGGACTGTCTTATGAAGAAAGACTGGATAGACTTGGTTTATACTCTCTAGAATTTAGGAGATTGAGAGGGGATCTTATAGAAACTTACAAAATTCTTAAGGGGTTGGACAGGCTAGATGCAGGAAGATTGCTCCCGATGTTGGGGAAGTCCAGGACAAGGGGTCACAGCTTAAGGATAAGGGGGAAATCCTTTAAAACCGAGATGAGAAGAACTTTTTTTCACACAGAGAGTGGTGAATCTCTGGAACTCTCTGCCGCAGAGGGTAGTCGAGGCCAGTTCATTGGCTATATTTAAGAGGGAGTTAGATGTGGCCCTTGTGGCTAAGGGGATCAGAGGGTATGGAGAGAAGGCAGGTACAGGATACTGAGTTGGATGATCAGCCATGATCATATTGAATGGCGGTGCAGGCTCGAAGGGCCGAATGGCCTACTCCTGCAACTAATTTCTATGTTTCTATGTTTCTATGAATGGATGATTGATGGTTGGCATGGACCTGATGGGCCAAAGCACCTTTCCATGCCTTATCTACAAACTAAACTTTAAACTAGATTAATCATTCATATATTGAAACTCTAATACACCATTTTAACGTCTGTTTTTCCCCCAGAGCAATTCAAGCTTTTATAACACAGCTATTTCAACATAAAATGCTGCTAAACTAGAATTGTGATGTGCAATTGGAAAGTGTGCAGCTCAGAAGTCCTTAGAGATAGCTATTTTATAGATAAAAGACATTGCACTAATCCTTCCTCCGGGTGCTCTGGCTTTCTACCCACATCTCACTGACGTGCAGGTTTGTAGGTTAATTGGGCTCTGTAAAATTGCCTCTACTGTGCAAGGAGCTGACGAGAAAGTGAGATAACATAGAACTAGTGAGAATGGGTTTAGCTTGGTTTAGTTTAATGTTACAGCGTGGAACTGCAGCTCACCGAGTCCATGCCGACCAGTAATCACCCTATTCTCCACAATAGCGACAATTGTTTTGATAAAAGCCAATGAATCGACATACCTGTCCGTCTTTGGAATGTGGGAGTAAACCGGAGCACACGGAGAAAGCCCACGTGGTCACAGGGAGAACGTACAAACTCCATACAGACAGCACCGGTCGCCAGGATAGAACCCAGGTCTCTAGCGCTGTAATGCCCCTGTCCCACTTAGGAAACCTGAACGGAAACATCTGGAGACTATGCGCCCCACCCAAGGTTTTCGTGCGGTTCCCGGAGGTTTTTGTCAGTCTCCCTACCTGCTTCCACTACCTGCAACCTCCGGCAACCTCCGGGAACCGCACGGAAACATTGGGTGGGGCGCAAAATCTCCAGAGGTTTCCGTTCAGGTTTCCTAAGTGGGACAGGGGCATAGAGCAGCAGCAACTCTACCGCTGCACCACTATCTTGTGGAAATATTGCAATGGAGTAGCCAACATGAAGAAAGGCATTAACCAGCTTCTGCAGATCTTTGTTTCCACATCTCGGCTGACCCCATTGCTTACTCAAGGTATGCCTACATTGAAGAAATTCTGCTTTTCTCTCTGAAGGGGGATTCTGGAAGACCCTCTCTCACTGCTCCCCCTTTGTGATTCCTATGGCTCTTCAGCTCATCTACTCTCTTCAATGCCCCCACCCCCTACTTTCAGTCTGAAGAGGGGTCCTGACCCGAAATGTCGCCTTTCCTTTTCCCCGAGCTGCCTAAATCACTGATTTACTCCCGCACTTTGCAACTCTCTTTGGCTATCATCCTATGTCCAAGACCACATTCCTCTCCAATATTGTGCTCAGCATCTGGCCTGGTTCAGGTTGCAATTTATCACTACATTCCAACATAATTCTTATCTTCTACAGAAGCATGGTTAAACGTCACTCCACCTGAAGAGCAGAACACATCTTACTTGGGTTCATTTAGCCATTTACAGGTCAATAAATCTGTTTGATAGTTTATGGCCTAATACACTTTAACAATTGATTTTACCACCTTTAGAAATCAAAGATCAAAGACCATTAAAGAAGATATGAGGTCAGTAGTTGAGCTGGAGGTGGGGAGGGGGTAGCAGTGAAGGGCAGGGAGATAGGGTTAGATCCTTGGACAAGAAAGAAAGCAAAGCAGGTTATAATCCTTGAGGTACTTGTGGAATCAATGTAGTTAATTTGTGCACAGGCTTTGGAGTTATAATGTCACTAAGTCGAGTTTAGTTTAATCAGAGATGAGGAAACACTTTTTCACACAGAGAGTTGTGTGTGTGGAATTCTCTGCCTCAGAGGGCGGTGGAGGCCGATTCTCTGGATGCTTTCAAGAGAGAGCTAGATAGGGCTTCTAAAGATAGCGGAGTCAGGGGATATGGGGTGAAGGCAGAAACGGGGTATTGCTTGGGGATGATCAGCCATGGCAGTGCTGGCACGAAGGGCTGAATGGCCTACTCCTGCACCTATTGTCTATTTAGATTAGTTTAGAGATAAAGCATGGGCCCTTGGGTCCACCTAGTCCACACCGACCAACAATCCCCGCACGATAACACTACCCCCACACACACTAGGGACAATTTTTACACATACACCAAGCCAATTAACCTACAAACCTGTACGTCTTTGGAGCGCAGGAGGAAACCGAAGATCTCGGAGAAAGCCCACGCAGGCACGGGGAGAACGTACAAACTCCGTACAGATAGCACCTGTAGTCGGGATCGAACCCTGGTCTCCGGCACTGCAAGCTCTGTAAGGCGGCAACTCTACCACTGCTCCATTGTGGCCGCCCGGAGTTATCAAGACTTGCCTGACCACCTGACATAGTTGCACAATAATTACAACATTTGAACACAGGTAGTGTTACATTGGTCTGAGACACTCAATAAGAGAAGGAGTGCAGTGTGACATATCTGCGATTGCTTGGTCATTTAATAAATATTATTTAGTTTAGTTTAGAGATACAGCGTGGAAACAGGCTTTTTGGCCCACCAGGTCTATGCTGACCATTGTTCACAATAGCTCCCTATTACACAAGTTATTGGCAGAGACCAATTAACGTACAAACCTGCACAACTTTGGGATGTGGAAACTTTGGAAAATGGAGCTCCCAGAATCCAGTCACATGACAGCACCCAAGGTCAGGATCGAACCCGGGTCTCTGGCGATGTAAGGCAGCAACTCTACTGCTGTGCCACTGCGCTGCCCTTTGTAACCTTTCAACAGTCGCAGATTCCGCTTTATATTCGCTGGTGGAATAGATATCCCGGACATTTCCTTCTCTCCTAACTCATATCAAACACATGAACACGACCTGGTATACATGCCAAAATATGTCATCATTAGTTACACTGGAGGTTGGGCGGATCTTTACAGGATGCTAACTGCAGACTCAAACACAGTTCATCTGTTGAGTGGAGTGGGAGAGGGTAGGATTTGAAAGATTGGATGTTGATTTAATCATTTAAATTTAGTAAAGCATTCTGAAAGAACAGATTCAAGACCAACTTCGAGACCCTCACCATTATAGACACAAAGATCTGGAGTAACTCAGCGGGACAGGCAGCATCTCTGGAGAGAAAGAATGGTTGAGGTCGAGTTTCAGGTCGAGACCTTTCTTCAGACATGGTCTCAAACTGAAACATTCTCTCCAGAGATGCTGCCTGTCCCGCTGAGTTACTCCACATTTTTGTGTTTATCTTCGGTTTAAACCAGCATCTGCAGTTCCTTCCTACACCCCGCACCATTATGGTGCATTATACATCGCATACATCGACCATCACATTCCAGTCTGGATCTTATAAAGCCTTTTTCTTGCCCAAGATACAGCCACTGATTTAACTTTCTTAGTAGTCAGTTCTTTAGGAGTGGTGACAGCAACAAAGAATGATCTGCAGTAGACGACTTTAAAATAAGCCTCGAGGAAGAAAGATGCAAATCTTTATCAGTTCTTTAGGATGTTGGTGGTTTGACAGCATCACAAAGAATCGGCTCAATATCTGTCAGTAGACGACTTTCAGAAATCAAAGCCTCGAGGAAGCCACGCCGGGTGAAAGATGCGAACCGGGTCTTTATGAGGCTGATTAGGCAGTGAAACCCCGCTCCAGGAGCTCTTCGGCAAGAGCAATGTTGGAAGTCTTAGTTACCCGCGGCATTGTCCGCATCACAGGTCCGCATCAGCAGTGAGCGCTCAGCTCAATCCTGTCTATGCCAGCTCCGCGACGGTGAGGTTCGACATCCTGTCTATGTGGAGTTCGCACCTACTGGAACTGTCTGGGCTTCTTTCAAACATTGCCTTTTCCTCTTAAATCCTAAGGATATGCTGGTTGGTAGCTGCTTGTCAAAGCTGTTTATTTCTACCTGTGCAGGTGCATGATAGGAGATTTGGAGGAGGTGGATGACAATGTGAAAGAGAGAACAGGATAGTGGGAAACAAGTGCGAGAAGGGATCGCTGGTCGGTGCAGACTCAGTGGGCCGAAGGGCCTGTTTCTGTGCTGTGTCTCTAAACTAAAAACTAAACTAAAGAGGTTTGGTTTGGTACCACATTGACTTATCGGGTTGGATGACCTTCTATGATCTGAGAAATAAGTAACGAATAATAGTTCTGCATTAGCTGAATGATCTTCAAAGTTATTAAGCACTTACAAAATGTGAACAAGTCCCTACTGCCTTATTCAATGCTGAACAGCCTCAACGGCCAGCAATGCAGAAAGGTTCTCCCATCGTGTCGTTGACTACGATGAACAACAATGTGACACAGTGAACCTATGTACAGCACAGGGACAGGCCCTTCGGCCCATGAAGTCTGTGTAGGACATAACAACAAGACCAATCTTATCTGCCTGCACATAATCCATATCCCTCTATTCCCTGCATATCCATGTGCCTATCCAAAACTCTCTTAAATGCCACTATCGTATCTGTCTCTACCACCACCCCAGGCAGTGCGTTTCAGACAGTCGCCATCCTCTGTGTGAAAAAATATCTCCTTTAAACTCATAATTTGATATACTCCGATCAGGTCTCCCTGCAATCTCTGTAGTTCCAGAGATGACAATCCAGGTCTGTCCAACCTCCTTTTTCCTGAAGCTAATACCCCCAACCAGACATCATTCCAGTAAAGCAAGATATAAAGTGCTGGACTAACTCAGCAGGTCAGGCAGCATCTTTGGAGAAAATTTGTAGGTGATGTTTAGGGTCGGGACCTTTTTTCCATTTTTCATCCTTTCCAATCCAAAACGTCACCTATCCATGTTCTCCAGAGATGCTGCCTGACCCGCTGTGTTACTCTAGCACTTTCTGGCCTTGCTTTGTAAACCAGCATCTGCGGTTCCTTGTATCCAAAAATCCCTTTCCAAAGCCTCCACATTCTTCCAGTAATCCTTGGTGATTATTTGGAGGGGAGGTTTCAAGGCTGGCTGCACCTCTTGCCTGTTGCCCATGATCTGCTGTGGCAGATTGTGGATTTGTGAACGCTTTTCATAACTTTGTTGGTGTTTGAGAGTTGACTGGTGGGGCAATAGGTAGATAGATTTAATTGGCCCTGTCTCTCATGGATAGGACATGTATGGGCAACTATTCCCTTTTTATTTTAGTAGATGCTATTGTGGGGACTGTATTGGAGCAGATGACTAAGTCCAAAGCATTGGTTTTCACCAGTGCTGCCTGATATTGTTCGGGTGGCACAGTGGCGAGTGCAGCGGTAGAGCTGCCGTCTTACAGCGCCAGAGATTCGAATTTGATCCTGACTACGGATGCTGTCTATATGGAGTATGTACATTCTCCCCGTGACCTGCACGGGTGCTCCATTTAACTTCCACACGCCAAAGATGTACAGGTTTATAGATTAATTCGCTTTGGTAAAAATTGTAAATTATCCCCAGTGTGTAGGATAGTTCCAGTCTACGGGGTGATCGCTGGTCGGCGCGGAGACTCGGTGGGTCGAAGGGATTGTTTCCACGCTATATCTCTAAACTCTAAAAAATAAAGTCTAAAGCTGTTGTTTCATCCATAACATAACTCAACCATGAGAAACTCAAATTGGTAAAAGATTGAAATGGTATATGCACCAGCGACATGGTAAGTAATTGCTACACTGAAGTGTTATGGACACCATTGCCTAAACGTGCTATATTTTAGCAATCCTGATATATGCCTTTGTCATACTGGGGGGGGGGTCATTATCAGGTGGCCTGTCTGGTTTTATACTCATTTCTTTTTCAAGGTGGTTTGATACAACAATGGGGCTTGCCAGGAAATTTAAGAGTCGATCAAATTAACAATATTCCTCAGTGATATATAACCAGGCAATGCAAGGACAGTAATTTCTTCCCTAAAGAATATGACTGAAATAAATGGGCTATCATATCCTTTAATCATTTCACATTCACAATTAATGACACTAGCCTTTTACTCAAAATTGATTAAATTAACTGAAATTCTATGCCAGAGCTACTGCAATAAAATTAGAAAATGTTGAAAATACTCAGCAGGTCAGGCAACAAATGATGAAAGGTACTCAGACTGCTTGAGCTATTATATTTACCAGACCAATATATAATCTGTCTGTTATTTGTGGATATTTGATAAATGGCTTTGATGTAAGTAGATGCTAAATTGTGATAAATGTTATGGATATCTTTGCCAAAATCAACTATTACTGAACAATTGTGATATGTGGCTGCTGGTGCTGATTAAAGACAGCCATTAAACTCCTTGAGTCTGACTAAGGGTCTCAACCCAAAATGTCCCCCATTCCTTCTCGCCAGAGATGCTGCCTGTCCTGCTGAGTTACTCCAGCTTTTTGTGTCTATCTTTGGTTTAAACCAGCATCTGCAGTTTCTTCTTACACATTAAACTCCTTGTATTGTTTCTACGTTTACAACCATTCACAAGGTAAACAGCTTCCAGTGTTAACAGCTGCCATGTCTTCTTTGAACACACAAACCAGCTGTTTCCATAGAACTATGTGGTCGGCCTTTAATAATCGCCATCTGGCCTGGTATTCACCTGATGCTATCTTGATGCTGGATCAGATCCACTCTAACTGTCCTGGGGCTCGAGCAGGCGAGCAACACATACCAGCTGCAGAAACGACCAGATGTCACCCAACAATTAAGAGAAAGCCGCTAACGAGTTATCGTCCGCGGCTCGGAGCAAATTGTACTTGCTGTAGATATGCGGTCTAGCTTAGAGGGGTTCTGTAATAAACCTCAGCTCTTTGTAACCAAAGCCAAAGAAGACCCTCCAGGATTTTCAAACTGTATGTATGTAGCAGCGCTCTGTAAACTCACCAGCTTCTCTCCCCGTCATTCATTTCAATGGCTTTGGATGCTCTGGCTATTCCATGGTTCAGTGGTTCAATGATGCTCTATTTATCATAATGTCTAAAGGGCCTGTCCCACTTGGGCGTAATTTACGCGACATCATTTATGCGCCTCAACGCCCGATGCGCGCATGGCACGTCGTGAGGCGTGATGGCGTAGGCAGCGATGCGCGGTTGCGCGCAGCGCCCCAGGATTTGGGGATTCACAAAATCATTGCGTGTCACCTGCGTGACGCGCTAATTACGCCCAAGTGGGACATCCCCTTTAGTCATACAGTGTGGAGACAGGCCATTCAGCCCAACTTGCCCATACCAAACAATGTGTCTCATCTACACCTGTCCCATTTGCCTGCATTTGGCCCATATCCTTCCAAAACTGTCCTATCCATGTAGTTGTCTAATTAGTTCTTTTTTATGGAGGTAGACACAAAAAGCTAGAGTAACTCAGCGGGTCAGGCATCATCTCAGGAGAGAAGGAACGAGTGAAGTTTCGGGTCGAGGCTCTTCTTCAGTCTGAAGAAGGTCTCAACCTGAAACGTCACCCATTCCTTCTCTCCAGAGATGATGCCTGACCCGCTGAGTTACTCTAGCATTTTGTGTCTACTTTGGTTTTTGCCAGCATCTGCATTTCTTTCTTACTACAGGTTTTTTTTTAGGTTGGTCACATGTTCATAATTGTCATGTTTTTTTATTATATGCAACTGCACAATTAATTTATTTTTGTATATTAACATGTGCATGTGCCACCATGTTTTGCTGTCAGTTCCACAAGTACAAAGTCCAGTCCGCCCGCGCGCTCGGTCTTCTAGAGTAGCTCCCGTTCCAAGTAAGCCACAGGCGCCTTCCTCCTTCGCCTTCGACCGGTTCAGCCCGCGAGCCAGCGTCGTTCTCCTCGCCTGGCCGTCTTCGGACCTCGGGGGCATCCCCTGCACCCAACCTTGAAAATGCTGGAGGTATTACCACGGTTCACCCTCCCACCGGCCCTCGCTCCTCGTGGCCCGACATCAACCTTTCCCTTCGGCACCGCCGTCCGCCGAACCTCTGGGTCCGAGCGAGTTTGCAGTTCCACGGTCGGCTGTACCTTGCTGGTCTGGTGTGTAATGTGAGACTTGTACAGACAAGTCCACATTCTCACTTGACCTGATGATCTGGGGCACTGTCTTTGAACACACGATAAGGATAAAGAGGAAGAATTTCCTGGAATTCTCCGTTCCAATAGCTCACTGCATCTCTTCTTCTCAAACCTATTGTTCCCCAGGCTCTCCAATCTAAGAAACATCCTTCCTTCCTAACTCTTCCATCACAGCCATCACATCAGCTCATCTGTGCTCACCAACTGATCTGTCTAGGACCACTCCAGGGACATTCACTTGTGTAGCTCCATTTCAAAACCCTTGTGGAGATTATTGGAAAATATTAGTTGTCCTTCAAACTGCTTGTGAATTATTCAATTGGCCCAACTTTCCCTCTTTCAAAGTCTGTATGGAATAAGTCAGAAGTAAAGGCATTTGCCGAGAATAAATATGTGGCGCTAAGAATGAGTTTCAAAGCTACATAACCAAACTTGGGAAAGGAAGCAGGAAGGGGGAATTCTGAGGAAATGTACTATCCTGGAATGTTAACTCGTTTACATTCTTCATGCAAGTCAATTCACCTGTTCTGCACTTTCAAATGTTAATTAATAATAAATTGACAATTCTTATTCATCCAATGTACAAGCGTTGCAAAGAAAGCTTTTCGCTTTGCCTGCTTGGGTGCCAGAGTGGCCACTGCCTCATCACACCAGAGGCCTGGGATCAAATCCTGCCCTCCGGTGTTGTTTGCGTGGGGTTTGTGCATTTTCCCTGTGACCGTTTGGGTTTTCTCCAGGTGCTCCGGTTTCCAGCAGCATCCCAAAAACGTTCGGGTTTGTAGGTTAATTGGCCTCTGTAAATTGGGATAACATTGAACTAATATGAACGGATGGTCGATGGTTGGTGGGGACTTGGTGGGCTGAAGGGCCTGTTTGTACGCTGTATCTCTAAACTAAAGCTAGGTTACATTGTGCAGGTTGCACACAAAGCTGTCCAGTGTGATCATGGAGAATTGATGCACCTGAAGCCATGTCATGAGAAAGAGAAAACTCCAATGAAAAATATATGATTTGGCTTTTCAATAAGTTATTAGTAATTTTTTTGTCATAGGTCAGCAACTTACACTTAGCCAAGCTTTGATCCAAACCAAGGGATTAGCAGTTCAAATCAACTTGGTGTTAGTTTAGTTTAGTTTAGAGATGCAGCGTGGAAACAGGTCCTACAGCCCACCGAGTCCGCACTGACCAGCGATCGACGCACACTAACACTATCCTACACACTAGGGACAATTTACTATCTTTACCTGCAAACCTGTGCGCCTTTGTAGTGCGGGAGGAAACCGGAGCACCCATGGAAAACACATGCAGGCCACGGGGAGAACCTACAAACTCCGTACAGACAGCACCCGTAGTCAGGATCGAACCCGGGTCCCTGGCGCTGTAAGGCAGCAACTCTACCGCTGCGCCATCTGGGCTGCCCCTGTGTTTGTGTCTAAAGCAGCCTGTTTGTAGGATGAACATTACACGCATAGGAATGAGTCAACTTCTCGTTCCCGGCTGATCGCAGAGAGCGAGCAGCAACCAGGATGTGAGAAAACCTAAGGTTACACAAAAAAGCTGGAGAAACTCAGCGGGTGCAGCAGCATCTATGGAGCGAAGGAAATAGGCAACGTTTCGGGCCGAAACCCTTCTTCAGACTCTCCGGATTAAACACTGTGAGAGAACCTTACTGAGTGGGAGGAGGAGGAGTAAATAATTTTAAATGCATGGATGCAAATAAAATGTAAAAACGACAACAAAAAAAGCTGCTGTGCTTATCCAGCCTTGCTGGCACCTGCTGAAGGCTGGAATCACAACGAGCTGTAGATTTAAGCAGCATTTTCGAAGATGCGGATGGCAAGCTCTGGTGTCAGGCACTTCTCTGGCATTCAAACTCAGAGACATCTGGTCACAAACTAGGTCCCGACGTGACTGGGTTGCATCCTGTGTTCTGGGAGATTTCACTCCCTCAACTCATAGAGCTTAATTTAGTTTAGAGATGCAGCATGGTGACGGGCCCTTCGTCCCACCAGGCCCATGCCGACCATCGTTCGCCCATTCGCACTAGTTCCACTTTCCTCTGCACATTGAAGGCAATTTTACAGGGCGCAATTTACCTTCGAACCAACTAGAAAACGAATGCTTCAATCCAAGCCTTGCCGAAACCATGGCAATTTGGACAATGTCCCTGATCGTGAGCCTTTGTCCGCCTGTTTAATGAACAGACAGGCGGCTGCAGGTAGAAGCGACTGTGCTGCCTGTCTCTCTGTCTGTACAATGTGAACAGGCCAGATGGGTGACACCCCGGGCTGACAATGAGCTGATGAGTGGATGGCGATGAGCGATGACAATGTAGAGGAGTCAAGTCAAGAGCTGGAGACACAAAGATAAAGTTAATGGTAGAACTGCTGAGAATCGATGCAGCTCTTTACTTATCTCTATCATAAACTGTTCAATCCACAAATAAATCCCCTCAAAAAATGTTTTTCAGAAAATAATGATGTCACCCACAATCATTTGGAACACAAGATGACATTTTTAACAACTTTTGAAGGAAAATTCATGTTCATAGGTTTTAGGAGCAGCAAGTCTACTCCGACATTCAATCTTGGCTGATCTATCTTTCTTTCCCTCCCAACCCCATTCTCCTGTCTTCTGCCTACAACCCCTGACACCCACACTAATCAATACGCTGTCAATCTCTGCATTAAAAATATCCATACACTTGGCCTCCACAACCTTCTGTGGCAATGAATTCCGCAGATTCACCACCCTCTGACTAAAGAAATTCCTCATCATCTCCTCTCTAAAGGTAAGTCCTTTTAATCTGGGACTGTGGCCCCTGGTCCTCGACTCTCCCACTAGTGGAAACATCTTCCCCACATTCACTCTATCCAGACCTTTCACTATTTGGGTCAGTTTCAGTGAGGTCTCCACTCATCCTCTAAATGGCATGTTTGCTGTCATGAATCTGACCTGCTGAGGTACTCCAACACATTGTGTCTTTTTGTGTAAACCAGCATCTGCAGCTCCTTGATTCTTGCAGCCCCACCCAGCCTAATCTAATTTTGCAGTGGTTAAGATTAGCCTGGTTAACCCACTCTATATCCATTCTCTCATGCTGCCTCACAGATGTTTAATCATTTGAAAGCAGCTATCTCCACACCTCACTCACACACACTACCTTAATCTATGGGAAAGACATAAAACACAAAGCAACTTACATACACACACATACATACATAGAATGATCCATATATAGAATTAATGAGATAGAAACCTTCAAAATATTTTTTTCAGAACATATTAACGTTGTCCATATTCACTTGAACATTAGGGTGGCGCAGCTGGTAGAGCTGTTGCTTCACAACACCAGAGACCCAGGTTCCGTCCTGACGGCTGTGGAGTTTGCACCTTCTCCCTATGACAGCATGGGTTTCCACCGGGTGCTCTCATTTCCACCCACATCGCAAAGACGTGCAGGTTCTCAGGTTAATTGGGCTCTGTGAAATTGCCTTTATTGTGCAGAGAAAGTTTGATAGCATGGAACTAGTGAACGGGTGGTTGATGGTCGGCGTGGACTCGGTGGGCCGAAGGGCCTGTCACCATGCTGTATCTCTAAACTAAACCAAGCACTTGGTGAATGAGGTAAGGAAGGGGGGGAGAAGCTTGTTTTTGGTCTCTTCCTTCGGGGGGATGCGACCTTTCTTGTCGTATCCCCTGTCTCCGTTTTCCGTCTGTGCTGAGGCCTAATAGCGGATCTGGCGGCCTCCAACGGGGACCAACCTTGAGGCTCCGAAGGCAGAGCCAGCCAGGACTTACCAGCGCGAGGCTGGCCGACTTCGGGGCTGTGGCGGCGCTCCAGCGGCCCGACATTGGGGCTGTGGTGGCATTCCGGTGGAGGCGACCCGACTTTGGAGCCTCAGGGGCTCGGCCGCGGGCCCAGTGGACGATAGCGTCGGGAGCTCGCAGGTCACAGGTTGGTGACCTGTTTTTCCGGGGCTCCTGCAACAGCTTAGTCCCCTGGACTGGAGGGCGGTAGCTTCGACTGCCCTGGGCCGCGTAGTTTGAACCGGCCCGTTCACGGAGCTCGGATGCAGCCGCGGGACTTGCTTGCCATCACCCGGCGGGGTCACAACATCGGAGGCCTGGATCACCTCAGTGCAGAGGGAGAGCAAGGTGGGAAGAGACAAGGACTTTGCGACTTTTGCCTTCCATCACAGTGAGGAGGTGACTGGTGGACTCACTGTGGTGGATGTTAAACGGTGTTGAGTGTGTGTTTTGTTGTTTTGATCTATGTTATGACTGCAAGGTTAAACCATTTCATTGTACTGTAAATGTGCAATGACAATAAAGTTGAATCTAATCTAATCTAATCTAAATATAATGTAAAAAGGCTCATACATTTCACCCTGGAAAACATCAGATGTAGGACTATGTGATTTCTAAGAGTTAGACATTGAACATATGAGCTCTTGGAATTGAGTTACCTTTTGAATACGACAATGTAATGTATTTCTTTAGTCACCATATTAGTCATTGCAATACCTGGTGCATTATATTGGCGTAAAAATATAGTGGTTAGATGCCGCAAGCTGAAAGTGTTATACAACACTTTCCTCATGTCCCAATGTGACTTGTGGATGCAATTGAGACTGGAACTCCAAAATAAAGGTCAATATTCTCGATGGGATTATTATGTTTCATTCATATAACTAGATTATTTCTGAATGTGTCGATTTCAACCTGAGAGCAGGCCGTTTGGAAACAGCTCAGGCAAACACAGTTCCACACACAACTCGTTAGAGCTGTGGCAGAATTTGCAAGGAACTACAACTCAGGGTGTAATTTCATCTGTGTCAAATGAATTATTATTGATCAATGATTAGCATGCTTCATCAACTGTGACTAACCTAATCAGCAGTAATCCTCATTAGCACAGCTGAGTGAGTATATGTGTGTAAATTAATGCTATCTCCATGATGAAATTAAATTGTCAGCCAGAACATTAGCTTTCTCCTCCAAAGTATCTTATTCCAATTTAACCATGCCATATTTTACATTTGACGTAAAATTGAGGCACAAGGAGCAGTAGATGCGATAATCTTATGTAGAACATGTGCTAGAATAATCAGCGGGTCAGATAACAACTCATTAGGGGTAGTTGCCGCCTTATGCCCCTGTCCCACTTAGGAAACCTGAACGGAAACTACTGGAGACTTTGTACCCCACCCAAGGTTTCCGTGCGGTTCCCGGAGGTTGCAGGTGGTTGCTGGAGGTTGCAGGTAATGGAAGCAGGTAGGGAGACTGACAAAAACCTCCAGGAACCTCTGGGAACCGCACGGAAACCTTGGGTGGGGCGCTAAGTCTCCAGAGGTTTTCGTTCAGGTTTCCCAAGTGGGACAGGGGCATTACAGCGGGTTCAATCCGGGTTCAATCCTGGCTATAGGTGCTGTCTGTATGGAGTTTGTACGTTCTCCCCGTGACCTGTGTAGGTTTTCACCGGGAAATCCAGTTTCCTCCCAGATTCCGAAGATATACAGGTTTGTAGGTTAATTGGCTTGGTAAAAATTGTAAATTGTCCCCAGTGTGTGTAAGATACTGCTAGTGTGCGAGAATCACTGGTCGGTGCGGACTTGGTGGGTGAAGGCCCTGTTTCCGTGCTGTATCACTAAGACTAAACTAAACTAATCTCAGGAAGGCGTACAAACGGCACCAACTAGACAGGATAGTGAAGACCGCCAGCAGGATTATTGGTGCTCCACTCCCCTTCCTGCTGGATATATACAGGAAGAGATGTATCAGCAGAGCCATCTCCATCATCAAAGACCCTTACCACCCATCGCATGACATTTTCTCCATCCTGCCATCTGGGAAGAGGTACAGGAGCATTAGTTGCAAAACCAGCAGGATGCTCCTCAGCTTCTTCCCACAGGCTATAAGACTGCTAAATGGACTTTGCCCTCTGCCAAGTATCGCGCACAAACCCCCACACTGCAGCAGAGCCACTGTTGTGCCGCTGCCGGTCGGAACGCCTGTTGAATGTTTAGTAGAGTGTTAAATTTGTTCATGATACATGTATTTTTTTTTAATTTCTATTTATTTTTCATGCACACTGAATGGACACTGGTTGAGCAACGTTTTTTTGTTTCCTCTGGGTATGCGAATACTCAGGAAATGACAATAAAGATATACAATACAATACAATACAATATGGATGGACACAAGGCACTGCAAATGCTGGGACACAAGGAACTGGCCCATGTTCTCCAGAGATTCTGCCTGACCCACTGGGCTACTTCCAGCACTCTGTGTTCTATGGTAAATAAAATGTTCTGAATTCCTTTAAAAAAAAAAGTGATGCACTTTTATCTTATTGAGAAGGATATTTTCCTAATGCCATAAAGGTGAGTAAACAGTACTCCATGACTCCATGTAGGAAGGAAGTGCAGATGCTGTTGAAGAAGGGTCTCAGCCTGAAACGTCACCCATTCCTTCTCTCTGCAGATGCTGATTTACTCCAGCATCTTATGCCTATCCCATGATTCCAACTCCACTGCTTCTGTCCACGCTAGATTCCATTATCCCCCCTTCAGAGTGAGATGCTCTGCTACTGTGGGGCAGCGCCACCTAATGGCCTGTCTGAACATTGAGCACTCTTAGCTCAAGATACGCAGGAAGGAACTGCAGATACTGGTTTAAACCGAAGATAGACACATGAAAAACTGGAGTAACTCAGCGGAACAGGCAGCATCTCTGGAGAGAAGGACTAGGTGGCGATTCAGGTTAAGGGTCTTGTCGCAAAACATAACCTATTCCTTTTCTCCAGAGATGCTGTCTGACCTGCTGAGTTACTCCAGCTTTTTGTGTCTATCTTCTAGCTCAGGATGTGTTTGATGGACAGATTACTTAGCGTATGCAGACTCATGAGCTTTCCACGCTCCAATCCCTGGTAACGAAAATCAGCACTCCAGCTGATAAATGTACAAAATCACTGCAGTATCTGACGTGATGAGATACTGATCTCTGTCAGTTTATTCCAGGAATAAATCAGTTACATCTTCCTCTCCCTTGTCTCCTGGTGGCTCATTAGAGCCCAGGCATGGAACAGTCTGCCCATGTCCTCCTACACCGGTGGATTTTTTTTCCCCTTACTCAGAAAATTGAGGTACTCATTACTGGCTAATCCAGCACTTATTGCTCAGCAAGGGACCATGTGAAAATGGATTTTAAAAAAGCTACATCAATCTGCACAGCAGAGCCATGTGAGATGGGAGAAGCATTTCTTGCAATATAGGCAAAAAAAGACACAAAGTGCTGGAGTAACTCAGCAGGTCAGGCAGCATCAATGGAGAACATGGATAGATGACATTTAGACCCAGTCCGAAACGTTGCCCATCCCTGTTCTCCATAGATGTTGCATGATCTGCTGAGTTACTCCAGCACTTTGTGTCTTTTTTGTACAGTTCCATGTCTCTACATTTCATGAAATCTGCTTGCTTTGTGATGTTTTCTTTGTTAACTCTCAAAAATATTGATTGCAGTCCAAAGTATTATTTGTGTTTGATTACATATTGCCAGATTAACTCCTTTCATTATTTCTGATGTTGATTATTTCCAGTTTTCATCCATACCTGCAGAATTGATCGGGGCTATAGGTTTATATGTGCAGCTGTTTGCACAGAACTTCACGTCTGGGATCTGGGACTCGGGATCATTCATTATTCAAAAGGTGAAAAATCTTGCAGGCTTCAACCTCCACGACATACTCCCATTACATGGACATCCGTGCCTAGAGATGGCATTCATACAAACCCATCCTAAGCAATTTGAAACCGCTCTTTGTGGCACAAAGGCACTGCTAGTTGAACTGCTGCCTCACAGCATCAGTGACCCCGGCTCATTTCTGACCTCCAGCACTGCATTTTCTCGTTATGACTGCGTGGGTTTTCTCTGGGTGCTCCACTCTCCCCCCACATCCCACAGGCATGCAGGTTGGAAGATTATTGAAGCACTTTAATTTGCCCCTTGCATGTAATTGAGTGGTAGAGATTGCGGGGAAGTGGAGGACATGGGAGAGGGCGAGATTTATGAGGATTTGGGGAGAATCAATAGGATTAGATTATTAGTTTACAATGGTGCCATAGGCCACAATGGGCTCAATGGGCTGAAAGACCTATTTCTGCACAGTATAACTATGAAATGGAAATCTAATTGCTTGGCTAAGTGTTTCATGAAAGGCATAATGTTAATAACAAAGAATAGTGATGGAATGTAGGCAAGAAGGTTGGATTACAAGAGTAAGGAAGTCTTTGTACAATTGCACTGGTCCTTGGTAAAAGTTGCCTGAAATATTTCATGCACCTTGTGAAGTGTGGCGGTAAGTTTGAATTCTGGTGTATGCCTTATTCCCGTTTGTTTAAAATATTGCTTAATATATATTATCACATCATGAGAGTTATCATCATAAAACCAACCTTTCCTGTTTAATTTATATTTCAGAAGTGTCCACACTTCCAAGACAGAAATTGAACTATTTATTCAAAGCCGCACATCAAGCCTCTTCCTTTCTTTCTATATTTTAAATTGCCATCACAATGTTAGGGTCTTACACTTTGCTTAGTTTAGTTTATTGTCTCATGTACCGAGGTATAGTGAAAAGCTTTTTTTTCTTACTCAGCAGAAATACTATAAATGATTGCAATCAAGCCATTTAGAGTTGTTTAAGAAGGAACTGCAGATGCTGGACAATCGAAGGTAGACAAAAATAAGAAACTTAGCAGGTGAGGCAGCATCTATGGAGCGCAGGAAATAGGCAACGTTTCGGGTCGAAACCCTCTACAGACTGATCTGAAGCAATTTACAGTGTACAGTTGCAGGATAAAGGGAATAATGTATCTGCTGTTGGCGTCAGTTCATGTTATAGGAGCAGAGTTAGACCAATCAGCCCATCAAGACTATTCTGCCATTCAATCATGGCTGATCTATCATTCCCTCTCAAACCCATTCTCCTGTCTTCTCCCCATAACCCTGACCCACGCAGTGACCTTGGAGTGGAATTTTAAAAGAATGGAATGATTGTGGTTGCAAATCAGCTTCTGGGACCAGCATGTAGAGAGTTGCCTGGCTTGGGGTTATGACCTTATGACCTTAACGGGCTCAAATATTGTGAACCTGGTTACCCCTGCAATGATTTGCTGACCAGCCTGCCCCAACATCCAACTAAACAATCGGATAATCAAGAATATGATCATTGTATTTCATTGCTTCATAATTCATTAAGCTACCTTTATTGCACAGCCAGAGGGTGGTGAATCTGTGGAATTCATTGCCATAGAAGGCTGCGGAGGCCAAGTAATTGGATATTTTTAAGGCAGAGATTGACAGATTCTTGATTCGTAAGGCTGTCAAGGGTTATGGGGAGAAGGCTGGAGTATGGAGTTGAGAGGGAAAGATAGATCAGCCATGATTGAATGGCGGAGCAGACTAGATGGGGCGAATGGCATAATTCTGCTCCAATAACTTATGAACTTAAGAGTCTAAAAACATATGGAACTATCAGTTATGATTGAATTCATCTAATTTAAACTGCACAGCTTATCTATTAGTATAAATAATACATTAGTAATGCTTCACTCATCTATGGGTCATTGCACTCAGAATGAACAAGGGCTCTCCTATGTTTAAGTCTTGTGGTTATAAAGACCTAACTCATTTGAGAATCTTTGCTGAACCCGATTCACACAGTGTGTTAGTATTTTGTGATAATGTCTGGAAAAGACATTAGGATATCTCAATCCACACTGTGGGAGATACTTAATGAACGCCTTATTATTTACAGTGAATGGAAAATATCATCAAACCTGGGTTATGTATTACACCTCCGTTAATAAACATCACTGGTCAAAATGGACCACTGTTTCATAGAAAAATGTGGAAAATAAATTTGAAAAATCTTTTTTCTGTAATGAACTACTTCTGTGAAGAGGTGTCACAAAACATCCTGGACTCTGAAACTATCCTGACTAAATTTAGCTTTGATGGAACAGTATTTTACGTAGAGCATACCTTTACTTGGTTTCTGTTTTGTGGCTTATTTTATTATTGCTATTTAGCCAAGCAAGTTCCACTCTTGGTCGAAATTCTACAAGCAACATCCATAAGTCCAATGTGATAATGCGGGAAAACCAGCAAAGTTATTTGAAACATCTACAGTAATTTGCGCAAAGGAGAGAAATATCACAGTGTACGAAGGAACTGCAGATGCTGGTTTATACTGCAGATAGACACAAAATGCTGGAGTAACTCAGTGGGACAGGCAGCATCTCTGGATAGGAAAGGGTGACTTTTGGGGTTGAGACCTTTCTTCCTCTGGATTTTGGGGAGAAGATATGGGTTGAGACCCTTCTTCAGACTGAGAGTCTGGCTAACAATGATCCATTCACTCCCGATTTAATTTTATCTCTGTACGCTTCGTTGTCACCTTCCCCTAGCTAACAATGGTCTATTCTACATTTTCCTAGAACAACATCCCTTTTGATGTCTCGTTTTCACACCTTACCCTTCCATATCTCAGTGTCTCCATCTCCACTGACTCTCAGCCTAAAGAAGGCTCTTGACCCAAAATGTCACCCATTCCTTCTTTCCAGAGATGCTGCCTGTCCCGCTGAGTTATGCCAGCGAATTTCTATCACAGGATCACAGTTTTCTTTTATACCATACGCTTCAAAAGGAGTTACTTAACCTTTCAGTTTTTATTGACCCAAAATTGGTCCCGTAAAATATCCAAGAATTTTTGATTAAAGCAATATTCATTTATTTTCTTCCCAAGGCAAAGCTCATGCCATCAAGCCCAACCCCTACCCTACAGAAAAGGCCAGAAACGCACATCATACTTACTCAGAATGAAAACACAAAGCCTTGGCTCTTCTTTGCAATCCAGTTAACACACAATGGATGTGGGCAATTTAAAAATTAATTTGCATTTTAAAAGCTCACAGCGTAACAAATTATCACCGTATCCAAAATAAAGACAGGATCTAGGTTATTGTTGTGATTGATATTCATTTTGGAAACATGAATGTAGTTAATTTAGAATGAGAGCTGCAGCGTGGAAACAGGCCCTTCAGCCCACTTAGTCTACACAGATCATCTATCAGCCATTCACACAAGTTCTATGATATCCCACTTTCACATCCACTCCCTACACACCAAGGGCATTTTATTGCAGAGGCTAATTAAACTACAAACTTGCACGTCTTTCTGAGGTGGGCGGACACCGGTGCACCCGGAGAAAAGACACACGGTCATAGGAGGGAGTGCAAACTCCACACAGACAGCACGCAAGGTCAGGATAGAACCCGCATCTCTGGCATTATGAGGCAGCAGCTCGAACCCACTGTGCCACTGTGCCAGCCATACATGGACAGGATATTCTGAATTATACATTTTTAGTAGACATTCCCTGGCTCCCCAGTTACCTGCTACAAAGACAGAAGCAATGGAAAGATCCATGTCCGTGAAATAATCGAAGCCATGGGTGCAATTAGAATTGATTAGGCTATCCCTGCGTTTTAGCGATGGAGATCGTGGGAGGATTGTGTTCTCATTTAAACATCTATTAGCATTTACTGCATGAATAAAACAGTTGGTCTGCCTCTGCTGACCAGATTAATGTGATTGAACACTGCAAATTTTCTGTTTTTCTCAATTAAACATTGATGCATGGTGTGCTAAAGGAGAGAGGCAAGTGTCATCATTCCCTTAAGTTAGATAATATTTGCCGTCACTGCAAGCCAGTGCTGAACTGCATTTGGTACGTCCAACCAAACAAATAAAAATATCAATTTCCTGTATGAAAATGTTGAAATTGTGCACCATTTTTAGACAAGTCAGTCTCATCTTTGGTGGTTAGGTTACAGTTAGGTGAAAGTGAACTTTTTCTTGTACAAAGTCTTTGTTGCATTTTGCTCACTGCTACATTGTTGTGCATTCTGTTCAGCTAAATCATTCACGTATGTTGCGGCTTCTCTTTGACTCCACCTTGAAGCCGGGCTGGTAATCGTGTTTGGCTTTTCCTGAGATTACATCAGTTTTCCCTTCACATATTCCATGGGTAATTCCTTTTGCCTCCAATTATTCATTGCAACTCCTGAAAATTGACACCACTGCAGTAATTAATACCCTAGAGTCATAGAGTCGTCGAAACAGGCCCTTCGGCCCAACTTGCCCACACCGGCCAACATGTTCCAGCCACACAAGTCCCACCTGCCTGCGTTTGGCCCAGATTCCTCCAAACCTGCCCTATCCATGCTTTATCTAACTGTTCCTTAAAAGTCGGGATAGTCCCTGTCTCAATTACCTCCTCTGGCAGCTCGTTCCATATATCCACCACCCTTTGTGTGTAAAGGTTACCCCTCAGGTTGCTATTAAATCTTTTCCCCTTCACCTTAATCCTTTGGTCCTTGATTCCCCTACACTGGGCAAGAAATTCTGTGCATCTACCCGACCTATTCCTTTCGTGATTTTATATACCTCTATAAGATCAGATGGTGCAGGAGTAAATTCAACGGGTCAGGCGGTATCTCTGGAGAAAAAGGATTTGTGAAGTTTTGGATCGGGACCCTTAATTAATATCCTTGCAACTTCTTGTCTACATTGTGTGGCAAAGTCTAATCCCTTGAACTAACAATAAGAGGCAGACACAAGGCTAATGTTGATGTTCATTTATAAACGTGGATAAGTGGATAATGTTTGAAATGATCAATGATCAGAATATCTCGCAACTAAATGCTACCTGGAAACATAAGTGAATTAACCACTCTGGGAACAAGTTGTACTATTTCCCAGTTTTTGCCAAGTTCCTGCCTTTTACCTGAGTTTACTCCCATCATAGCCTGGAGTATGGATGCACAGGTGCCGATATTTTTCTGACTGGTTTAGGTGTAGGTATATTATTGTCACCTTTACCGAGGTACAGTAAAAAAGCTTTGTCTTGCTTGCTAATCCACGTAAATTATGTAATATTACTAGACTAAGTGGGAGCCGTTGGGTCCCAGGTTTCTCTCTCTCTCTCACTCTCGTAAACTTTCTTGAATACTCAGACGGCTGAGCGCAGCCTCTCCACTTTGGCGCTTCCGCAGGCAGCGGCACTTCCGCAATCAGCGTGACCTCTGTACTCAGAGTTGAAGCCTTGCCGAGTATCTTGCCGAGTAACTGAGTCACATCCAGGCATCCTGCCCCCCCCCCCCCCCCCCCCCCCCCCAGAAGGGACGTTACCTTCATCACGGTGATTGACATGCGAGAGGATCTCAAGGCTTTTTAAACACTCATACCTTTTTTATTTTTTCATCGATGGGAAAATTTCTTGGGGCCTGCTCAGCAGAGGATAACTGTGAGTAAGATGGCCAAAAATCATAGCGATATATGGTAGTGTTTATTTTAAATCAATATACAGCGCTGACAGGAAGTGGTCAAGATGAGTTTTAATTATATAGATACATAAATACAATCAAGCCAAACTCAAGTAGAGCATAAGTTCTAGGAGCAGAATTAGGCCATTATGCCCATCACGTCTGTTCTGCCATTCAATCATGACTGATCTATCTTTCCCTCTCAACCCCATTCTCCAGCCTTCGCCCCATTACCCCAGACCACCATACTAATCAAAAATCTGTCAATCTTAAAAATATCCATTGACTTGGCCTCCACAGCCGTTTGTGGCAATGATATCCACAGTTTCACCACCCTCGAACTAAAGAAATTCTGCATCTCCTTTCCATGTCCTTTTATTCTGAGGTGATGGCCTCTGGTCCTAGACCCTCCTGCTAGTGGAAACATCCTCTCCACATTCACTCTATCCAGGCCTTTCACTATTGGGTAAATTTAAATGAGGTCCCTCCTCTAAGTAGGTATGTTACAAAACCTACCTGAATCGCCATTGGGAATCTGCCCACAGCCAGGTCCGTGATTTTGGCGCTGTTTGGAGGGGGCGGGTTTAAAACGCGATTTTTACTAGGCTGTACTAATCGCACATGTTCAGCCTAGTAAATCATTAACGAAAAATCGCTGCAAGACCCGGTCGCAAAAGGTATTATTAGTTTTATAGGCCTCGATAATATAGTTATAATAGTTTAAAATTACTGTCTCATTCCGCAACCTCTCGCAGCCCCAGGGTTTTATAAAGCAAACAATTAAAGGTATGTACCTTATTTTTACATTAAATGGGGCATATATATAATCCTGTAATTAAAGTTATCTATAGCGAGTGGTTCATTTTGGGCTTTTTATATCCCGCAGTATTTTTCTCGGCATTTGAGGGCACTAATCCAGCGCTATGTCAACGTTCTAAACCAGCGCGTTCACAGAAACCCACTAGAAAGCCGATTTAAATGGGCATTTATTTACAGCAATTGAACACTAAATTCCTTCCATTTGGCCTATAAATTAATGTAAATTAGATATAAAAATCATGTTATATTGTGAATTATTTGTGAATAATCTTTGGACACTTAGGCTATTTAAAAATGTTAATCTTTCCTTAAAAAATGGGCTTTTGATTATCCAAGATCACAGCTTTTTTGTAATGTCCATTGAAAATCAATAGGGAACAAGATGCTAATTTCCGAGTATGAAAATGGTCATAACTTTTTTAATACTGGAGATATGAAAGTGAATTTGGTGTCAAATTAAACTTATTGTTATGCTTTATCTGATGGGATAACTTGCAGACTTGATTTTTAAAATCTCAAAATTTTGTAACATTGCTACTCTAAGGGCAATGGGGAAGATACAGAATTCATAATATAGCTCTCAGCACTGTAATGCATCAGTTCCATAGAGAAACAATGGGAATGGAGGTGAATGGGACAATATCCAAGCTTATGGAAAGATGTGGCAAATCGTCTGGTGTGGAATCAACAATCCCACATTCCTCCCTCAACCGCACAAACGATCTCATAACAGGCGATGCAAATGTTGCAATCCCTGGGGCACACAAACTGAACCGTCTGACACTTAGAGCCAGAGCTTCCTGCGTTTGCAGAGTGTCACATCCATCTTCTCAACCCCTCCAGCTCAGAGTGTGCAGATGGGAAGACAGTGGAGCTGGCAGACCCACCCCTGCAGGCAATCTCTGACCCACCTATTCTTCACTTCTACAAAACAACCCAATCCTTCCTGCAAAATTCTAACTTCTAGCTCGGAGAAATCGGGGATTAATATTAGCTGAGGTCAAGTTTTGAACTGTGATTCACTGTTTACCTTTCCAGCATCATCTTAACCAGTGCATTGTCATGATGGGAAGTCATTGGCATGTCAAAGGACTCTTCAGGCAACTGAATAAGTTTACTGTGGAATTTTATTACACGTTGCAGATTAATAAAACGCCGTCTCGCTTGCCCTGTAGTTGAAGGACAATATGATAAGCTTTACAGTATGATTTATGTTACATTTATGAATATGATCTCTTTAATCTGCTGCTAATTATCTGCATGTGAGTTAACAAGATCTTTCCAACACATGCAAACGTGGTCCATAAGACAGGATTCAATGAAAGGTAGCTGTGAGTGTTGGAAGATAGTGTAGATTTATGGAATTATACAGGATGGAAATAAGGCCCCACCTTGTTCACTGAATCCACATTGATCGCTGAGCATGTGGATAATCTAACGACCCAGTGCTGCTCAAATTCTCAAATACTATTTCTCAAATTCTATTTTTGATTCTCCCCATATACCTATCAACTCCCACCAGATTCTACCATCCACTTTCACACCAGGGACAATTACAGGATGGGAATATCAATTACAGTTACAAGATCCCACCTGCCTGTCTTTGGGATGTGGGGGGAAAAAAGGAAACACCTGGAGGAAAATTCACCCTACGTCATAGGGAAAAGGTGCAAACTCCAGACATTGCGGTGCACACCTGGGCCACCGGCACCGTGAGGTAGCAGCTCTACCTGCTGCATTACCAAGTCCCCTGGCACTAAACTTTATTCCCTTGTCATGTGTCTGTGCACTGTAAATGGCTCGGTTGTAATCATGCATTGTCTTTCCACTGACTGGATAGCAGGCAACCAAAGCTTTTCACTGTACCTCGGCACAGGTGTGACAATAAACTAAACTGTAAACTTGGAACGATCTCCCTGTCCCTCCGAAAAATATGGGGATGCAACAGAAGAAATAAGGTGGCCAAGAATGTAAAGGTAGACACAAAAAGCTGGAGTAACTCCGTGGGACAAGCAGCATCTCTGGAGAGAAGCAATGTGTGACGTTTTGGGTTGAGACCCTTCTTCAGACAAGACAGACATGACTCTTCTCAGACAAGAAGGTAAATAAAGACAGTGGGAGCTGCTGATGTTGGTTTACGAAAAGAAGACACAAAATGCTGGAGTAACTCAACGGGCCAGGAGGCATCTCTGGGGAACATGGATAGGCGACGTTTCGGAACGGGAAGAAGGAAAAATAATTTAAATAATACGTAACATAATTAATCTTTAAGGGACTGAAGGACCCACTGCTGTTTTCCTATTCTTGCCTGAATTAGGCTGCCTAAATAAGCCTCTAATATGGCTGATCCGTTCATACGATCTATCTACAGGGCTTATTGCTTAAAACAAATTATCTTTTCCTAATCCTTCATCTGAACAGGTTTTGGCTTCAAATATTATTTAGACACATCCTGTGTCATAACAGATTCCGTTGTAATAGTTACCAAAACCTTAACAAAGTTGGTAAAACTCTTTTCAATGTAAAATAAGCATGATGAAAAGAAATCGGTGTAAATTTAATGCAGCTATTTAATCGCGGGATTTAGCTGATGTTAATCCAGCTCAGATATCATTTTTATGGTTTATGCTATTTTGAACCCCCCTGAATGAAACACTGCTGTATAATGCATTTGCAGGAATCCATCATCATTGTGAGAGGCTGATTGAAACAAATTTGTCTTCAGCAAGGTGTAAAGGGAATTCATCACTCAAGGATTTAAATGTCACTTGACTTGCATGGCCTTCAGAACTGACACTTGGAAATTATTTTCCTCATTAACATTTTAGTTGGCAAATACATCGTGGTCTGGGAATTCTAAGTACACAGTTAACCTCCCATTGTCAGTCAAAATGGACAGGGAGGTTTAATGTGAAAAGGCAATCTAATTGTTTTATAAGGATGAAAATATATTCAACCCATTTTATTATCATCTCTGGTGATTTACTGTTCAAATAATGAGCGCTAATAATATTATGAAGGCAAATGGCTGAGAGAGAAGTCTGAAGCTGACAGTGTACTGAAACCAGATTAAGATACATACAATTGAAATCATGCGATCATCAAGAACACTTTATGTTCATGGGAGAAAGCATTTTTTCGAGATGCATCGCTGCATGGTCCGTCCAAGACCGCAAGAAATTACAGAGAATTGTGGACGCAGCCCAGACCATCACAAAAACTAACCTCCCTTCCATTGACTCCATCTACACTTCACGCTGCCTCGGCAAAGCCAGCAGCATAATCGAGGAAAGGTTGCACACTGGCCTCTCCCTCGTCTCCCCTCTCCCATCAGGCAAGAGGTACAGAAGTGTGAAAACGCATACCTCCAGATTCAGGGACAGTTTCTTCCCAGCTGTTATCAGGCAACTGAACCATCCAACCAACAACTAGAGCGGTCCCGAACTACTATTTTGGGGTGGGAGATTGCAACCTTCACGTGGTTCACCCTGTTTCGACGAATGCAATCAACCCGACGTGCACAAACAAATAGATGTAGTGTGTTGGTGTCTACAACTTTAGGCTGTACACGCCATAGGCAAGAAGCAGAAGAAGCTACTGTCTACCTCATTGGAGATCCTCGGACTATCTTTAACCGGACTTACATAGAAACATAGAAAATAGGTGCAGGAGTAGGCCATTCGGCCCTTCGAGCCTGTGCCACCATTCAATATGATCATGGCTGATCATCCAAATCAATATCCCATACCTGCCTTCTCTCCATACCCCCTGATCCCTTTAGCACTCTACAGGACTTTATCTTGCACTAAACGTTATTCCTTTTACCATGAGTATGTACACTGGGGATGGTTTGATTGTAATCATGTATAGTCTTTCTGCTGACCGGTTAGCACGCTACGAATGCATTTCACTTCGCCTCGGTACACGTGACAATAAACTAAACTAATAGCCGCACCCATTTCATATTCATTCACTACCGCCCGGATTCACAGTGTATTTATAGCACCACTGTATCACCATTGTAAACAAACCAACTGTGCCAATTGCATCATCGTCAGTTGGATAGTTTAGAGGTTCATGAACGCTGAGTAATGTGAATCTCAATCCAGGTCTGACATTGCACCTGCACCAGATAACTCCGACCCCATTATGTGACAAACACTGTTTAAAAAAAAAATGAACTCAGAAATGGACAGAATTAGGTTAAAATTAATCCCAATTATCTACAGTGCTTATTAATGCAATGATGATGGGCGTTGGGATTCACTGGCTCGCTTGCTTTTCCTCTCAATGGCCTATATTTTAGAGTGATTAGGACATTGTGTGTTTTTAAAATCACTCACAAGTTAATAAACGCAGTCTGTAAACTGCAACGTTTACAAGCGGCATCCCGGGATTTTTTTTTTACCTTATAATCTAAATGGGGTGTCTGACATGTTGCGGTGTCCGATGGCACGGCCAGACACATTTGGCTTCGAGGTGGACCTCCCAGTGTGATGGTTCAGCGACTGGCGATCGGCCAAAGAGTTTCAAACCAGGTTTGGCTGGGGTGGGGCAGGGAGAGAGAGAGGCCGCTCACTGCTCACTGGTCTAGGTAACTCTGGAAGCAGGAGAGATACAATCTCAGTTAACCCTTCAGCTCCTGCCTCCGAAAGACTAGCGAGCGGTCAGACACATCTGGGGCATTGGCTGGTGGCCAAAGAGAAGTCCTTTCACCTACAGAGGAGCATCCCGAGATGTGTTTTCCAGGGAATGCTGACGCGGGTTGAAGTTTGGAGATTCCCGAGATACCGGAGTAATGGTAACAAAGGAGGCGCTCCTTTAATTCCCAGGGCTCCCACCCCAACGGTTCCCAGGTGCTCCCACCCATCCTTTTTCTTCAGGGATGCCGCGTGACCCGCTGATTTACTCCAGCGCTTTTTTTTCTGTATCTCTGGCAAGTAATAGCCGAATACAGGTGAGAAAGGCCAGAGATGGCGTGAGACAAAAGGATTGAAGAGATACGAATTGTGAAACTGGAGGAAGGAATGGAAGGTGTGTGTGTGTGTGGGGGGGGTGGGGTGAGGGGACTGAATAAATAGATACATGTACAGGTGCAGAGGGGAGATAGGATGGAGGGGAGAGTGGTTAGTTGCCACTAATGGGATAATTTAATGCTCACACACACACATATATAGGCTGTAAACTGCCTGAACTCGCTGGCTCTGTTTGACGGGAGGTTCAGACAAATGCGGGTTTTTGGAGAATTATGATGAAGGTTCTCGACCCGAAACGTCTCCCCCGTTCCTCCTCTCCAGAGATGCTGCCCGTCCCCGCTGAGTTAGACCAACAATTTTGTTTCACTCGTCGGGTGTCTGAACCCGTACTTTGTTGACCCGGTCAGCCCCAGACCTTGACCCCGGTCTCTCCCAATATCACCATCGCCAGCGGGAAGAGCAGCCGGTGGACCGCGACCCCCGAGCTGTAAAGACGGAGACGCAGATATTAAACTTACACCTTCAACCCCCACGGGTGTGAGCGCAGTGCGGGGGGATTCTCCGGCACCAGCTCCGTCTCTGCTTGCCCCGGGTCCCTGGCAAGCACTGCCTCGCTGGGACACCGCTGGAGAGCGACGCGCCGTCCAACAAAACTCTCCGCCAGTTTCACGCTAGGAAATCACTCGTTCTTATCACTCAGAGCGATCTGTTTTTAAGTTTGTTTTGTTTCCGAGTGGAAACAAGTCGCGCTTTGCGTTAAATAGACAAGTGTAGGAAGGAACTGCAGATGCTGGTTTAAACTGAAGATAGACACAAAATGCTGGAATAACTCAGCGGGACGGGCAGCATCTCTGGAGAGAAGGAACGGGTGGCATTTCGGGTCGAGACCCTTCTTCAGACTCAAATAGACAAGGTTCAGGAAGGGTCTCCCTTCCTTCTCTGCAGAGATGCTGCCTGTCGCGCTGAGTTACTCCAGCATTTTGTGTCTATCTTCGGTTTAAACCAACATCTGCAGTTCCTTCTTACACAGGTTCGGGTTTAGTTACAGATGGACGAGAGGTGAGCATTAGAGTGAGACGGTGCCCAGGATCCGCCGATCACGGGCGGTGTGGGCTCTGTCTCCCCGTTAACTCTCCGCTAACCCCGGGCTGTCTTACCAGGTGTAGACTGCGCTGGAGCAGCAGAACAAGGCACCAGTGTTGGGCTCGCATCTTCCCTGCAAACTCGCTGGCTCCTCGGGCGTGCGTTGCCTTCACAGTTGGCACCTGGTATCCGGGGTGAGCTCAGACTGCAGCCGTCTCACCATCGCTTAGGCTTCACCGGCACACGGAGCAAGGCACACCTTCCTCGCCCACCTCGCTCGTTGGCGGGAGCTGGGACCCGGCTCCCCTCTCCCGTAGCCTCCCTCCCGCAGAGCCTTGCCTGCAGAGCCAAGCGCCGCCTCTCCCTCCCTCTAACACTGGGTCCAAGTCCCATCTCTCCAGTGGCAGCCAAACTCCGACACGCCGTGCAGGATCATCACTGGATCTGCCGGCTGCTGCCTCGGTGATCACACAGCCCGATTGGAAGGCGAGCCGGCAGCTGGGGATCCGCCAAGCCAATGGTCTTACTCTAGATGTTCCTTCAAAAGCGAGGAGCAAGTGGACAGGACCACGAGAAAGCCGGTCTGTCCTGTAACCCACAAGACGTTGCCCAGTCTATATATACTGCACGTGATCACATCACCGTGCCACAGCAGTTCCCAAAGAAAGACTGTGCGATTGTCAATGGTTTATCTAAATATAGCACCAATTAACAAGCAGGTACTCGATTCCTGCAGAGATCCTGTTTCGGGCGTCAGGGGTTATGGAGGGGAAGGCAGGAGAATGGAGAGTGGAAAAGATAAATCAGCCATTATTGAATGGTGGGGTAGACTGAATGGGCCGAATGGCCTAATTCTGCTCCTATCGCTTATCAAGATGTTGGGGATTACACATCGCTTTCGAACGTTCTTCAAAAGTTTGGCCTCGGATGGTGAGAGGTGGCACGGTTTCCTCGTTCATCTCAAGATAGACACAAAGTGCTGGAGCAACTCGGCGGGTCGGGCAGCATCTCTAGAGAGAAGGGACCAGGTGACGTTTCGGGTCGAGACACGTCTTCAGACTACAGTTCGATCCGAAATGTCAGCGGTTCCCTTTTTCTCCAGAGATGATGCCTGACCCGCTGTGTTACTTCAGCATTTCCTGTGTACCTTCGGTGTAAACCAGCACCTGCAGTTCCTTCCTACACATTAACATATTAGTTCTAGGCTGACTCAATTGGCACTTTAATCGAAGCAGATATTTGAACCGACTATGGTGGGTTGGCGTGGTGGGAAATTGAATGTAGAAGTGTAGAACAGGTCACAGTTTTTTCCGTTTTTAGTTTAGAGATACTGCATGGAAAGAGGCCTTTCGACCCACCGAGTTCATGTCAACCGTCCATCACCCATTCACACTGGTTCTACGTGATCCCACTTTCGCATCCACTCCCTGCACACAATTTACAGAAATAAATTAACCCGCAAACCCGCACGTCTTCGGGATGTGTGGGAATGTACAAAATCATAAGAGGAATAGATCAGGTAAACTCAGAGTCTCTTGCCCAGAGTAGGGGAATCGAGAACCAGAGGACATAGGTTTAAGGGGGGGGTGAGGGGGGAAGATGTTATAGAAACCTGAGGACGGTGGGTGTGTAGAACAAGCTGCAGGAGGATGTCGTTGAGTCAGGAACTATTGCAATATTTAAGAAAAACATTTAGACGTGTACATGGACAGGACAGGTTTAGAGGGATACGGGCCAAACGTAGGCAGGTGGGACAAGTGTAGATGGGACATGTTGGTCAGTGTGGGCAAGTTGGGCCGAAGGGCCCGTTTCCACGCTGTATGACTCGATGACTCATGGAGTCTATGACTATGAAATCGGAGCACCCGGAGGAAACCCACGCCGTTACAGGGAGAACGTGCAAACTCCACACACACGGACAGCACCCGAGGTCAGGATTGAACTCAGTTCCCTGGCGCTGTGAGGGCAACAGCTCCACCAGCTGTGCCAAGTGTTTAGTTGATACGGGTGATTATTTTTATCTTTCCCAGTCTCTGTTAACCGTGTGCTTGCCTTGCCCGCCTGCCCTTAGCGGCAGTCACAGATCAGCGGGCCCGCAGGGCCTCACCCGCTCTTTCCTTCACGCTCACTGTTTTATGGAGTGCCTTGCACCGGCATCCACCTTTGGGTAGGTGAGTGGAGACGGCATAACCCATCCCAACTCACTCCAACGCGCTTGGTCACTCACTGACAGTAAGCGGGCCGAAGCGAAGTTCACCCCACATCCACACCCAACCCAAACTGTGACCCTCCACTTTTCTCATGTGCATCACTTCCCCAAACACGTTTTGTAACTCCTCAGATGCCGCCTGACCCGCTGAGTTACTCCATCCACCCCTTTGTGTGCTTTGTTTTCTAAACTGGGGAAAAGATTTAAAGGAAACTGAGGGGTTTACACAAAGGGTGGTGATTACACAAACAGTTTTACACAAAGGATGTTGCCGCCCACCACCTATTTGTATAGGGACCTAAACACTGTCCCTATTGTACTGGTCCCTTGCAATTACTTTCCATTTAACCAGGCAGTAGGGACACAGGAACCCCAAAGGGTGTTGAAGACAACTGATGCGGCACAACGCATCCACTTCTAATGGGCCAGGACAGTTTGAGCCAGGCTACATATGCTCAGATAGACACAGAGTGCTGGAATAACTCAGGCACCATCTCTGGGGTCAAGGAAAGAGCGTTCATATTGCGGCCCTGTTTCCACCACAAGAAGTGTGTTTGGCCCTGGCTGAATAATTTCTAATCTTGTGACGACAATTAACCTTCAAACCTGCACCTCTTTGGGACGTGGGTGGAAACCAGAGCACCCGGAGGAAGCCAATGCAGTCACAGAGAGAACATACAAACTCCACACAGACTGCACCAGAGGTCAGGATCGAACCAACTGTGCCACTGTGCCGCCCCATGTGCAGTTGAGTCTAAACAGTGTCTAAAGGGCTCTCTGGAAGAGAGGGATCTGTGTTCAAGAGTGGGTACATAAAGTAAAGTGGAATTGGGGCTATTCCTTTAATGTTGCATATTTTCCTTAACCTTTTTGCAGCAGCATTGTAAAACAATACTTGATACTGAGCCTCCTAATTGAACAGGAGGTAACAAATCCATTTACTTGACACTGAGCCTCCTAATTGAACATGAGATAACCAACACCCATTTCACCCCCCCCCTCTCTCTCTCCCCACACGCCCATCCCCTTCCACCTATATCTCTCTCCTCTGGCACCACATTTCACTCCTCTTCTCGACTTACCTTTCACATGATTGTCACCTTTTCATCTTTCGCCTTTGTCCGCCCATCTGCCGATCAAAAACCCTCCTGTATCTACCTATTAACTTATAGAGAGACAGAAAGTGCTGGAGTAACTCAGCGGGTCAGGCAGCATCTCTGAAGAAAATGGATGGCTGACATTTTGGTTTGGGATCCTTCTTCGGACCTGACCTGAAGTGTCACTCATCCTTTTTTTCCATTGATGCTGTCTGACCTGCTGAGTTACTCCAGCATTTTGTGTCTACCGTTGGTGTAAAATAGCATCTGCAGTTACTTGTTTCTTGTTCAGGACCCTTCTTCAGACAGGAGAAAGATGGACAAGTCTAACTAGTCTGAAAAAGGGTCACAACCTGATACATCACCCATCCACATTCTGCAGGGATGCTGCCTGATCTGTTGAGTTGCTCCAGCACTTTGTGTTTATCTCTGGTATAAACCAGCATCTGCAGTTCTTTATTTCCACCTACCGCTTGCCAGGACATGCACCCCCCCCCCCCCCCCCCCCCCCCCCCCCCCCTCCCTCCCACACACACACACACACACAAATCATTTCCAGCTTTGTCCTTCCCATTTCAATCAAGCTGAAGAACAGTCTAGACATGAACCGTCATCTATCCATATCCTCCATAGATGCTGCCTGATCCGATGTTACTTCAGGACTTTGTGTGTTTACTGAATGTCACAAAAGTTGACCCAATGGCTTCTCTAGAGATTTTCTTTTAAAGAGAAGATATGTGTAAAATAAGGTGCATTAGAAATTGATCAAGTGTCGAGAATTGAATAATTTGACAATCGCTCTGCTGTATGTCTGAAGCTTCTTGAAAACATTTTCTAAGAGCAAAATATTTATTTCACCTCCGGCAGTTAATTTGTAATGTGGAATGTTAAAAAGTGGAACTAAATATAAGAATATGAAGCATCATATAAAATGTAACTCTGAATTAATTATCTTTCAATCTGCTTTCCTGTTCTATTTCCTACTTTATTGAAATAAACACAGTATTTCTGCAAGAAACACAATTTCTGACAGAACCTTTATCTGTTTTGCCAAAACCATGATGTGACAGAACAACTTGTGTGGTGTCAACGCGTCATTGATTTCTTCCATAAGTTTACATCAAATGTCCTAGTCCCCAGCAACAGAAGTTCACAGTTGTCATTCTCTTTGGAAGTACCTGTATCACATTGACCACACAAGTACACGGCTGCATTAGACTCATTAAAAGGTTGTATCAATTGAGAAGTTGAACTTCATCATTCCCCATTATCTATTCTCCATCAGTTCTGGAGAGTGTGTATATGGACAGAATGTTTCCACGAGTGGGAGAGTCTAGGACAAGATGTCATAGCCTCAGAATTAAAGGATGTGCTGTTAGGAAGGAGATGAGGAGGAATTTCTTTAGTCCGAGGGTGGTGTGTCTGTGTTCTGAGCCACAGAAGGCTGTGGAGGCCAGGTCAATGGATATTTTTAAGACCGAGGTAGATAGATTCTTGATTAGTACGGGTGTAAGTATTGTCCTGAAGATGCTCAGTAAGATTAAACGAGAACTTACCAGTTTGAAGTTTGATCGTTATTTTATGAGGAGTAACGTTGAGGGATTATGTGAAGAAGCCCCTCCAGGACGCATGCGTGTCATTCTTCAAAGCAGCGGTGTGAAATCACAGATAACTGTAATGACTAAACATAGTAAGATTAGAGAAGAGATACCAGTTAAGTATATGATCAAGGGTGGGAGCGGAGGGCACGTAATCCCTCAACGTTATTCCTCATAAAATAATGATCAAACTTCAAACTGGTAAGTTCTCGTTTAATCTTACTATTTTACTTCAGAGTCACGTGAGTGACTGCGTGAAGATTTTAAAGCTTTGTGATTTCATGCCGTGGAAACGAGTCCATGCATCACATCTGCCTTGATGACTGTAGGAGGAATTGTGTCAACATATTTTAGACATGAATCTGACATTGAAATCCATTAATTTATTAACACAAATTATAACCCCTATATATGGGGTAATTAAATTACAGAACTTAAATTGTTTCTGCAAATGTTCCAGGTTTAATGACTGGTTTATGATAAAATAGTTGGAATGTTTTTTTCCCCTGACCATCCTGCTGCCTTGAGGGTTTGGTCCATTGGTACATCCAACTGCATAGCTGCCGATGTAGCTGCAGCCCTGGTGGAATGAGATTTAAAATATTAGCATCCACCCCAGCCTGTGTTAGAACCTGTTTCAGCCATCTTGAGATGGTCTGGACCGACACTTTTTTGTGTGGTTGCTTATGGCTGACTAAAAGTGCCTTCTCATTGCCTCTGATGATTTTAGTTTTCTCCATATATAACGACAAATGTTTTACTATACAGAGCCGATCATCTGTTAGGTAAGACCTAAATTCGATATTGAGGCCCGCTGATCCCTGTCCTGTTTCACTAATTCATAAATATGAAACGTAACGTTTTTAGATGAAGAAGTCATGTCGTCCAGTCTTAATTTATGTAATAACTGTACCCTTTGTGCCGTGACCAATGCCATTAGCGTGACTGTTTTTAATGTCAGTCTATGTAGAGACAGAGCTGTTGCTGGAGACCAATTCCTGAGCATCTTCAGGACAATACTCACATCCCATATTTGGGAGTACCTAGTTCTTGGGGGATTGGTATTAAAAATTCCCCTCATAAGTTTTGTTACCAGTGGATGAGTTCCAACAGAGTGACGTTCTGTTCCTTGCCATAGATAAGTCGATAAGGCACTTCTGGCGCAGTTGATGGCACTATAGCTGAGCCCCTCATCATAATGGAGGCCTGCCAGGTATTCCAGAACAGACGGGATGTTCATATCTCTGTAGGTGATGTTGTTTTTGTTACAATACATCTCCCACTTCCTGATATAGACCAGATACTGTTTTTTGGTGGACTGTCTTTGGGACGCCGAAATCATGTTCACTGTTCGGTCCATCAGTCCCAGCTGTAGTAGAGGTAATTTTAAACTTTACAAATTAATAAATTCAAATAGTTATGGCATTGGTGGCTATCCATTGTTACGGGATGAACCAACAAGTCTGGTCTATTAGGGATGGTGATACATGGTTCTAATACCATGTTCATTATCACTGGGAACCATGGTTGAGTAGGCCAATCGGGTACTACCAAAATACCAGACGCAGAGTCCTGCTGTATTTTCCTTAATACCCGATTGATGAGGCAGAAAGGAGGGAATGCATAAATAAACAATTTCCCCCCAATGCAGCAAAAATGCATCTGTCGCCGCTGCCCCAGGGTCTGGTTCCCATGAAACATAATTTGATAACTGGTGATTAAGCCTGGATGCGAATAGATCGATATCTGGTGTTCCATATCGTGCTGTAATATCAGCAAATACTTTTTATTCAACATCCATTCGGTGTTTTCATTAATAGCTGATATCCAAATATCTCTCTGGATACACCACTGCCAAATTGTATTAGCCAGATTGTCACATGATGTCGATTTGTTTCCACCCATGTGGTTGATATATGCTACCACAGTGGTATTGTCAATCTGTAGTCTAACATGCTGGTGATATGACCCAGTACAATATGACTTTAGGCCATAGAATGCACCCAACATTTCCAGGTAGTTCATGCCCAGTGTTAGTAATAATGATGCCTCCTGAGCAGTCCATCTACCTCCACAGCTGGAGATGGAATTGGTGGCACCCCAACCAAGTGCACCGGCATCAGTTTGTAGCACCATATAAGGGTTACTGACAATGATTGGATTGAAACAAAGCCAAATGTTATCTATCCACCATTTTTGGTTCCATTATGGCTTTGATTGGTAGCTTCATTGGTCTGTCAAAATAACCAGCATTGATTGTGAGAGCTTGTATTTTTGCTCTCTGTAAACTTTGGTAATGTAAAGGTCCAAATTGTGTGGCTGGAAAAGCAGCCACCATTTTGTCAATTACTTTTGCTACCAATCTGATGGACGGTTGCTGATGTCAATGAGGTTATTGCAAGCCTCTATTAAGTCTATAGCCTTTCCCTTTGGCAAAGTCATCAACATGTGAACTGAGTCAATTGTGAACCATAGTAGTGGAAGGCGTTAATTTAGATTTAACTGGATGGATAATAAACCCCAGTTTCAAATAACTGTTTTGTGGCTGTTACAGTTTGTTTGGCCAATTCCAAAGTTTTGCCCACAATAAGTATGTCATCTAGATATGCCATGACCATGTGTTTTTGTTTCCGTAGAAACGCTAGGGCTGGTTCCAAAATTTTTGTGAACAGCATGGGGCTGATGATAACCCATTTGGTAGTGCTTTATACTGCCAGAGCTGTCCCATCCAGTTGAATTTTAAATAACATCTGTGGTCACCTCGTATAGGCACTGAATAGTAAGCATCTTTTATGTGGTTTGTGGTTTGGTTGACGTTGGAGGTCCGCGTATTTTCCAGGAAGGCCAGCTGGGCCATGGTCTAAAAAAGACTAATGTTTTGTGTACCGGGCCTTCGAGCTTTCACCAGTCGGTCTTGCTCTACTGCATAGGGGTGAAGTCTATGGCTGTAGTGGGTTTTTGATGGAGTCCCTTTTATTAGTCCCAGGGTTTTTGCTTCCTCATCGAGCTCCTTGACTTGCTTCGATAGGTTGCCTCCAAATAGTAGTATCGGTGTCTTGATGTGGTGTCCAGTACAGTCTGTTATTGTAGCTGGTTGAGAGACATATAGTCTATACTGGCAGCTAGCTTTTGCTCCAGGTTTTGGCCAGTCTGGTCTGGCTGTTTGAAGTTGGACACCATGTCCAATAGGTTTTCTTGTTCCTGCACCCCCTGCGCACTTGGACTTTTCTTCTGCGGACCCCTCTTCCAGGACAGCCCAGAACTGACCCGCAGTGCTCCCCTCTGATGAGGTAGAAGCACTGTGCAGCCCTTCAAGAGGTACTGCTGTGGGTTTGCCATAGAGCCCACTGTGACCTGACTCCATCTCCTGGAGCCTGTCACGTTGGAGCAAATGCTCCACACACCGCTCTATCCGGCTCCAGCGCTCACGGTCGCTGGCCGCCCGTGGCTGCTCAAAGTCGGACTGCTCTGAGTCCACGACTTTGATAGTTTTTTGTCTTGCCTTACCGCACCGCCCGGCCGCGGAGTGGATCTGGCCGGTGCGGAGGCGACATCGGGAACAGCTGATCCCATTATAGGTGATTCAAGTGCCACTGGCCGCTGCTGGCCCACCAGCTTTGTCGCAGCCCGTTGGTTTCTCCACCTGTAATCAGCATGGGAAAACACAAAAAGACCGCAGCTCTTACCTGCAAGTCCTGGTTTAAATTGTCGCTACGGGGGAACGTCGTTCCACCCCGCCTCCTGCCGTTTTCGACTTGTCAAAAGTCGACGGCCCCATTCTGAATAGTCTCCTGCCCGGCCGTGGTGTTCTGGCCGGCGCGGGACCAAAAGTCGGCACAGCTGATCCCTTACGGGGCTTGTGCCTTCAGCTGCTGCTGGCTCCCGCAACTTCGCGGTCCTCCCCAGCCAGCTTCACTCGCAGCACTTGTGGACACTATTTTGTCCAGCTTCCCCCCCCTGTGTAAAACAGCGCGGGGACAAACACTACCGCAGAGTAAATCACTTACCTGCAGGTCGCGGTTTCAAACTTACCGCTGCGGGGGAACGTTCCACCCCGCCTGTCGTTTCGCAAGTGTGAAAGCGATATGACACGCATGCGTCCTGGCGGGGTTCTTCACGTAGTCACTCATGTGACTCCGAAGTAAAATTGGCTTGGTGTAGGTATAAAATTGTCCCTAGTGCGTGTAGGATAGTGTTAATGTGCGCTGATCACGGTCTCGGTGGGCCGAAGGGCCTGTTTCCGCGCTGTATCTCTAAACCAAACTAAATTGCAGATGCTGGTTTCCAATGAAAAGACACAAAGTTTGGGAGTAACTCAGCAGGTCAGGCAGCATCTCTGAAGAAGGGTACCGACCCAAAGCCTAGCCATGTTCTCCAGAGATGCTGTCTGACCTGTTGAGTTACTCCAGCACTTTGTGTCTTTTCTTTCTCAGTCAGATTCAGCTTCTCTTCTGAATGAGAATTCAGTTTCTCTTCCTCATGTGTCCTTATTTATCGTGTATATCTACAAATGGAAACCATTTGGCCCATCATGTTTACCCCACTTCTCAAAGCAATTTCCCAAGTCCCCTTCGATGGGGGAAGCACCGTGGCGCAGTGGTAGAGCTGCTGCCTCACAGTGTGAGTGACCCAGGTTCGCTTCTGACCTTGGGTGCTGTCTGTGTGGAGTTTGTATGTTCTCCCAGTGAGTGCATGGGTTTCCTCCGGGTGGTCTGGATTCCTCCCACATGCCAAGGTTTGTAGGTTAATTGGCCTCTGTAAATTACTCCCAGTGTGTAGCCTCATAGCATTTCCTCTTGCCCCGGGTAACATCTTCCAAAGGGGGAGCTTGGAATCAAGTGCCTGCTTTGGGTGTCCAAAGTTTGCCCAGGAATGATATGGCCTGCCTGTTGGAACTGGCAGAGTGTGATTGAAGCTGTCATTGTGGGAATGTGAAGGGCACTAGTTTACTTACCCTGCCAATTACATTTGGGGCATACTACAGAGGCAGCGTTAGCAATACTCCACTGGTTTAATGGATGGAAGGAACTGCGGACTCTGGTTTTAACTGAAGATAGGCAAACAAAAGCTGGAGCAACTTAATGGGTCAGACAGCATCTCGGGAGAAAATGAATAGATGACGTTACAGGTCAGGACATCTGAAGATGGGTTTTGACCTGAAACGTCACCAATTCCTTTTCTCCAGAGATGCTGCTTGGCACTTTTTGTGCCTATCCCCAATGGTTTGAGGTGGCCACTGTAGGTCTCAGAAGCATACAGGAGGAACAGGTTCACTGCCACTTCATTGACCTTAGACTTGATGCTACATTTGACGTCTTGATCCAGAGATACCTATTTAGGCAAATTCCTTGTATGTGAATACTTGGCCAATAAACTTACTTACTTAGTTGGCCAAAGACTGCGCTGGTGTTTTGATGGTCCTGAACTTTGATTTTGTCCTTTGCTGAGACATGCATTCGAAGGTTTAGAAAGTGGTCCACATTTTCCAGATTTTTTTCACAGAGGGCCGTGTTCAGTGGGGGCAGCAGGGGAGTTCTGTTTTGCAGATATCTAATTCAAGGACATTTCATTAACAAACTGTGATCAAGTCCACAATGACCTGGAACGTGTTCTCAAAAAGCAGACATATGTAAAGATCTCCACACTGAAGCCTGATGGCAGATGTTTCAGTGACAGAGGGCAGCAGCCGCCTTGCAGAGCCAGAGACTCGGGTTTGTTCCTGACTGTGGGTGCCATCGATAGGGAGTTTGTACATTCTCCCCGTGACCGCGTGGGTTTTCTCTGGGAGCTCCGGTTTCCTCCCACATTACCAGGGTCGTTCAGTGTCGAGGACTATTTGGAAGAATTGGGATGGTTTGGTAGGCCCCACTGTGATGGAGGGTATGGTTTGTAGATGGAAAAGATGGAAAAGCCCAGTTACCCTGAGAGCGCCCAACAGTGGTCACTTTCCTCTGGCAACTTGTGCACATTCCCTGTGCAATACTTCAAAATCAGTCAATGAAAGTAAGAATGCAGGTACAGCAGGCAGTGAAGAAAGCGAATGGCATGTGGGCCTTCATTACAGCAGGAGTTTAGTACAGGAGCAAAGAGTTCCTTCTGCAGTTGTATAGGGCCCTAGTGAGACCACACCTGGATTATTGTGTACAGGTTTGGTCCCCTAATTTGAGGAAGGACATTGTTGCTATTGAGGGAGTGCAGCGTAGGTTTACAAGGTTAATTCCCGGGATGGTGGGACTGTCATATGCCGAGAGAATGGAGCGGCTGGGCTTTTATACTCTGGAGTTTAGAAGGATGAGAGGATATCTTATTGAAACATATAAGATTATTAAGGGTTTGGACACGCAAGAGGCAGGAAACATGTTCCTGATGTTGGGGGAGTCCTGAACCAGGGGCCACTGTTTAAGAATAAGGGGTAAGCCATTTTGAACAGAGATGAGGAAACACTTTTTCACACAGAGAGTTGTGAGTCTGTTTAATTTTCTGCAGAGGGCGGTGGAGGCCGGATCTCTGGATTCTTTCAAGAGAGAGCTAGACAGGGCTCTTAAATATAGCGTAGTCAGGGGATATGAGGAGAAGGCAGGAACGGGGTACTTATTGGGGATGATCAGCTATGATCACATTGAATGGCGGTGCTGGCTTGAAGGGCCGAATGGCCTACTCCTGCATCTATTGTCTATTGTCTGAAATGAGCAATTCATAGAGAATGGTGCAAGGAGATGTGTGTGATGCAAACCACTGGGAGATTGTCACAAATGTGTTTCATTTTGTGCTATTTATTGTACAGCACTGAAATAAATAGCATTACATAACCTAAATGTTTTTTTTTAAATCATAAGAAAGCAGGAAATCTTGATGCATGGGAGATCTTACTGTATGGGTGACTTATCATGTATCTATACACTGTGAACGGCTTGATTGTAATGGTGTATTGTCTTTCCGCTGGCTGCTTAGCACACAACAAAAGCTTTTCACTGTACACGGGTAATAAACTAACTGACTGGCGCATGTGATTCATAAGACACAGAAAGTTAACACAGCTGTGCAGTAAGCATTTAGTATGGAAAATGGTTCTTAGGAGCATTATTGCAAGATGATGAAGTATAGAAGTAAAGATTTTGACGAGAGTACACCTCAAGATCTATATGCTGGAAGAATGTAGTTAGGTTAATTGGTTTTGAAGGGTGACCAACCTAAATTGGTATGTAGATAGGAACTACAGATGCTGGTGTATACTGAAGATAGACACAAAGTGCTGGAGTAACTCAGTGGGGCAGGCAGCATCTCTGGAGAAAAAGGATGGGCAACGTTTTGGGTCGGGACCCTTCTTCAGTCTAACTAAGCTAAATTAATGATGGTTTAATCTATAAGTAGAGAAAATAGGAATCAATTTCAAATGCATGATTAGAAACTAGATTTCAATAAAAGATTCAATACTAATATCAGCTGATTCACATCCTTGGAACATTGTTTTACATCAACGAGTTTAAGGGAATTCAAATAAAGTCAAATTTCAGGGTACAGATCAATGATAGGCATTATTTTACATTTAAATTTACTTGCGTTTCAAGTGCTGTCGATTTTCTTCTTGCGTATGGCGTGCACAGCCTAGAGTGCTGTAGATAATTGTAAGTCAAAGGATATGGTTTGCTGATGTTATACTTTCCAGCGCTGGGAACACTCAGTCCAATCTAGGCAGTCGATATGGCGGGACAAGGCAAGAGCGTTCATGTCGTGGCCCTGTTTTCAGCAATCTTTCCACCACAAGAAACACAATAAGCGCAAGACAGACACCATTGTATGCAGATGCAGAGAAGTGTGTACAGCTCTGGCTGAACAACTTCTAATCTTGTGTGTGGACTCGATAAGAAGAAGAAATTGATATGGCCTGAAGTTTTAATCTGTGGTTTAAATCCTATGGATTTGCTCTGTCAAGTATTTAATGCATACGGTGTAGCGGCACCTAGTGGTGGTTTGGGGAAGTTCGAACCCTCGTCATTGGTTGGCTTCGTCATGTGACCGCGGGTGTTCGTTCGCGGGTTATTCAAGTTGGTCGTCAGCGCTCCTCCCAGCAACGGGAGCCATTCTTGTGGTAGCTAGTCAGGCACGCGTGTTACCGAGTTTAACTACCATTTTTATATGTCAATAAAGATTATTTAACTCAACCTGCCTGGTCTCGCTTAAACTGGACACGAGAAAAAAAGTGAAGCCTAATCTTATGAAGTATAAAACTGAGTTTTTGGACGCAAACTATGTCACAGGATTTGGTGTTGGGTTTACTGATGTTTGTTATTCATATTCATGTTTAGATGAGAATGTTAGTGGCATAGCTAATATGTTCAAGGATGACACTAAAATTAGCAGCATAGTAGACAATGGATGGCTTCGGTGGTGCAGCAGTAGAGTTGCTGCCTTACAGTGCTTGCAGCGAGTTGAACAACCTATTGGTCAGGCTACATTTGGAGAACTGCATACAGTTCTGATCGCCCTGATGTAGGAAGGATGTAATTACACTAGAGAAAGTGCAAACAAGACCTACGCAGAAGTTACCAGGACTGGAGGGTTTGAGTTATAAGGAGAGGCTGGATGGGCTAGACCATTTTTGTCTATAGCATAGCAGCTGAAGGGTGACTAAACAGAGGCATATAAAATCACCAGGGGCATATATATGGTGTATACCCATAGATGTTTTTCCATGGTTGGGGAGTCAAAAATTAGAATAGATATTGTGAGAGGGGAAAGATTTAAAGGGCCTACTTTAAAGGATCTGAGGGGGAAGTTTTACAGAGGATGGTACATGTATGGAATGAGGTCAAAGAGGAAATGGTAGAGGCAGGTACAATGATGCCATTTAAAAAGCACTCAGACAGGTATATGGATAGGAATGTCTGGAGGCATATAGGCTAGACGCAGGCATGTGGCAACTTGCTCGGCATACACAAGCTGGGTCGAGAGGCCTGTTTCTGTACTGCATAGCTTTAGCTTAGTTTAGTTTAGTTTGGAGATACAGTGCGGAAACAGGCCCTTCGTCCCACCGAGTCCACACCGACCAGCGATCCCCGCACATTAACATTATCCTGCCCACTCTAGGGACAATTTTACACACACACCAAGCCAATTTAGCTACATACCTGTACGTTTTGGGAGTGTGGGAGGAAACAAAAGATCTCAGACAAACCCCACGCGGTCACGGGGAGAACATACAAACACCATACAGACAGCACCCATAGTCGGGATCGAACCCGGGTCTCTGGAGCTGCAAAGGCTGTGAGGCAGCAAATCTACCGCTAGCCACCATGGCCACCCTCTATGACGTCTGGACGTGAACTCTCTCTTCTTGTGAACTGTGAGTTAAATAAAAATTACCCTCTTAATGTCTACCATAGTGTTTCAATATGATTAGAGTTACAGCATGAGACCAGGCCACTCGGTCCAGTGCCGACAATGACTGTCGATCACCCGTTCACACTAGTTCCATGTTATTGCACTTTTGCATCCACTCCCTACGCACTAGGGGCAACTTACAGAGGTCAATTAACCTGCATCAAACCCGCACTCTTTGGGATGTGGGAGGAAACCGGAGCCCCCGGAGGAAACCCACGCTGTCACAGGGAGAACATTCGCACAGGCAGCACCTGCTCAGGATCAAATACCCATCTCTGGTGCTGCAAGGCAGCAGCTTTACCAGTTGTGGTACTGTGCTGCAAAATAAAATAAAAACTACACATACTGGATATGACAGGTTTAGAGGGATATGGGCCAAACGCAGGCAGGCGGGACTCGTGTAGATGGGACATGTTGGTCCATGTGGGCAAGTTGGGCCAAAGGTCCCGTTTCCACGCTGTATGATTCTATGACTCTATGGTGGTGCAGGGGTAGAGTTGCTGCCTTACAGCACCAGAGATCCTGACCAGAGGTGCAGTCTGTACGGAGTTTGTATGTTCTCCCTGTGACCGTATTAGGTTTTCCCCAGGTTGCTCCGGTTTCCTCCGACAGGATTTTAGGTTAATTAATTGGCTTCGGTAAAGATGGTAAATTGTCCCTAGTGTGTAGGATAGTGTCAGTGTATGGGGATTGCTGGTCAGCAGAAGCTCAGTGGGCTGAACGCCCCGTTCCTGTGCTGTATCTATAAACTAAACTAAACTACTGGACATCTGAAACTGAAACCGAAAATGCTGGAAATACTCTGCGAGTCAGTCTGCATCTGTGGAGAGAGAAAAAAAAGAGTTAAGATTTTAGATCAATGACCTTTGCTGATGTCTACAAAATGTGTGGAGAAATGTGGATAGGACTCCCAGCACTGCAGGTGGCGTGTGCAACCTAGCAAGCAATGCAAATGTTCTTTTCAGGCATAATTCCACAAAGCTGTCCCGCATTATAATTGTACCATTAGTTATGACATTCTTTTGCATTAGTGATGATGTTCTTTTAACACACCATCAGTGGTGTTATCATGCTCCATTCATTACATGGGTTCACCTCCCAATACATCCTGGAGACTGCTGCATGGTGCAGGCTGTTATGTGATAATTGACTTCAGTTAGTTATCATTTGTATTTTTACTGCAGCTAATTATCACCTTCCCAGGCTATGGAATCATCGCTAATTGCTGCCGAATAATTGCCAATAACAGCTCTACAGGAAAGGGTGGCAGAAATCATCTCATAAATAATGATTAGGAGTTCAATTTCAATGGTGGCTTCAACACCATTATCAGTTGATTCACATTTGTGATCCTAGCAGCAAACTGTTTCGTATCAAAGTTATATTTGAATGTAATGCTTTTTAATTCTTAATTACTCTTGAATTACATTCCATTCCACAGCAGTGGTTTACTGTACAGGGCTGGTTGTAACTAAATTAACAACTAAATGTAGTGTTTTAACACATGCTGGTTATCAATTCTGTTCAAAACAGTAAAACTGAATATCCTCACAAAATGGAAGGTTTCCCAACATTTTTTCATTTTCATCGCATTGTTAGAAGAGTTAGCACGTCCAGTTTTGCAGCTTTTAAAACTCTAGTCAGGCCATGTACAGAGTGTTGTAAGCTGATCTGGTCGCTACATCAATGATGTCGAGGCTTTGGAGAGGTACAGAAGGGGATGTTGCACGAATTAAGAGTTTAGCTATAAGGAGAAATTGGATAAACCTGGAGTGCAGGAAGGGACTGTAGATGCTCGTTTACACCGAAGATAGACCTGATGTTTCAGGTCCAGATCCTCCTTCAGACTCCAATGTCAGTCTGAACTTCTTCATTCAGATCTTAAACACCACAGTGTCTATCTTTGGTGTAAACTACCTACTTCTTTTCTCCAGCGATGCTGCCTGACCCACTGAGTTACTCCAGCATTTTGTGTTTTTTTGCTGCAAGATTCCAGCATCTGCAATTCCTTGTGCCTATTCATAATTGGTTCTCATTTATAATAACGTCATGCCAAAAGAAGCTAACGCTTTACTTATCAAAGTAACTCAATACCTGTATTAGAATTATACACACAGTAACTAGTGAATTTTAAGTCTTATTAGTCAAGAGTTTGATAGGAGAGACATTGATGCATTTTGCACTTTATTCTGACATGTCACTGCAACTGCAAATCCTATGACAGAATCTAACAGACTTTATCTGTTGCAATCTCTGATATTGCAGCTGATGGTTGAATTGGCATGGGCTGAGTAAGATGGCCAAAAATCACAGCCGTACATGGTAACGTTTTTTTTCTTCTAAAATCAATATAAAGCACAAACAGGAAATGGTCAAGATTAGACTTTTAATTATATAGAAGGCAAGGTAACTTTAATTAGGCAAGGCAACTTTAATTAGGCAAGGCAACTTTAATTAGGCAACACAACTTTACCATTTCCAAACCAAAGGCAGCACAGCTTTAGCATTTCCAAACCAGCACAGCTTTAGCATTTCCAAACCAAAGGCAACACAGCTTTAACATTGCAAAACTATATTTTCAAACCACATTAAGGGCACTGACAGGTCAGTAAAACCACTCACAGTTTAGTAGACATGTGTTCAGTGGTATTCACAGCTCAGACTGAGAGACATGCCCCTCTTGCTCTCCTATCCTGCAGAGACTGACTGAGGCACTCAACACTTCCGGGTTTTATAGTTCCTCCGGAAGGGGCGTGGCCTTCATGAAAGAGAATATCAACATTTTTTAAACACTAATAACTCTTTTATTTTTCATCGATGGGAAAAATCCTCTTTACTTTAACCATATTTTCATTTTCAAACCACATTAAGGGTACTTACTCAGTTGTGTGGACATGTGTTCCGTGTTATTCACAGCTCAGAGAAACGTGACCCTCTGCCTTCCTCCATCTTGAAGAGACTGAATGAGGCACACCACTTCCTGGTTTTATAGTCCCTCCCCCCTGCCGCCAGCAGGGGCAGCAGAGAGAATGGGGAATTTTGTAAAATCATTAATATCTCTGTCATTTATCATCGACTGGAAATATCCTCGGCACACATGCGGCGGAGAGAGTCTCTGAGCGAGGTGGCCAAATATGACAGCCGTAGGTGGCGGCGTTCTCTCGGAAATCGCAGCACAGAAGGCCAAAACCGGTCAAGAACAGATTTTTAGTAATATAGATAGGTAGATTTCTGCCACAAATTCTTTGGCTGATTGACATTTCTGATGTAATTTGACGTAGTCTACATATAAAAATAAATGACACATGAATATTAATATAGGATTATTTTGAGTGGTTATGCGAAATTAAGTGGGGAAATCTCACATTCTTAATCAAAATATATTTGAGCAATATTAAGTGGCATCAAGTAGCTGTTCAGTATCTGAACACACAAAAAGCCTTTATGGAATCAAATGATAACATCCTCCTCCATCCCATCTCTCTCTGGACTTTTTCCCTCCACCCCTTCTCCTCCACCCCCTCTCTCTACCCAGTTCACCTCAAACCCATTGAGGACATTGGTCTTTGTCTATGGTCTCGGAGAAAACCCACGTGGTCACAGGTAGAACATATAGCACTCGTAGTCAGGATCGAACCTGGGTTTCTGGCATGGCTATCATTATATTTCTTTGCTTTCTAACAATCCCCCATCAACTCCATGCGCACGTCATGCTGCCTCAGGAAAGCAGCCAACATAACCAAGGACTGTTCACATTCTACCATTCTCTCTTTTTTCCCCCTCTCACATTGGGTGGAAGATACAAAAGTTTGAAAGCACGTTCCACCTGATTCAAGAACAGCTGCTTCTCAACTCTTATCGCATTCTTGAATGGATCTCTCGTGTGGCTCATAAATCTCCAAGGTTGTATCCCCGATCTCCCAACCTACCATTTTCTATGTAGCTGTTTCACTCTATTTGACACTCTGTTTATTTTTTCTTTCACACTGCCTGTTGTCCTCATGTAAGGTGTGATTTGCCAGGATAATATGTACAATTCTGCGTTATACTGTGACAATAATAAACCAATAACATTACCATTATTTTATTCAATATTTTGTCAAGTATTGAAAAAAATGGAAAAATGAATGATCGTTATCTTGGAATTTAATTGGTACCTCGAGCAATTACACTCACCTTCTCATGACCTTTACTTCTGTGCATATAGCAACACCAGTGCTTGTTTGTATTACAACTTCATTGAATTCAGCCACATTCTATATATATAGACTGTAGCGTGATACCCTATGGTGGCAGTTCTCATTTTCACCCAACAAACAGCTAACAATGACATGTATCCTTCATCATTGTTACTTTTTTTGCATTTCTTTCATTCATTGTTCTTTATCTCTCCACATCATCATCTATATCTCTTGCTTCCCTTCTCCCTGTCCCACTTTCATGACCTAATTCACGACCTCTGCCGAGTTTGCCCTAGACTCACACTCACAGCATGGTCGTCGCGAGGTCGTAGGTAGGTCGTAGCAGGCCATGATGCTAGTTGTAGTTACTCGAGGCGCTTTTCTAGCCTGATGAAAAATGTCCACGAGTAAAAAAGGTTGTGAATTAGTTCGTGAAAGTGGGACAGGTCCTTGACTAGACTGAAGAAGGATCAGGATGCGAAATGTCAACCATCCCTTCTCTCCAGAAATGCTGCCTGTCCCGCCGAGATAATGATGGCAGTTGAAGTGTTAATATTTTATTTATTTCCACTGACAATTTGGCAACTGTTTATTTTTGTCCCATTTTAAATGGAATAATGACACCGATGACCAGAGAACCAAGGAGGAGCGATATGCTAGCGAAGACGGATGTGAGCAGTGGGCCGGTAGGAGAGGGACTGGGGGTATTGCCGGTCTGGCACTGGTCTTGCAGTTCAGTCACTCAGGGCTGGTGGGCTGGCAGTTCACTCACTCAAGGCTGGTGGGCTGGCAGTTGACTGTCTTGCGGCTGGTGGGCTGGCAGTTGATTGACTCACGGCTGGTGGGCTGGCAGTTCACTCATGGCTATTCCTTCTAATACCATTTCAAGCAGAGTGCAGGCCACCAAATTCAAATGCAATTTCATACCATTTCAAGCAGAGTGCAGGCCACCAAATTCAAATGCAATTTCATACCATTTGGGCTTTATACTACTGCCCCCCCCCCGGAAGGGACATTACCTTCATCATGATGATTGACAGGCGAGAGGACCAATCAGCTGATCTCAAGATTTTTTAAGCATTCATAACTTTTTTATTTTTCATCAATTGGAAAAATCCTTAAAGATGAACACATGATTCTGATTTCTGCCCCTAGTTGGATAACACACATCTCCAGTCATTGTGTTTTATGGCTGGTTTTCAACCTCTTCAGTCTGAAGGTCTCAACCTGAAACATCATTTATTCTTTCTCTCCAGAGATGCTGCCTCTCCTGCTGAGTTATTCCAGCTTTTAGTGTCTATCTTCGGTTTAAACCACCATCTGCAGTTCCTTCATACACTCAGCCCCCTGCTGTACTCACTCTATACTCATGACTGTGTAGCCGGTCATAGTGCGAACTCCTTTATCAAGTTCGCTGACGACACCACTGTTGTGGGACGTATCACTGATCGGGATGAGTCAGAGTCTAGAAGAGAGATCGAGCGACTGTCCATATGGTGCCAGCACAATAACCTGGTCCTCAACACCAGCAAAACCAAGGAACTGATTGTGGACTTTGGAAGGAGTAGGAGGGGAACCCACAGTCCCGTTTACATCAACGGGTCGATGATTGAAAGGGTCAAGAGCTTCAAATCCCTGGGTGTGCACATCTCTGAAGATCTTTCCTGGTCCAAGAACACTGATGCAAATATTAAGAAAGCACATCAGAGCCTCTACTTCCTGAGAAGATTACGGAGAGTCGGTTTGTCAAGGAGGACTCTCTCTAACTTCTACAGGTGCACAGTAGAGAGGTGAGGGTGGGAGGTGTGAGCGGTGCCTCAGGGGGGGAGGGTCAGTGCTGGGACCACCGCCATGTCTCACCTATCACACCATCTGCACGGGAATGTGAATGCGGGCGAGGCAGCATCTATGGAGCGGTAGACAAAAATGCTGGAGAAATGCTTGTGTGTGAAGAAGGGTCAAACTCAGACATAGATGTTGCCTCTATATGGACCCAATGGGGTATTCTGTATGATCTGTATTAACTGGGGCATGGTGCTTATGTATGGTGATTATCTTGCTGATCAGAATGCAAAACAAGTCTAGATATATGTGATAATAAAGACATCATTGAACCAATGATTCCCATCAATATTTTGAAATCATGAAATTATTCTAGCCATGCCAGCAGGAGGCACGGGTTATTGATTGGGGACGATCAGCCATGATCACAATGAATGTCGGTACTGGATCGAAGGGCCGAATGGCCTCCTCCTGCACCTTTTTTCTACGTTTCTATTTCTATGAGTCTCCACCTTCAGGAAGAAAGGGAAATAAATCAGTGAAAATAGGATGTAACTCCACGTTTACTCTGTAGCTAAAAGACACTGAGACACATTCTCATCTCTGAAGGTGTGCCCTGCACAGAAGGGTTCATGTTACAGTTTGTTTTACAGCTGCGTTGTTTACAGTAGCACAGTCAGAGCTGGGAGAGAAAACTATAATAATACCTAACATCAAATAACCTTATCATTTACTAAAAAAAAAGCTGACATGGAATATAATCAGCACTTCAAAATGAGCATTTTTTTTTTTGGGAAGATAACTGTTTTCAGTTTACCTTCATAAAGCAGCCCGGTGTGAATATGGAATTGTTAATGGTCTTCAAAAAGGAGTTGAAAAAACATTTGAAGAGAATGCACATCGTTTTTCATTTAAACTGCAAGGGTTATTCTCCTGGTGCCAGCAACTGTGAATTACAAGCCAGGGGGGAAGAAGGAACTGCAGATGTTGGTTTACAATAGACACTAGACGATAGACAATAGGTGTAGCAGGAGTAAGCCATTCACCCCTTTGAGCCAGCACCATCACTCAATATGATCATGGCTGATTAGCCACATTCAGTACCCTGTTCCTGCCTTCGACCCATATCCCCTATCATTAAGAGCTCTATCAAACTTTCTCTTGAAAGCATCCAGAGAATTGGCCTCCACTGCCTTCCACAAATTCTACAAATTCACAACTCTCTGGGTGAAAAAGCTTTTCCTCATCTCCGTTCTAAATGGCCCACCCCTAATTCTTAAATTGTGGACCCTGGATCTGGATTCCCCCAACATCGCAAACATGTTTCCTGCCTCTAGCATATCCAATCCCTTAATAATCTTATATGTTTCAATAAGATGCCCTCTCATCCTTCTGAATTCCAGAGTATACAAGCACAGCCGCTCCATTCTATCAACATATGACAGTCCTGCCATCCCGGGAATTAACCCTGTGAGCCTACGCTGCACTACCTCAATAGCAAGAATGTCTTTCCTCAAATTTGGAGACCAAAACTGCACACACTACTCCAGGTGTGGACTTACTAGGGCCCTATACAACTGCAGAAGGACATGTTTGCTCTAATATACAAAAAATCCTCTTGTTATGAAGGCCAACATGCCATTAGATTTCTTCCCCGCCTGCTGTACCTGCATGCTTACTTTCAGTGACTGATGAACAAGGACCCCTCAGATCCCGTTGTACTTCCCCTTGTCCCAACTTGACACCATTCAGATAATAATCTGCCTTCCTGTTTTTGCCACCAAAGTGGATAACCTCACATTTATCCTTATTAAACTGCATCTGCCATGCATCTGCCCACTCACCCAACCTGTCCAAGTCACCCTGCCTCCTCATAGCATCCTCCTCACATTTCACACTGCCACCCAGCTTTGCAAATTTGATAATATTACTTTGTACCTTTTCTAAAGTTGCTGCCTTACAGCACCAGAGACCCAGGTTCAATCCTAACTACATGTACTATCTTTACAGAGTTTGCACGTTTTCCTTGTGACCACAAGGGTTTCCTCCGGGTGCTATGGTTTTGTCCCACTATCCAAAGAAGTTCGTACAGGTTTGTAGGTTAATTGGCTTGGGTAAAAATTGTAAATTGTCCCTAATGTATAAGATAGTGTTAGTGTTTGGGGTCGGCGCGGAATCGATAGGCTGAAGGGCCTGTTTCCGCGCTGTATCTCCAAAACCAAACTAAACTAAACTCAGATGGTCAGGCAGCATTTTATAGAGAACACGGATAAGGAACATTTTGTGTCAGGACCCTTCTTCAGATGATATCCTTGTCAAGATAGTCTCTTGATAACATGGGAAACTCTTCCCTGGATAACATGAGGATTTTCCAAGATAATTTCTTAGCCAACATGTTGAAACTTTATCATAGAACACATAGAAACATAGAAAATAGGTGCAGGAGTAGGCCATTCGGCCCTTCGAGCCCGCACCGCCATTCAATATGATCATGGCTGATCATCCAACTCAGTATCCCATCCCTGCCTTCTCTCCATACCCCCTGATCCCTTTAGCCACAAGGGCCACATCTAACTCCCTCTTAAATATAGCCAATGAACTGGCCTAAACTACCTTCTGTGGCAGAGAATTCCACAGATTCACCACTCTCTGTGTAGAAAATGATTTTCTCATCTCGGTCCTAAAAGACTTCCCTCTTATCCTTAAACTGTGACCCCTAGTTCTGGACTTCCCCAACATCGGGAATAATCTTCCTGCATCTAGCCTGTCCAACCTCTTAAGAATTTTGTAAGTTTCTATAAGATCCCCCCTCAATCTTCTGAATTCCAGTGTGTACAAGCCGAGTCTATCCAGTTTTTCTTCATATGAAAGTCCTGCCATCCCAGGAATCAGTCTGGTGAACCTTCTCTATGGCAAGAATGTCTTTCCTCAGATTAGGAGACCAAAACTGTACGCAATACTCCAGGTGTGATCTTATCAAGAGAGTTCCTCCTTTAACTTATCATATTCTCATCTCTGAATGAGAATTGTTATCTCAGCATCGATAAAGTAGAAAATATAGACATCATTACCTAGCTGTGTCAGTTCAGACTACCAAATTGATAATATTTAAATCTAATTGCTATTGTTTTTGATTGGGAACAGGCGGGATGCTAAAATGATACAGGAGTTATAAAACCATGTCAAAAGTTTTGAAGGTTTAATGCTGATTTAAATCGTACAACATTTTCCTGTCATGTTACTGCTGAAGAATTGGTGCCACGAGGCTTGTGATTCTATCAAAGTGTGGACGTGAAAATTGATTGCTCACTTTGGCCCTCACACAGATTTCTATTACATTTGCTATAAACCTATGTCCTCTTAATCTAATACATCTCCTCCACCACTCTGTTTGCGGCGTGCAGCGTATTATTACCTGTCAAGGGGATAACAGCGGGGACGTTTAGTATGTCACAATGAATCTGCGCTCCAGACCAAGCGCTCCCATTAACTGTCATGGAATTAAATTACATTTTCCTGAGAGTGACATTGAGCCTTTCATACACTGAACATCGTTAAGTGTTGTCGGGGGGAGAAACCGATCTGATCCGTGACCTTTAACCATGAGCATTGTTTGGTTGTTATCGTGGAAGGCCGCAGAGACAGTAATGAAGGAGAAGGTTAAGGAATTATCGCAAGCATTGTCCCATCATGGACTGAGTGCCTCTGCACCTTCATCCAACACAAAACAGAAAACATAACCTACCATTACAGGAAGTCAAATGAAGCGAAGGATTAACTGAACACTTCTTGAAATGAATTTGGAGCAAACCAATCAAAAGATTATTTAAAACTGCTCGACATTAACCTTAAAATCCTTCAAAATGATCCAAGGTCATGAGAGGAGCTTCACAAACACAATTTACTAGTTTTAGTAACACAATCTACGCTTCACGCTGCCTCGGCAAGGCCACCAGCATAATCAAGGACCAGTCTCACCCCAGTCACTCCCTCTCCCATCAGGCAAGTGATACGGACACGTGTCTGAAAATACACTCCTCTGTGGTGCCTCTGAATGATGACTGTTTAGTTTAGTTTAGAGATACAGCACAGAAACAGGCCCTTCGGCCCACTGGGTCCATGCCGACCAGCGATCCCTGCACATTAACATCATCCTACACACACTAGGGACAATTCACACATATCAAGCCAATTTCTTCTCCAAACCTGTACGTCTTTGGAGCGTGGGAGGAAGCCGAAGATCTCGGAGAAAGCCCAAGCAGATCAAGCGGAGAACGTACAAACTACGTACAGACAGCAGCCGTAGTGGGGATTGAACCCAGGTCTCCGGCGCTGCATTGAACCTTGATTCCCATCAGCATTTTGGAAGCAGGAATTTATTCAAACCGTGCTAGTAGGAGTCACTACCTTCTGGGAAAAGAAGGAGAGGGCACAGCCTCACAATGAAAGGACAAACCTTTTATAACCAAAGATAGACACAAAATGCTGGAGTAACAGTGGGTCAGGCAGCATCTCTGGATGGGAATGGGTGACGTTTCAAGTCGAGACCCTTCTAATTGGACAGGCTGCATTTGCAACCTTTGTCCGAAAGGAACACGGTGGCACCTAACTTTGCAGCTGTGTTTAGTTTAGCTTAGAGATACAGTGCAGAAATAGGCCCTTTGGCCCACTAGGTGCACACTGACCAGCGATCTCTGCACATTTGAAATATCCTCCACACTCTAGGGACAATTTACAATTTTACCAAAGACAATTAACCTGCAAAGATGTACGTCTTTGAAATGTGGGAGGAAACCGGAGCACTCGGAGAAAACCCACGTGGTCACAGGTGGAACATACAGCACTCGTAGTCAGGATCGAACCTGGGTTTCTGGCATGGCTATCATTATATTTCTTTGCTTTCTAACAATCCCCCATCAACTCCATGCGCACGTCATGCTGCCTCAGGAAAGCAGTCAACATAACCAAGGACTGTTCACATTCTACCATTCTCTCTTTTTCCCCCCTCTCCCATTGGGTAGAAGATACAAAAGAGGGCATCTTATTGAAACATAAGATTATTAAGGGATTGGACAAGCTTGAGGCAAAAAACAAATATGTTTCCGATGTTGGGGGAGTACAGAACCAGGGGTCACAGTTGAAGAATAAGGAGTAAGCCATTTACAACAGAGATGAGGAAAAACTTTTTCACCCAGAGAGTTATGAATCTGTGGAATTCTCTACCTCAGAAGGGAGTGGAGGCCAATTCTCTGGATGCTTTCAAGAGAGAGTTAGATAGAGCTCTTAAAGATAGCAGAGTAAAGGGATATGGGGAGAAGGCAGGAATGGGTTCCTGATTGTGGATGATCAACCATGATCGCAGTGAATGGCAGTGCTGGCTCAAAGGGTTGAATGGCCTACTCCTGCACCTATTGTCCATTATCTACTGGAGACTGATGGGTGATCTATTAGAGATGTATTAGATCATGAGGGGAATAGATAAGGTGAATGCACAGAATCTTTTACCCAGTGTAGTGGAATCAAAGACCATGGGTTATTCACACTAGTTCTATGTTGATCCCACTTTCTCTCCACTCCCTACACACTAGGCACAATATATAGAGGCCAACTCACCTACAAACTTGCACGTCTTAGGGATGCTGGAGGAAACCAGAGCACTCAGATGAAGCCCACGCAGTCACAGGGAGAACGTGCAAACTCCACACAGACAGCACCCGTGGTCAGGATCAAACCCGGTTCTCAGGCGCAATGAGGCAGCAGCTCTACCCACTGCACCACGGAGCGACCCCTTTAAAAGGCAGTAATTGTTGCAGGCTTTGTCACAAGGATCAGGAGGCAAAGTCATTAGATTATATTGGAGACTGAATTAATTTATTTTAAAACACTGGAATCTCCTGAGGTCAACTTCCTTCTTTCTTCTACACTGTGTGTGGTAACAACCCTTGATTGCCTACAAATAGACTGACCATTAATACTAATTATACTGATCCCTGTACACTGGGAATCTTATAATGTGTTGGTGTAATCACTATGAGGCAGCTCGCAGCAGATTGATGCTGTTATCCGTTGCTCTCTCTCAGCTCCACTCTGTGCTAGTTGGAGGCCCTACTCTGTTGTTCTGTTGAGTTTAGTGTAATTTAGTTTAGAGATAAAGCATGGAAACAGGCCTTACAGCCCACCGAGCCTGTGCCGACCTGCAGTCCCCGCACCCTAACTACACTACGATAAATGTACATTTATACCAAGTTATAGCAAATCTCGGACCTGCAGACCCTCAGCATAGGAGCACCGCAAGGCTGCGTGCTCTCCCCTCTCCTCTACACCAACGACTGCACCTCCACTGACACCTCTGTCAAGCTTCTCAAGTTTGCAGACGACACAACCCTGATTGGACTGATCCAGGATGGGGAGGAATCTGCCTACAGGCTGGCGTCCTGTTGCCATCGCAACAACCTGGAGCTCAATGCTCTTAAGACAGTGGAATTGGCTGTAGACTTTAGGAGAGCTCCCCCTCCCCTAACCCCACTCACCATCAACAACACCACAGTCACATCTGTGGATTCTTTTAAGTTCCTGGGAACCGTAATCTCCAAGGACTTTAAATGGGAGGCTACCATCAACTCCACAGTCAAAAAGGCACAACAGAGGATGTACTTCCTGCGGCAACTGAGGAAGCACAATCTGCCACAGGCAATGATGGTCTAATTCTATATGCCCATCGTAGAGTTTGTCCTCACCTTCTCCATCATGGTCTGGTTTGGCTCAGCCACCAAGCATGACATTTGGAGGCTGCAGCAAATTGTCCGATCAGCCGAGAAGGTTATTGACTGCAACCTTCCCTCCATTGATGAACTGTACACTGCTAGAGCCAGGAAGAAAGTGGGAAAGATCGACTCTGACCCCTCTCACCTTTGCCACAAACTCTTTGAATCACTTCCCTCTGGAAGGCGAATCCGGACTGTCAAAGCTGCCACAGCCAGACATAAAAACAGTAGTAGCTCTACTCAATGACCAAAAATCTGTAGCCTCTTTTTGCTCTGGTATTTTATTTAATTCACATGTTTAATTGATAATATTTTATTATTAATGTTTAATGTTTTATATGTCATTCCTAACTGTATGTCACGTTGTCACTTGCGGGCGGAGCACTAAGGCAAATTCCTTGTATGTGAATACTTGGCCAATAAACGTATTCATTCATTCAATTAACCTCCAAACCTGTACGTCATTGGAGTGTGGGAGGAAACCGAAGATCTTGGAGAAAATCCACACAGGGTCACGGGGAGAATGTATAAACTCCATACAGGCAGCACCCATAGTCAGGATCGAACCCGGGTCTCCGGCGCGGTAAGACAGAAACTCTACCGCTGCGCCACCGTGCCGCCCAGACATGGTGCATCAATTACATTTGTAAATCTGCTCCGTCACGCCTGAATTGAAGGCACAGCCAAATTGTGAATTAATATCGTGGAGATTTCATAGATCTGTATTGAAATATCTTCAAAAATAGACTAAGTCTGCACAGAAACTGCAGATACTAGAATCTCGAGCAAAACACTAAGTGCTCGAACTGAACGAGCCAGGCAGCATCTAGACCAGATCGCAGAACAGTACAGCATGCGAACAGGCCCTTCGGTCCACAATGTCACTGCCGAATATGATGCCATGTGGAAGGAATGATCAGAACTTGGGCGGCAGGGTGGCGCAGCGGTGAAGTTGCTGCCTTACTGTGCCAGAGAACCAGGTTCAATCCCGACTACAGGTGCTGTCTGTACGGAGTTTGTAGGTTCCCCCTGCGACCATGTGTGTTTCCTCCAGCTGCTCCGTTTCCTCCCACACACCAGAGACGTGCAGGTTTGTAGGTTAATTGGTTTCTATAAAAATCCTAAATTGTCCCTAGAGCGCAGGATAGAGGTGGTGTACAGGGTAATCATTAGTTGGACTCGGTGGGCCAAAGGGCCTGTTTCCACGCTGTGTCTTTAAACTAATCTAAACTAAACTTGCTTTGGGTCACGACCCTTGTTGAGACAGATTGGAGGCTAGTTAGTCAGCATCAATTTGTGACCAAAGGTGAGACATTGCTGGTCACTGTAGCTCATCAGGGAGTGTGCTTAGAGCATAGAACATAGAACATTACAGCACCCAAACAGGCCCTTCGGCCCCCACAATGTCAGTGCCAAACATGATGCTGAAACAAACACTTACATGTCTGAACATAATCCACTAATCCAGCCTGGATTTGCACGTTTCAACTACAGCGAGAGGTTGGATTGTTTTCTCTGGAATGGCGGAGGTTGAGGGGAGACTTGAATGAAGTATGAGAGGCATAGGTGAGGTAGACAGTAGGAACCAATTTCCTAGAGTGGAAATGTCCAACACTAGAGGGCGTAGCCATTAAAGGGAGAGGGGGAAAGTTTAATGGAGATACGTTGGGCATTTTTTTACACAGAGACTGGTGGGGGCCTGGAACACATTGCCGGAGGTGGTGGTGGTGGAGGCAGATACAATAGTGTCCTTTAAGAGGCTGTTAGATAGGCACATGGAAGTGCAGAGAATAGAGGGATATGGATCATAGGCAGGCAGATGAGATCAGTTTAACTTGGCACCATGTCGGGCACCAACATTGTGAGCCAAAGGACCTGTTCCTGTGCTGCACTGTTCTAAGTTCTATGTTCATATCCCACTATTCCCTGCATATCCACGTGCCTAACCGAAAGAACTGTGGAATCCTCTGCCTCAGAGGGCAGTGGAGGCTGGTTCTCTGGATACTTTCAAGAGAGGGCTAGACAGGGCTCTTAAAGATAACGGAGTCAGGGGATATGGGTAGAAGGCAGGAACGGGGTACTGATTGAGGATGATCAGCCGTGATCACATTGAATGGCGGTGCTGGCTCGAAGGGCCGAAGGGCCTACTCCTGCACCTATTGTCTATTGTCTCTAAAATGCTGCTATCGTATCAGCCTCCACCATCACCCCCAGGAACTCTGTGTAATAAACTTACCCTGTGTATCATATTTAAACAGTGCCCCTCTCACCTTTAACCTATGCCCTCTAATCTTTGACATTTCCACACTGGCAAAAAGGTTCTGGCTGTCTACTCTAACGATGCCCCTCATCATTTTACTGCAGTACTTCTTTTCCACAGAAATACCAAAGAAGATGGATCAAAGGGCAATCTATTTGTTCCATTGATTCAGTCAGAGGAGCCTCCTGACCCAGAAAATCTCAGATTGCCTTTTATTGTTCATGGGTCAAAATGCTGGAACTCCCTGTCTAACAGAATTATAAGACTATCCGCAGGCTGTGTCTTCCCCTTTCCTCTATCTATTGTACTTGAGTTTGACTTGATTGCATTATGTATGGACTCATCTGATCTGTTTGGATAGCGTGCACTACAAAGTTTTCACTGTATTTCAGTACGTGTGGTAACAATAAACCTAAACCTAATAAACCTAAAACTTTACCTGAGAGACAAGGATACATTACCTCCTCTGCAAAAGTAATTAGGATAGCAATAAATATTAGTCAAGTGACACCCACATCCGAAAAATTAATAAAAAAACTTGATTGGGTTTTATATAGTACAGGAGAGAACATGTTACACGGGGCACAATTATAATAATAATATCCTTTCAAATAAAGTTCTGCTCTGATATGTTTCAGCAGAGGCGGAGAAGGTTTTGATAAGTAGGATATTATAGCTAAAGCAGAATAATTAAAGAAGATTGAAAAGCACTAAATAATCCCCATATAGAATGCAATAATGTTCCAAATGAAGGTGGAGGTGGATGTGATCAAGTTGTGCTTTGGTGCCACTTGCTGGTGAAAGGGTGTATTACCGTCGCCAGTGGAAACAGATAGCTCCGGGCTGCCATCTAGAGGAGATCATGTGCAGGGGTTCAACTTTTAGTTTAGATCCAAGAAAGACACAAAAAGCTGGAGTAACTCAGCGGGACAGGCAACATCTCTGCAGATAAGGAATAGGGGACGTTTCGGGTCGAGACTCTTCTCAACTTTTCAATCTGCTCAACATTTAGTTTAGTTTTGTGTTGAGATACAACATGGAAACAGGCCCTCCGACCCATCGAGTCCACTCCAACCAACGATCACCCGTATACTAGTTCTAAGTTATTCCTCTTTTGCAACTTACAGAGGCCAATTACCCCACAAACCTGCATGTCTTTGGAGTGTGGGAGGAAACCGGACGTACAAACTCCGTGTAGACAGCGCCCGTGGTCAGGATTGAACCAGTGTCAATGGCGCTGGAAGGCAGCAACTCTACCACTGCGTCACCATGCCGCTATCAATCCTTTTGTCTCACACCTTCTGTCATTTCATCTCTGGCCTTTATCCAACTATTTGCCTATCAAATAGCTCTCCTCAACGGTGTTGGAGTAGTACATGCCTGAAGAAAGGTCTTGACCATTCCTTCTGTTGCAGTCTAATGTGGATAAATGTGAGGTTATCCACTTTGGTGGCAAAAACAGGAAAGCAGACTATTATCTAAATGGTGGCCGATTGGGAAAGGGGAGATGCAGCGAGACCTGGGTGTCATGGTACACCAGTCATTGAAGGTAGGCATGCAGGTGCAGCAGGCAGTAAAGAAAGCGAATGGTATGTTAGCTTTCATTGCAAAAGGATTTGAGTATAGGAGCAGAGAGGTTCTACTGCAGTTGTACAGGGTCTTGGTGAGACCACACCTGGAGTATTGCGTACAGTTTTGGTCTCCAAATCTGAGGAAGGACATTATTGCCATAGAGGGAGTGCAGAGACGGTTCACCAGACTGATTCCTGGGATGTCAGGACTGTCTTATGAAGAAAGACTGGATAGACTTGGTTTATACTCTCTAGAATTTAGAAGATTGAGAGGGGATCTTACAGAAACTTACAAAATTCTTAAGGGGTTGGACAGGCTAGATGCAGGAAGATTGTTCCCGATGTTAGGGAAGTCCAGGACAAGGGGTCACAGCTTAAGGATAAAGGGGAAATCCTTTAAAACCGAGATGAGAAGAACTTTTTTCACGCAGAGAGTGGTGAATCTCTGGAACTCTCTGCCACAGAGGATAGTTGAGGCCAGTTCATTGGCTATATTTAAGAGGGAGTTAGATGTGGCCCTTGTGGCTAAGGGGATCAAGGGGTATGGAGAGAAGGCAGGTACGGGATACTGAGTTGGATGATCAGCCATGATCATATTGAATGGCGGTGCAGGCTCGAAGGGCCGAATGGCCTACTCCTGCACCTATGTTTCTATGTTTCTATGTTTCTATCCAGAGATGTTGCCTGACCCGCTAAGTTATTCCAGCATTTTATGTCTATCTTTGGTTTAAACCCGCATCTGCAGTTTCTTCCTACACACTTGTCCTGCCCCTCCTCTCTTCCAGCTTTCTCTCCCCTCAACTACAACAGTCTGAATCAGGGTCCCGACTGAAACATTGCCTATCCATGTTCTCCTGAGATGCTGCCTGACTCGTTGGCTTACTCCAGCACAGGATGTCTTCTTTTGTAAACCAGCATCTGCGGTTCCGTGTTTCTACAAGTGCAGGGGTTCCATCAATGGGAACAACATTATGAGAAATGAACGAGTCTGTGCAGTTAATTCAACAAAAGTTATTACTTCTGCGTTTTCAATTGGCCTTTTCCACCACTAGGAAAGTTATTCCAAGTTAGGCTGGGCGCAGCGGTCGAGTTGCAGCCTTACAGCGCCATGGACCCAGGTTCGGTCCTGGCCACGAGTGCTGTCTATATGGAGTTTGTATGTTCTCCCTGTGACCACGTGGGTTTTCTCCGGGTGCTCCGGTTTCCTCCCACACTCCAAAGACGTACAGGTTGATTGGCCTTGGTAAAATTGTAAAATTGTCCCTAGTGTGTAGGTTAGTGCTAGTGTATATGTGATCGCTGGTCAGTGTGGACTCGATGGGCCGAAGGGCCTGTTTCGGCACTGTATCTCTAAACTAAAACCAAAGCTAAATAGTCCTGCTCCTCTGCTCCAAGTGCTTCGATCAATCTGTGCAACAGCCTGTTTGACATCTTAAAGGTCTATCCAGTACTGGCATGGTACCAGGGTCTTTAGCATGTTATTGGTGACAGATGGTACCCAGAACCATTACTGCATTAACACTTGTAAAATAAACCTTCTATACTTCCACCGCAGTTTATTAGCAAGCCATTACCAGCAGGCTGAAGGAGTGATTTTGCACATTCTTCTACTTATAGCTCAAACAATAATCAGGGACAGACTTAGGGCAGCATAGTTGTGTAGCTGGTGGAGCTGCTGCCTCACAGCGTCAGACCCACGTTCAATCCCGACCCTGGGTGCTGTCTGTGTGGAGTTAGCTCGTTCTCCCTGTGACCTCGTGGGTTTCCTACAGGTGCTCTGATTCCCGTATGCACAGAGATCACCCAAAAGTAGGGGAATCAAAAACAAGAAGACATGTTGAAGAGAGACTAACATTTGATATTGTACAATAATGGTATTGATATGAAAATATGTTTTTGCTATTTGATGTTTCTGCTTTTTAATATTGCATGTTAAAGGTGGAGAGAAATGTTTGGTATATAACATCATGCGTTAAAGATGGCTCAGTGTCAGGCTTTATTTGTAATGAATGTTTAATGATTTTGACTGGGATGTTCAGTTGCTATATTACACATGCTTCCTGTAGGTGTCACTCTTATTTCCCATAAAGCATGTTCCTGTCATACTGGTGTTTTCACTGCTTTGATCGACATGGTCACAGCTACTGATGTATCTAGTAATCATGGAGTTATAGAACCATAGTCATATAGCACGGAAATAAGCCCTAATCAGCCCTACTTGGCCATGCCAGCCAAGGTGCCCCAACTCAGCTGGTCCCATTGGCCCGTGTTTGGTCCATATCCCACTAAATCTTTCCTGTCTATGTACATGTCCAAGTGTCTTTTAAGTGTCGTTGTAGTGCCCGTCTCAATTGCCCCTCTGGCAGCTCTTTCTAGATATCCACGACATTTTAAGTGAAAAAGTTGCCTTTCAGGTTCATATTAAATATTGGACACAAATTGCTGGAGTAACTCAGCGGGTCAGGATTCTTCTTCAGTCCAAAGAAGGGTCTCAACCCGAAATGTCATCTATCCATGTTCGCCAGAGGTGCTGATTAACTTGCTGAGTTACTGCAGCACTTTGAATCCTTTTGTGTAAAGAAGCAACTTTACAGTTTCTTGTTTCTGCCTATTAAATCTATTAAATCTTGCCCCACGCACCTTCACCCACATCCACTACTTCTTGATTTCCCTACCTTGGGTACAAGACTGTGTAATCATCCTGTCTATTCCTCTCATGTTTATACACTTCTATAAGATCTCCCCTCAGCCTCCTGCGCTCCAGTGAATAAAGTCCTGAGCCTGCTCAACCTCGCCCTATGGCTCAGGTGCTCAAGTCCTGGCAACATCCTCTATTAAGTCACCTGAAATTAGTGGCCATGACATTGTGTGTTACAGGATGAATCTCCTCTGTTTTTAAAATCAGTTGTTTCTTAGTGAGACAGTGAGTTAAATGTTGAGATTTCTCCTGACTACGTGTTACCAATTGCCATTTTGCTCAGTTTGTTTCCAATTAAATAGTAATAAAACTATTGGTTTGCATTCCTGTTTCAAGTTGGCTCAGTGCACCTAAAAGACACAGTGAAATCTTAACTGGTGATCCATTTATTTCTAATAGACTTAATTGATAGGAATGGTTTTGAAGGATATGGGCAAAATACAGGCAAATGGGATCAGCTTAGATGGGACATCTTAGTCAGCATGAATGAGTTGGGCTGAAGGGCCCGTGTCCGCACAGTATGACTCTGCATCTGTGACTTAACCTTTAATTTCCCAAGTTACTGTTGAAACCTTTATGCCCAGTGGGTCATAGAAACATAGAAAATAGGTGCAGGAGGAGGCCATTCGGCCCTTTGAGCCAGCACCGCCATTCATTGTGATCATGGCTGATCGTCCCCAATCAATAACCCGTGCCTGCCATCTCCCTATATCCCTTGATTCCACTAACCTCTAGAGCTCTATCTAACCCTCTCTTAAATCCATCCAGTGATTTGGCCTCCACTGCCCTCTGTGGCAGGGAATTCCACAAATTCACAACTCTCTGGGTGAAAAACGTTTTTTCTCACCTCAGTCTTAAATAGCCTCCCCTTTATTCTAAGACTGTGGCCCCTGGTTCCGGACTCGCCCAACATTGGGAAAATTTTTCCTGCATCTAGCTTGTCCAGTCCTTTTATAAGTTTCTATAAGATACCCCCTCATCCTTCTAAACTCCATTGAACACAAGCCTAGTCTTTTCAATCTTTCATCATATGACAGTCCCGCCATCCCAGGGATCAATCTTGTGAACCTACGCTGCACTGCCTCAATCACAAGGATGTCCTTCCTCAAATTAGGAGACCAAAATTGTACGCAATACTTCAGATGTGGTCTTACCAAAGCCCTCTACAACTGCAGAAGAACCTCTACTCCTATACTGAAATCCTCTTGTTATGAAGGCCAATATTCCATTAGCTTTCTTCACTGCCTGCTGTACCTGCACGCCAGCTTTCAATGACCGGTTGTACAAGAACACCCAGGTCTCGCTGTACCTCCCCCTTACCTAACCTAACCCCATTGAGATAATAATCTGCCCCCTTGTTTTTGCCACCAAAGTGGATAACCTCACATTTATCTATATTATATTGCATCTGCCACGCATCTGCCCACTCACTCAACCTGTCCAGGTCACCCTGCAACCTCCTAACATCCTCTTCACAGTTCACACTGCCACCCAGCTTTGGGTCCTTCGGTATGGAGTCCCTTGGTGATACAGAACACAGATTCTAATTTGATTTCTAAGTATTCAAAAGAGAGACACAAAATGCTGGAGTAACTCAGCGGGCCAAGCAGCATCGCTGGAGAAAACGAAGAGGTGACATTTTTGCATCCAGAATCTTCATTGGACCCTGATTTTGAGTGATTCAGATTCCTTTCCTGCAGAGATGCTGCCTGACCCACTGAGTTACTCCAGCATTTTGTGTCTATCTTCAGCGTAAACCCACCTCTTCAGGCTCGCTCAATCCAAAATGAGATTTTTTAAAATGCTCAGCAACAGGTATAAACCTCACACCATGAGAAGGAGATGTTGGAAGGGAGTGGGACTGGCGTCATCTCTCCACAAGTTTGCGCTGATCTTAAAGTATTCCCATTCATACCATGATTAAAATACCTTCACATTAGACAGCACTTGTGAGCACAGTTCATATAATCTGCTGTAGCAATGAACACAATATGCATGTAAAATTAAATTTAACAGGATACATACTGTTTGAGTACATTTGCTCTGACTTCCAGCTTTCCCATTCAGTGACTCTTATGCCCCTGTCCCACTTAGGAAACCTGAACGGAAACCTCTGGAGACTTTGCGCCCCACCCAAGGTTTCCGTGCGGTTCCTGGAGATTCTTGGAGGTTTTTGTAAGTCTCCCTACCTGCTTCCACTACCTGCAACTTCCGGCAACCACCTGCAACCTCCGGGAACTGCACGGAAACATTGGGTGGGGCGCAAAGTCTACAGAGGTTTCCGTTCATGTTTCCTAAGTGGGACAGGGGCATGAGACTTTAGATTCTAGGCTTACAGCGTGGAAACAGGCCCTTAGTCCCACCGAGTGCGCAATCACACCATACCCTAACACTATCCTACGCACTAAGGAACATTTACAGAAGCCAATTAACCTACAAACCTGCACCCCTTTGGAGTGTGGGAGGAAACCGGAGCACCCGGGGAAAACCCACGCGGTCACTGGGAGAACGCACAAACTCCGTACAGACAGCACCCGTAGTCAGGATCGAACCTGGGTCTCTGGCGCTGTAATGCAGCAACTCCACTGTGCCACCCTGCATTCCACTGAAGATTCACAGCAAAGTGCTTACACATGACAAATAGACCCAAATTCCACCAAGCTTTAAACGCTAGGGAGAACATCTGACCACGATGCTTCTCCAAGGAAGCATATTGCTACGGCTGAATTTGGTGCTCATACTCAGTTAACATGACCAGAAAATATCCGTTACCTCTGAGCAGCAATAATATTTATGTGTAAGAAAGAACTGCAGATGCTGGTTTAAATCGAAGGTAGACACAAAAATGCTGGAATAACTCAGCGGGTGAGGCAGCATCTCTGGAGAGAAGGAATGGGCGACGTTTCGGGTCGAGACCCTTCATCAGCCTGAATAATATTTTTGTTATGTCTGAAGGAAAGAGGGAGCTGAAGCAGAAAATCATGATTAGTTAGCCCAGATGATCATTTTGATAAGCAAGTAAAACTCTCATTATGTTTGCTCAGACATACCCACGGATATATTGGTGCCTCATATATTCAATGTTAAAATAGACAGTATGATCCTTGACAATTGGAAGAGACAGAGTGCCGCATTAGATCCAGACTGCATGACTGGCATTATAATTGTACAGTTGTGACAATAAAGGAACTAATTAGGATCGAGTCGTGATTACATGTTGTGTGGCCGATATTACAGCCTGATTAACGGGCAATTGTTCAGAGGAAGCACTGCAAAGTTTGGCCCTTTAGCCTTTAGGTGGTGCATGGAGAGCAGGAAGGGTAATCCAGCCATCTGCTACAGCAGACAATGCCTGAGCAGCAGCTGGAAATGTCAGCTTGGAGAAGACAGCTTAAGTCTCGATATTATTAATAGGAAGCGAGAGAGAGAAAAGACGCGGCTACATCGAGCAAAGTATTAATTTTGGTAAATGAACAGGACGGTAACTCTGTATGTTCAAGAAAGAACTGAATAATATCAGCGTCAAAAATATGCTGACTTCTCTCGGATGGGATCCGCTTGAGCTCCGCAGAATCAGGCATTGCAATTTACAAGGAGATTCACAAAATCACGGCATCAAATCTCCCGTTATCCCAGAGCACCAACTGCCATGAAACATATCGGTCCCTACATCATCAGCTCGCTAAATTTCAATAAACCTTGCTACCAATATTCCCTTTACCCAAGGGCGATAAGGGAATGGAATATGTTACCACCCAACACACGTGCTGCTCCCGATGTTAGGTCATATAAAAAGGGGATTGAGCAACTAGATCTCCTCAACTTGGTCAAAAAGGCCCACTTCAAAATTTAATCGCTACTCTACTCACTCCGACCTGCACGAGATAACCACTGATGAGGCGTTTCCGCGGTAATCAACCAGAACCAGAACGGCAGATGCTGGAAAAATCAAAGGAAGACAAAAATGTTGGAGAAACTCAGCGGGTGAGACTGCCTCACTCACTGGCTTTTCTCCAGCATTTTTGTCTACTTACAGTAACACTGTTCGTCATTTTCACCTAAACCACAACTATCAATGGCCTGTCTCTTTTATCGTCGTTACTTTTTTGCATATCTTTCATTCATTTGTTCTATATCTCTCTACATCAATGTCTATATCTATCATTACCCTTTCCCCTGACTCTCAGTCTGAAGAATGGTCTCGAGCCGAAACTTAATCTATTCCTTTTCTCCAGCGATACTGTCTGACCCGCTGAGTTACTCCAACTTTTTGTGTATATCTTTGGATCTACCAAGGATTTAGTAACCCTCGCCATGTCGTCTGTCCCTCCCCCTTAGTCGTCCTGCCAGTTCCACCGTCTGCATCCATATATCCATCACACAGTGAATGGTAGGGCTCTGGGAGTGTTGTAGAGCAGAGGGATCAAAGAATGCAGGTACATCGTTCCTTGAAGGTGGCGTCACAGGTATATAGGGTGGTCAAAAAGGCTTTTGGCACATTGGCCTTCATCAGTCAGAATATTGAGTTGAAAGTTGGGAGGTCATATTGCAGTTATATAAGACGTTGGTGAGGCCGTATTTAGAGTATTGTGTTCAGTTCTGGGCATCATGATGTAGGAAAGATGTTGTCAAGTTGGAAAGGAAACAGACAAGATCCACGAGAATGTTGCCAGGACTCGAGGGTCTGAGCTATTGGGTGAGCAGGCTGGACTCTATTCCTTGGAGCGCTGAAGGATGTGGGGATGATCTTATAGAGGTGTAAAAAATCATGAGAGGAATAGATCATGTGGATGCACAGAGTCTCTTGCCCAGAGTAGGGGAATTGAGAACTTGTGGCATCGTTCATTCTGATGGAATAATGGAATTTTATACGAGTTCTTTCAGATGTGGAAGATCATTGCGTGTGATGGGAGATTTAAACTCTGATCGCGGCAATATTGAGGGCAACTGGAGGTACTGAACCTGTGAAGGCGACTGATTTATGGCATAAATGATAAATTCTCACATAAAAAAATAGGCTTATTAACAGTAACAAGCCGTAAAGGGAAAGATATTTTAAAATTCTTTTCATTTTTAAGCAATATTGGCTGAGATCTAGGTATCGCTGCCGTTAATGGTATACAATGACAATCCAGCAAGTTGTGGAGAGGAAGACCTCTATAAGGCGGCACGGTGGTGCAGTGGTAGAGTTGCTGCCTCACAGCACCAGAGACCCGGGTTCGATCCTGACCACGGGTGCTGTCTGTACATGGACTGTACGTTCTCCCTGTGACCGTGTGGGTTTTCTCCGGGTGCTCCGGTTTTCTCCCACGTTCCAAAGACATGCGGGTTTGTAGGGTTAATTGGCTTTTGTAAATTGTAAATTGTCCCTAGTGTGTGTAGGATAGAACTCATGTACGGGTGATCATTGGCCAGTGCCGACACAGTGGAATGAAAGGCCTGTTTCCACGCTGTATTTCAAACCTAAACTAAACTGAACTAAACTCATTAGTACATGAAAGTACCAAATCTGCATGTTGTTCAAAAATTAAACTCGCCATGGAATATTACAGCTATAAATTAACAATATAAGCAGCCGTCTAATGAAGTTTATGTCCTTGCAATGCAACCCTCCTATGTGGATCGGGAGCAAGTTAAAACATAGAAACATAGAAAATAGGTGCAGGAGTAGGCCATTCGGCCCTTCGAGCCTGCACTGCCATTCAATATGATCATGGCTGATCAACCAACTCAGTATCCTGTACCTGTCTTCTCTCCATACCCCTAATCCCTTTAGCCACAAGGGCCACATCTAACTCCCTCTTAAATATAGCCAATGAACTGGCCTCGACTACCTTCTGTGGCAGAGAATTCCACAGATTCACCACTCTCTGTGTGAAAAATGTTTTTCTCATCTCAGTCCTAAAAGATTCCCCCCTTATCCTTAAAGTGTGACCCCTTGTTCTGTGACCCCTTGTAAGTTTCTATATGATCTCTCCTCAATCTTCTAAATTCTAGCGAGTACAAGCCGAGTCTATCCAGTCTTTGTTCATATTTTAATGTTGCTTGTTTTTACCTGCACCTTTTTAACTATTTGTACTGTTTTTATCGGGAACTGATTGTTTTTTTTTTTGTTTGTTTTTTTTTTGTTTTTTTAATCGTTTTTATTTATGCGTGAAATGTTTAAGTTTTTATGTGCGATGCTCCGATATTCCCTGGGAAACGTCTTCTCATTTTGCACTGTACAATTGTTGCTTTGCATGATGACAATAAAATGATGAAAATGATAATGATAATATGAAAGTCCTGACATCCCAGGAATCAGTCTGGTGAACCTTCTCTATGGCAGTAGAGTATTGATCCTGCAATTGTGTTAAGGATAGAACAATCAATCACTAATATACTGTGCAGCTCAGTGGCCTGGCCGTGCAGTGAGTCCCACTCTCAGTGGGTCACAAAGCAATGCTTTAATGCTTCGATGCAGGGTCCTGCAGGGTCGGAGATGGTCAGTGCGGAGAATGTGGGAGCTGTAGACCCTTCCATAGATGGCATAGGAGCTGGCTGACGGACGTTTTCCTTTTTGTAAATGGTGCCAAAATATCCTGACCGTGCATGTGTGAGGTATGAAAAAATAACTTCACTGTGCACTGCGTACGTGACAATAATGAACCATTGAACCATTGCGAGGTGGTGCACTCCTTTGGCCACTTACACAGCGAGTCCATGAGCTCCTGAAACATGGCATTGATATTCTCAATGTAGTACTGAATGCTCATTTCCCATTTTGAATGGTCCTGGATCAGAAGTTTGCAGGAATGAGTCTGGAGAATACATTTCTTCAAGGAAGTCAGGGGCGCATTCTCGAATCATTTGCCTGATGTCCCCCTCCCTCTTCGGAGCTTGCAATAGCTCAGCTGTTTGAGGAGACTTGTTTTTGGGCATGCGAATGACATGGCCTTCGCAATGTAGACAACTGAATGCCATCAAAGAAGACCACGCATTAAAGCTGGAGCTTCTCACCCACATTCTCATGGAGTTGGCCATGTAGTGAAGATCAAGTCTACTGTCCCTCTAATAAAGAACACACACTGTGAGTTGGGGAACAGCTCTTTGGTCACAAAATGGAGGCTCCTCTGTAGATGCAACACATGTAATTATCTCTTTTCTTGAAAATATTCATGATTACAGTATCTCAGAACGTGAATGCTTGGCAAAGGCAGAGGCTGCAGGCCTCCTGGGAAAAACGGGTGTCGGGGGCTATGGGGAGAAGGCAGGAGAATGGGGTTAGGAGCAAGAGATAGTTCAGCCATGATTGAATGGTGGAGTAGACTTGATGGGCCAAATGGCCTAATTCCGTTCCTATCACATAACCGAATGATCTCACGAAAGTGGTAGCATCAAGAAAGCAACTAATATCTTCAAAGTCCTACACCATATTGGTCACACCGAAGCAGAAAGAAGTTACAGGAGCTTGAGAACCGTTACCTCCTGATTCAAGAACTGCTTCTACCATCAACCATCAGGTTCTTGAACCACCTTACCCAACCCTAACCCCAACCCTGCATCAGCATCAAGAGGCAATGGCCATTGCATCAAGGATGCAGTATATACATTGGCTTGCACTATCATGGTCTGGCTTAGCGAGACTAACTGATCATTTTAGTTTAGTTTAGTTTAGAGATACACCATGGAAACAGGCTCTTCGGCCTACAGAGTCCACCCCGACCAGCGATCCCTGCACATAAACACCATTCTACACACACTGGGAACAATTTACTCTTATACCAATCCAATTAACCTACCCACTTTACGTCTTTGGAGTGTGGGAGTAAACGGAAGATCTCGGAGAAAATCCACGCTGGTCACGGGGAGAACGTACAAACTCCTTACAGACAGCACCCGTAGTCGGGATCGAACCTGGGTCTCCGGCGCTGCAAACGCTGTAAGACAGCAACTCTAGCGCTGTGCCACCGTTGGACACAAATAACATATTGTACATTTATTACATTTATCGTACATTTATCTGCTCTGTCATTGCATTTACTGTAAAGCTGCAGTGAGTGAGAATATAATTGTTCTGTTCCCGGTGCATATGATAATTAAACACCCTTGACTCTAGGGGGAAATCAACTTTAATTAAAATGTACGAGTCAAGGCAAATAATATTTTGTTTACTTTGGAATGATGAAAGCAGTCTGGATCAATTCATAGGTTGTTCAACCTATTAATTATTTACTGGTGACATAGTCTATTGCACATACAATAGCTGAATGAACGGAGTCAATAGGATGGTTGTTTGGCCCGTCGTTTTAGTGTGTCACCTCTTTGGAAGTACGATTTAGTTCATCCAATTCCCTCTTCTTCCTACCACCGACAATGTTTTACAACTCATTTTGCTCTTGAAAATTACTATCAGTGCATTCCAGATCATAACCATTGCGGAATAAAGGAAAAATGGGGGCAACACAGTGGTGCAGCAGTGGAGTTGCTGCCTTGCAGCGCCAGTGACCTGGGTTTGATCCTGACTACGGGTGCTGTCCGTACGGAGTTTGTATGTTCTCCCTGTGATCACGTGGGTTTTCTCCGGGTGCTCCGGTTTCCTCCCACACTCCAAACACGTGCAGGTTTGTAGGTTAATTGACTTTGATAAGTTAGTTGTAAATTGTCCTTAGTGTGCAGAACAGTGTTAGTGTACAGGGTGGTCGCTGGTCGGCATGGGCTTAGTGGGCTGAAGGGCCAGTTTAGGTGCTGTATCTTTAAAGTCAAAATTCTGTATCTTTAAAGTCTAAAGCCTGAAAAGTAAAGAAACCTCCTTATTTTAAAGTTCACTGTTTGTCTTCTGTTTCTCCAGTCCCAATAAAAACCGTGTGTCTGGTACTGACATGCTTGTGTGCTTTTGACGTATTTTCATTTTATGAGCCCACAAACCTACATTCCTTTTTCAGTGTGTTTTTTAAGTCTAGCAGTAACTCGTTTAGATTTGCCTTTCATTCCATTAGTTGATGAGAACAGCTTCTAGCTCCTTGGACCTTAGATCCAAACCATCTCTGTCCAATTGTATCATCCAATTGAAGAGTAATTGCCTTTGCAGAAGCCAGTGCATCTAGGCTCCCCATCAGAACTGAATAGCTTGACACATTACTCGGGGTGGTTAGAAAAAAAGATGGGAATCCATCAGAACAACTTAAATTTGGAACATTTAAATCTCAATGCAATGTCTACAAGGTACAGTTTAGTCTAGTTTAGTTTTGGGATACAGCATGAAAAATTGCCATGTCCACGCCAAGCATCGATCAACCTATTTCACACTAGTTCTATGTTATGCAACCTTCATGCCACCCACTCCCCATACATTAAGGGCAATTTTACATAGGCCATTGACCTACAAACTCGTACGACTTTCAGATGTGAAAGTAAACATAGAAACATAGTAAATAGGTGCAGGAGCAGGCATTCGGCCCTTTGAGCCAGCACCACCATTCAATACGATCATGGCTGATCATCCAGAGTCCACACTTTAGTTGTGTGGATACCTCTTTCACTTTCGTTGTGTGGGTCCCTATTCTCGGAATGTGAAAACTCTTCGAGATTCACTCCTGCGAAGCCTAAGTGTGTTTTTGGTCAACACCCTGTGGTCCTGGAAATACCAATGAATGGAAACTATTCATTCTATCAATCCCATCTGTTTCCCTTCATATTTTGCCATTTTAAATCAAGGTTACCTGAGTAATCTTTTAAGTACCGCGAGTACAACATCATTTCTGTAATCTCTATCCACAATTTACCTGAGGCAGGATAAATATCATTGACACATCTTCTCTTCCTGCTTATAACATCCAGGTGTGGGCTAACCAGGGCTTTGTAAAGTTGTGCCATTGTCTCTAGTGGCTTGAAGTCTAATTCTCAAATGTAAGAAATGGTATCTGATCCTATAAATGAGGGGCAAAAGTACATGAGGTTCTGGATATTCTCTGGAACAAAAATAACCTATTTTCTATTGATGAGAAAATGGGAACAAACAGTTATGGACAGGAAAGGTTTAGAGAGGAATAGACCAAACATGGACAATTGGAACCAGAGAAGATAGGGCATCTTGGTTGGCATGGGTAAGTTGGACCAATGGGCCTATTTTGTGCTGCATGACTCAATGACCATAAGATGGACAAGGGTGAGGACAACAGGAAAGTTTCTGCTGCCAAAGCGAATTTAATATCTATGTATTGAGTGCAAACGCATTGACTGTATATAATTCGACTTCACAAGGAATTATGTAATAATTCAGCCAAATTAAAACCATTTCTTTAATAATCGATGGTCGAGTGTTTCAACATAATAATATTAAAAATCATTCCAAGATAGATTTGCAGACGTACATGAAAAGGAGTTTTGTTCCTGAACTGAAACGAGAGTAATTTAAAATTGCAACAAATATCTATCACATATAGGGGGTAAATGGGGGTAAACAGTCCTTTTTTAAATCTATTCATATTTTAAGATCTGGGCATTGTTGACAAAACAGCCTCTATCTCATCTCCACAGTGCATGGGGCAGACTCGTCAAATTGAACATCTTGTTGACCCACGATATAATAATTTCCACCCAGTAGTTGCAAAGTCGGTGTACTGAAGTGATTGCATTCATGACCCAATGGTTCAATGGTTCTTCATTGTCACGTATGCACAGCCCAGTGACATTTCCTTTTGCACAACCCACAAATGCACAGTCGCCATATTCTGCCAACGAAGAAGTTCATAGTCCAGTCCTTATGCTGGAGGTACTGGAGTGCCCCATTACAGAATTTTAAAGCTGACGGAAGGAACTGCAGATGCTGGCTTACAAAAACAATACACAAAGTGCTGGAGTAGCTCAACAGGTCAGGCAGCATCTCTGGAGAACATGGATAGATTATGTTTTGGGTCAAGTCCTGACCCAAATGTCACCTATCCATGTCATCCAGAGATGCTACTTGTTGCTATGCTGAGTTACTCCAGCACTCTGTGTTTCTCTTTTAAGAAATATTGTTGCAGAAACAGATTAGAACCAATGGTGTTCCTTGTTCAGTTTTCTTGAGCTTGATGAGACCTATCAAGCCAATTTCACTGGCATCAGGCTAATTCCAATTTCCATTTGTTGTTCATTTATTTAATCATAAGCACCTTTACATTTGAGTGGGAATCCTGTTTTCAACTTGATATCCATGTTATTGTTGGGATTTATTGTCCATAAGGGCTGACTTCACAGGACTTTGTTTTTGAATCTCCTGAGTTTTGCACTGAATGACTATTCTATGAATACGCTTACATATTTACATGAAATATTAATTTTGATTGATCGCAAACCAAATACTTGGTTCACATAATAGCAGGGATACATTGGGAAATGCTGGAAGCACTCTGACACCATGTTAACCTTTCTTCTTTCCACTGATATGCCTGACCCACTGAATTGGAGGAACAGCACCTCATATTTTGCTTGGGCAGCTTACGCCGCAGCGGTATGAGTTTGGATTTCTCTAACTTGAAGTAAATCTTGCTTTCCTTCTCTCTCTGTCCTTCCCCATCCTAGTTCTCTGATTACCTCTTCGGATTGTTTACCTTGTTGTGGTGATGAGGCTTGCGTGCCCCAGTGATTCCGAGAGCGATTTGTCGGAAGCACCACTTTCTGGTAGGGCCTCCCAAGGTGGTAAGGTCGAGGATGAGGGTCCAGACTAAGAACGATCCAACCGACAAGACCTCAACGGCAGACCAGGCAGCCGAAGTTATACTGAACTCAACGGCTGTGAAGGAGGATGAAGGCTGCAAGAGATCTATCAGCTCCAATCGTCTTGGTTCCCTTGCCATTGGAATTCGTTGATTGATTTGTGAAGGACCGTGTGCTTCTTGGGGTGCAACACCATGTACACGTTAAACAAACACTCGCACAGGCATCTTCGTCATCTTCTCTGATTAGTTTCCTTGTCCTAATTAAATATTACAGATTGTATGTAAGTAAGTAAGTAAATTTTATTTATATAGCACGTTTAAATCAACTCGCGTTGAAACCAAAGTGCTTTACATGAAATAAATAATTAAGTTTCCGTACATCCATAGAAAAATTAAAAGAAAGGAGAATGACTAAACACACCATAGAATTCAATATGAACGTCCCCCCACAACAGAATCAAAATGTTCCACTGTGGGGAAAGGCATCAGAAAGTTAAGTCCTCTTCCTCTGTGAATCACCCGAGGTCGGGGCCTATTTGTGGCCTCCGGAGCCAGTCCGATGTTTTCAGGACCTCTTGCCAGAAAGCTGAAACTCTGGCGTTAGGTGAAACACTCCTCAGCAGTTTGGAATGTCTGGAGCGGCCACTTTCTCCCTGGAGACCGCGGCTCCTGAAATCCTCAGGCCGCGCATCTCGATCCCAGGCTCCGCGGTGTCTTAAATCCAGCACCGCCCGCGGCTGGACGCCCGCAGCCACAGCTCCTCGGATGTTGTAGTCGGCGGTCACAGCCCTCCGGAGCTTACCGCACGGCGACCCAGTAAGGCATCGCCCGCTCCGTGATGGTGTCCCGGCGCTGTGCCACCACTGAAGCTGTAGCCCTGGCCAGTCCCGACAGGATACGCCGCTCCAGTCCAATGGTAGGCCGCGAGGAAGGGGCGAAGAAGCAGCTTGGAGGCAAGCCGCCTCTCCGACCAGGTAGGGACTGGGAAATAACGTTTCCCCTTCCCCTCCCCCACCCCCCCCCACCACATAAAAAACCTCCAACTAACATTTGTTTTGTTTTTTTAACAGGACTAAAAATAAAACTAAAAAAGGGTGAAAGGGCGGACTGCAGGCAGAGCAGGCTTACACAACGGCGCCCCACTCCTGCAGTCAGCCATTCTTCGTTGCCTCATTGTCACCTTCCCCCCAGCTAACAATGTCCCATTCTACATTTCCTTGAACATCATCCCCTTTGATCTGTGTTTTCACACCTTAGCCTTCCATATCTCTGTGTCTCCCTCCCCCTAACCCTCAGTCTGAAGAAGGGTCTGGACCAGAAACGTCACCTATTTCTTCTCTCCAGAGATACTTCCTGTCTTGCTGAGTTACTCCAGCATTTTGTATATATTTATATACATATATAATATAACAATAATCTATATATATGTATTTCTCTAACTTCAAGGAACCCCTGCATTCCCTCTTTCTCCACCCCTCCCCCACCCAAGTCGCACTAGCTTCTCATTTTCACCCTACAAACAGCTTACTAAAGGCCTGTTTCCTTTATCATCCTTACTTTTTGGCATATATTTCATTCTTGTTCAATATCTCTTAACATCATCGTTTCCCTTATCCCTAACTGTCGGAAGGAGGGTCTCGACCCGAAACATCGCCCATTCCTTCTCTCCAGAGATGCTGCCTGTCCCGCTGGGTTACTCCAGCATATTGTGTCTTTAACCATATAACCATATAACCATATAACATATAACAATTACAGCACGGAAACAGGCCATCTCGGCCCTACAAGTCCATGCCGAACAATTTTTTTTCCCCTTAGTCCCACCTGCCTGCACTCATACCATAACCCTCCATTCCCTTCTCATCCATATGCCTATCCAATTTATTTTTAAATGATACCAATGAACCTGCCTCCACCACTTCCACTGGGAGCTCATTCCACACCGCCACCACTCTCTGCGTAAAGAAGTTCCCCCTCATATTACCCCTAAACTTCTGTCCCTTAATTCTGAAGTCATGTCCTCTTGTTTGAATCTTCCCTATTCTCAAAGGGAAAAGCTTGTCCACATCAACTCTGTCTATCCCTCTCATCATTTTAAAGACCTCTATCAGGTCCCCCCTTAACCTTCTGCGCTCCAGAGAATAAAGACCTAACTTATTCAACCTATCTCTGTAACTTAGTTGTTGAAACCCAGGCAACATTCTAGTAAATCTCCTCTGTGCTCTCTCTATTTTGTTGACTAAATAAATTTCTATATACATATATAGTGAACTTTCTGTTGTTTATTGTGGTGCTCACAGAGTACCGTGTGGGCATATCTGTTGTGCTGCTGTAAGTAAGCATTTCATAGTTGTGTTCGGGGACACATATGACAGTCTTGACTCTAGGTTGAAGTCCATCGGCCGCGTTGAGCTGTGGCGGCAGAGGGCGGCAGCGAGCCTCATTCAGTGCAGGAGCAGGAAGTTTGTGGGCCAGTGCACTCGCTGATGGTGCACAGTCAGTCACAAGGACCGGGAAGATGGGCTATTTGTAGGTGAACCTCTCCTCGCATCATCATTGTCATCACCCCGTGGATCTACGTCCGTCGCAATTTGCCTGTGACTGCTCTGTCGCGGCAATTAGCCAGACTTGGGTCGGGTGGAACAAAGAGATAATAGAGAGGAGGAGAGCGAGAGAGCGTGTGTGTGTGTGTCGAGTGCTTTGGAGGAGGGGGGGAGTAGGTGGGGGGAGTTGAAGATAAAAGTGGAGCCAGTGTTTACATGGGTTTCTTGCTGGGGACGGCGGCGTCGCTCCGGCAGGACACAAGTGCGGTGAGCTGGGAGGACAGTGCCAAACTTTGCCAATGGATCGACATCCAACGCCGATGGCTGTGTGGCTGCAGTTAGAGTTGTGTGTCTTCACCATCCTGTTTACCAAAGGCAAGTAGCACTTCTGTCAAACAACTCCCAGCATAAAACGGGGTGGCTTTGCACAGAACAAACTTGGAGACAAATAATGACTTGCTGATCATGTAAACTTTTCAAAGTTAAAAAAAAAAGTTTATTTAGTTTCCGAATAGTTCTCGCAAGTTTTGTCTCCTAATTTTGAATTATGTATTTTTTTGTTGTTGTTTATTCTCATTGTTATTTGCCTTTTTAATCGCACCGTGGCCGTGGCAAGATTATTTGAGTAAATGCTCATTTCCCTTTTGTAAAACACAGTCTCGCTGTGCGTGAAGCTTCTGAGCTGCGCTTTCCAGAGCCTGCAACTGCGTGGAGCTCGGGCTACAGTGGGAACCGAGCACGGTATGAGCGCTGACAGCGCTTCACAGCGGAAACTCGCTAATGAATGTTGAGTGAGTTTCCTGGAGTGTGCAGCCAAAGACAGGCGATTAGATTATTGACCAAGAGGAGTCTAGGCTGACACTAATTGCATGAGAATATTTGTCAAAAGGTTCTTGGGCCAAATTGGAACAAAAGGTGCTTTTCAAAATCACGGTGATATATTTTATCCTTTTTTACACTAAAAATAACGTTCCAACTTTTGCCTTTTTGATGGGCATTTTTTCCCCATCAAAGATGAAAACTGCAATCCTCCCCTTGCAGATTTTATAATTCAGTTTATTAAGTTCCACCGATTCTAAAGGAAATTTGAAAAGTCCTAATTTGTTACAGATGAAAGTGTCTGTAATTTAGCCTCCTTCCAATGACCCAGTCAAGCCAGGCAGGCTGACAATGATCTGATGAAAGGGGTTGTTTAGGGGTCACTCATTGTTATAACATTATTTCAAGTTTACAAATTGCGTGGACAAAATTGGGTCGAAAGACATTAAACGTTAACATTTCCTATTTCGGCAACTTCTACTCCGAGTCCTCCTCATAAACGTCAGTAACAACCCAGCAATTACATGCTGCGATATTCCTGCACTAATGCTTAACACATTTATATAAAATTATTTTCTCCATATTAACGGGAATAAGGGCATGTTTATTTTTAAATAGCCCTGTTAAAATAGCAAAATAACTTCAGAGGAACTTACCCAGCCTTTGAGATCTAATAACACATAATGCAACCATAATGTTACTGACTAAACAGCAAGTCATTATTCTCTGTAAAGCCCTGTGCTTCTGGCAAGTTCCTTCTTATCTTTGTAAGCGCCTTCCTGCCCTACAGCTTAAATGTTCAGACCCATTCTTCCAAAATTCCCTTCTTTGAATTATGATCAGGCCCTCAACCAGATGAAAGAAATGTTGGCTATTCCTGCTAACGTTATGCCTTCCATGTTTTCCACCCATGTCACCAGCCCCACAACGTGTCAAAGCTTGCATTTTATACCCAGCATTTGATCACCCTTTCTCCCTTTGTCTTGGCATTTGAACACACACCTGTGGGGTGACAAGCTGTGTAGGGAGGAAATGCAGATGCTGGTTTACACCCAAAACAGAAGCAAAATGCTGGAGTAACTCAACAGGACAGTCAGCATCTCTGGAGAGAAATAATGGGTGACGTTTCGGATCGAGACCCTTCTTCAGACCAAGGATGATTTCCCTGTGTCAATTCGGGCAGTAGTTTCAGCATCATTTTCTGAAAGCATTTGCAACCTACATGGAATAATCTGGTTGAGAATGTATTAGAGGCACATCCACTAGTTGAAGTTCAGAGGAACCCATAAGGATACCAGGTTCTCTTTCCACAAGGGCATGTGGAAAGCAGAGAAACGTTTGCTGCACAATTTTGTCTCCTGATAACAAGATTTTTAATCATTTTCATTTCAATTGCTCAGCTGCCAAGATAGGATTCTTGCTCACATCTTTGAATCAACTGTCTAAGCTTCTAGATGTCCATTAAGTAAACTAACTATGTTATTGTGCACACTTACTCCATCTTGCTGCAGATGTCTGAAGCATCTCCATGCCTCCCACCTATCTTTAAATAGGGGTGTCTAGTTTGAGGTTTATTTATTGTCACGAGTACTGAGGTACAGTGAAAAGCTTTGTTTTGCATGTTATTCAAACAGATCAGATATATCATAGGTAAATGCCGTGACGTCCGACTCAAGTACAATGCATAGTGCAAAAGGCAAGATCCAGAGTGCAGAATATAGTTCTCAGCAATGTAGCACAACACATTATGCTGGAGTAACCTTGCGGGTCAGGCAGCATTTCTGGATAATGACACATCTCCACAGTTGCTGCCTGACCTGCTGAGTTACTCCAGGATTTTGTGCCTATCTTTGGGTTAAACTAGCATCTGCAGTTCCTTCCGACACATTGCAGCGCTTCAGTTCTGGAGACAAAGTCCGATGTCCACAATGAGGTAGAGGTGAATTGGACAGTACCCTGGCTTATGGAAGGACTGCTCGGAAGCCTGATAACAGAGGGGAAGAAGCAGTTCCTGAGTCTGGCAGTGCGAGGTTTCAAGGGCAGATCGAGAAGTGACCAAGGTGGGACAAGTCTTTGATTATGTGGGCTGCTTTTCCAAGACAACGTGAAATGGAGATGGCATCATTGGTGGGGAGTCTAGTCTTGTAATGGACCGGGCTACATCTACAACTGTCTGCAATTGTTTGCGGTCTTGAGCAGAGCTTTTGCTAAACCAAGTTGTGATGCAACCTGTCAGTATGCTTTCCGTTTAATTCATAGCAACAATATTTAAAAAGGTATGCTTCATTTCAGCACACATGCAGTAGGTTATTGACCAGAAATGTTGTCCCCCTAAAATGTTCAATATTGGTGAAAATTGTTTTAAATTTTTGATTTAAAAAAAACATGGATATCCAGGAAAATAAAAAGCCAATTTTCAAGCTCACTGTCTGGCTCCCACAATCACTGTAGCTGGCACGGCTGGTAGAACTGCTACCTCACGGCACCAGAGACCTGGGTGCGATCCTGACCTTGGATGCTGTCTGTGTGGAGTTTGCACGATCTCCCTGTGACTGTCTGGGTTTCCTCCGGGTGCTCTGGTTTCCTTCCAAGTTCCAAAGACACGCAGGTTTGTAGATTAATTGGCCTCTGTAAATTCCCCCTAATGTGTGGAGAATGGATGGGAAAGTGGGATAACATAGAACTAGTGTGACAGGTGATGGATAGTGGGCTGAAGGGCTCGTTTCCATGCCTTATTTCTAAACTAAACTAAACTAAACTAATTGAGTGACAATTGGTCATTTCCAAGAGGTAGCTGGATACCTCGTGTTAAGCCCTCGACTCCCAACCAGAGAGTTGCTGATCCTGACTCCCAGAACTGTTGGGATTTCTCTACACTTGTGTGGTCTGGCAACTGTGAAAATAATAGTCTTGTTGCACAATGGCCTGCATTGTCTAGTTCTTGCAGCACACTCGCAGTCTGTGGCTGCATCGGGAATGGCAACGTTTTAAAGTAATCCTCGTGGTATCGTAGCAGTGAGAACGGCTCTCGTAGTATGCAGCGAGCGACGTGGGCATGAATGCTAACCTGCGGCTCATTTAACTGTTGCAACATTCAGTGCAGCAGGATGGTGGGACCAGGGTGGGGATTACCCAACAAGAATCAGTACCTAGCCAGCACATTGGATTCTCATCAGCAACCACTTATCTTAACAGATTTTTTTCTCCACCCATTTATTACTGTACAATATTCCTCTGCCTTCCATCATCAGCTCTCTTCCTGTTCCCCAAAACGTTTACCCAAATGATGGCACAGAGGCACAGCTAGTAGAGATGCTGCCTCACATTTCCAGTGGCCTGGTTTTGATCCTGATCTCTGATGATGTTGCCTGTGTAGTCAAAGAGTCATAGAATGTGGAAACTGGCGCTTCGGCCCAACTTGCTCACACCGGCCAACGTCCCAGCTACACCAGTCTCACCTGCCCGCGTATGGCCCAAATCCTTTTAAACCTGTCCTATCCATGTACCTGTCTAACTGTTAATTCTTAAACGTTGGGATAGTCCCTGCGTCAACCAACTCCTCTGGCAGCTTGTTCCATACACCCACCACCCTTGGTGTTTAGTATCTACACTTTCTCCCCGTGACTATGGGTTTCCTCGGGGTATTCCGTTCTCTTCTCCACATTCTCAGAGATGTGTGCGTTGGTGGGACAATCACTCCTTGAGGGGTAGAATCTGGAGAGTTGGTGGGGAATGAAATTGGTATTAGTCCAGGTTTTGTGTAAATGTTTGCGTTTTATGGTTATTGTGGATTCAGTGGGCCGAAGAGTCTCAACCTAGTAACAGCAGGACTCAATGACTTTAATTCACTGGCTATAATATTCCACACATGGGACCTCTTTATTATTAACTCTGACACTGGTAGATAATTATATTATTATATTATGGTAAAATTATAAGAGGCATGGATAGGATAGAGAGTAAAAGGAACCAAGGAACGCAGGGGCGATACAGACTAAGGGACTGTGGTACACTGTGAAATCGACAGAAGGATGGAGGGTTGGGTGTTTTATGCGTGCTATTTTCATGATATTTATTTTAATATTTTATCTTGTATGTATGTATCGTTAGCTTTTAGAAATGTTTGAATGGTGCACTGACTGGCTGACATTTTTAAATTTCGTTGTACATGGTTCATGTTACAATGACAATAAAGAAACTATTCTAAAAATCTACCTATCATGGTAGAAGTAGCAGATATAAGAACGGGTAGTGGTGACTCAATGGCGCAGCGGTAGAGTTGCTGCCTTTCAGCGCCAGAGACCCAGGTTCGATCCTGACTACGGGTGCTGTCTGCACGGAGTTTCTACGTTCTCCCTGTGACCCGGTGCATTTCCTCTGGGTGCTCTGGTTTCCTCCCACACTCCAAAGACGTACAGGTTTGTATGTTAATTGGTTTAGGTGAAGATTGCAAATTGTCCCTAATGTGTGATTGTTGGTCGGCGCAGACTCGGTTGGCCAAAGGGCCTGTTTCCACACTGTATCTTTGAAGTCTAAAGCCTAAAAGTCTAAAGTTTGAGGAGAGAGGAAGGAATTGTAAACGGGATCTTAGGGGTAAAATTTTTACGCAGAGTGGTTGATATCTGGAATGTACTGCAAGAGGATGTGGTGGAATTAGATACAATTACTATGTTTATGAGGCATTTGGACAAGCAAGGCATAGAAGGATATACGTCTTATACTTGTTCCAAATCGCAGCTTTTAATCAGTTTTTCAAAGGAGTCGAAGCAATATTTGCCACTGGAATCTCACTGGTCTTAAGGCTGATTAATATTGTTCTCCTGCCTTGGAGTTCAGTCGCTACTTCTGGGATAATGAGTCGCACAGTCGTGCTGTGGTGGAGCCCCACTACCCAGGATGGCACTGTGGTGCAGTGGTAGAGTTGCTGCCTAACAGCGCCAGAGACCCGGGTTCGATCCTGGGCACGGGTGCTGTCTGTACAAGTTTGTACGTTCTGCCTTTGACCGCGGGTGTTTTCTCCGGGAGATGTGCGGGTTGGTAGGTTGAGTGACTTCTGTAAAATGTCCCTAGTGTGTTGGATTGAGGTAGTGAATGGGGTGATCGCTGATTGGTGTGGACTCAGTGCATCGAAGGGCCTGTTTCCACCCTGTATCTCTAAACTAAATTAAATAAATCTGCTCATGAGCATTTTAAAAGCTGGCATGTATTTCCTTTTGAGACTGAGGTCTCAGCTTCAACTGTGTTGAGTCCTGGAAGGAATTTGGTGGGTGGAGTGAGGTGAGGAGCGAGGTGAGGATATTGTGTCCACATTCTGTAGGTAGAGAGGAAGATCACAGAGTCCCATCACACAAACCAATGTAAGGGTCGTATACTTATCCATTTGAGGAATAGAGTGTAGGAAGGTTATTGTACACTAGATCTTCTATGTCTAACCATGTCCTCCAGAGATGCTGCCTGGCCCACTGCGTTACTCCAGCACTTTGTGTTCTTTTTTGTAAAACCAGCGTCTGCAGTTCCTTGTTTCTACAATGCATTAGATGTTGCCTGGCACATAATGGTCTAGGAAGTAGGTAGACAAAAATGCTGGAGAAAGTCAGTGTGTGCAGCAGCATCTATGGAGCGAAGCCTATCACGTTGCCTATTTCCTTCGCTCCATAGATGCTGCTGCACCCGCTGAGTTTCTCCAGCATTTTTGTCTACCTTCGATTTTCCAGCATCTGCAGTTCCTTCTTACACATGGTCTCGGAACTCATGGGCCATTAGGGACTCCACCCTTCCTTGGTCACCTGTTGACAGCCCTGCTTTGTTCTGGCCTTTTCTTACCTCCAGTCCCCTCCCCTCTGCTTTGAAGGCTCCTGATTTCAAACGTCACCCAAACTTTGTCTCCGGAGATGTTGCCTGACCCGCTGAGTTGCTCCAGCAGTTTGTGTCTACCTTCGGTGCAGGAACCAATGCAGGACCAGACTATTATGTCGCGGTACATCAATGTGAATGGGTAGCAGTGAGGGATGGTAATAGTTTAGCTGGCACTGTGCACATAACCCAAAGGACAACATTAGAATAAAATATAAAACAGATGTACACGAGCAGTATGCCAGAAAGTGCAATTAACAAGGAAATCTTGGGATTAAAATATTTCCATGTTTAAAGCTTATGTGGGGGAGTTCAGTGGAAAAGAACTATAATTTGCCCTCATCTTATTAACTTGCTGATGGAAAAATATGTCAAGTTTGTACACCCGAGGTGGAATTTCCCTTTTAGTAAACAGGAGGATGTTTTTATTCATTATTATTATTATTATTATTAAGCCACTTATCATCTTGCGGCCGGGTATGCTTTTGGATGGACTGATGATTTGTGAGAAAGTGGTTTGACTGGCGAGCCACAAGTTCTAGGACAATAAAGACATCGATCAAGTATTCTCTGCGTGCTGTTGTGGATCTGACTATGTTCAGGCCAGGGACAGTGCCAACGCCAGTGAGGATTCTCTCAGCCACTGTGTTGAAATGTGCGTCGACATGTTCTGCAAAGTTACAAAAATATGCACTGCCAGTGTAAAGGCTGTCAGGTAGCGGACAAACTGCTCGATTTTACACCATTGAACATAGAACAGAGCAATGTGTAGGAAGGAACTGCAGATGCTGGTTTAAACTGAAGAGAGACACAAAAAACTGGAGTAACTCAGCGGGGCAGGCAGCATCTCTGGAGGGAAGGAATGGGTGACGTTTAGGGCCGAGACCCTTCTTTAGACAACGTGTTCTATATACTGATGCCATGTACTGATGTACCATAGTACATAGCATTAGGTACATAGTACCCCACTCCACCACCCCCAAATTCCTTCCATGCCACAACACAATTGAAGCTGAGACATCGATGTGTGGTCAGTCTCAAAAGGAAATTCATGCCAGCTTTTAAAATGCTCAGGAGCAGAATTTAGTTTAGTTTAGAGATACAGCGCGGAAACATGCCCTTTGGCCCACACCGACCACCTATCCCCGCACATTAACGCTACCCTACACACACTAGGGACAATTGCATTTATACCAAGCCAATTAACCCACAAACCTGTACGTCTTTGGAGTGTGGGAGGTAGTGAAGATCTCGGAGAAAAACCATGTGGTCATGGGGAGAACGTACATAATCCGTACAGACAGCGGCCGTAGTCGGGATTGAACCTGCTGCAAGCACAGTAAGGCAGCAACTCTATGCTCTACCATTGCGCCAGTGTGCCGCCCTCTTTAGTTTAGTTTGGAGATACCGTGTGAACATAAGTACAGGAACAGGTCCTTCGGCTCACAATGTCCATGCCGAACAAGTTGCCAAGTTAAACTAATCTTCATTGCCTGCACTCAAACTATATCCCGCTCATCCATGTGCCCATCTAAATGCCTCTTCAATGCCACCGTCATGTCTGCCTTCGCCACCTCCCCTATTTTGTCCTTGGCCTGAGTTTCCTGGTCCTGTGTTAAGTGGAGCATGAGAAACATGCCAACCGCTGTGTACATAGCAAGATCCCAGAAGAAGCTTTGACCCAGGAGAGGACAGACTCTCAAAGAGAGCTGCACTCGCTGCCTTCTGTGTTGGGCTCTGGAGCCAGGCCTTTGCACTTGTGTCTCTTCAGTCGGAGCAGAATCCACACACTTTCTCTGTGCAATGTACAGGGCAACACTTGGCAAATAGAATTTTGAATCCTGTACCCTACATATTCCATCATCTAAATTGTAGTACAGAGGTCTTGAGGCTGAGAACTGAACATTCCTGCGTTATTTGGTAAAGTCTTTTGAAAGATGTTTTCCATTCCAAGTGGGTTTTTAAAGGGGAGATGTACATAGCAAGATCCCAGAAGAAGCAACACTTGACAGCCTCAAGACCTCTGTACTACAATTTACATCTGTGTATCAATTACACGGTTCTAGAAGGCGGCACGATGGCGCAGTTGTTCAAGCCATTGCCTTACAGAGTTCGATCCTGACTCGCATCTCAAAGACACGCAGGTTTGAGGGTTAATTGACCTCTGTAAATTGCCCCTGGTGTGCATGAGAAAGTGGGACAACGTAGAATTAGTGTAGGAAGGAACTGCAGATGCTGGTTTACACCGAGAATACTGTTGACACAAAATGCTGGAGTAACTCAGCGGGTCAAGCAGCAATTACTGGAGAAAAGGAACAGGTGACGTTTTGGGCCGAGATCCTTCTTCAGACGGTAGATTTAATGTAGACGGGTGATCGATGGTCGCTGTGGAGTCGGTGGGCCAAAGGGCCCGTTGCCATGCTGTATCACTAAACTAAACTGTAGCTCTCGTGCTTGCTGGAGTCCCCCCCTCCCCCCAAGCAGTATTTTGATCCCAATGTTTGATCCTAACCCAAATCAGATTGGTGATGTGGGAACATTCATGTAACTGCACTGGGATCTCTGCTGCATAGGAGATTGACTCAGGAATATCTGGAGTCCATTTGGTTTTCTCCTGGCAACACTTCCTCTACTTTATTGCCAAGTTACGAGATTAAGCAGGAAGTTTGGAAAGCTTCATTCTTTGGAAGCCAGGAGAATCTGTTAAGATATCTAACCCAGACCCCTATTAGGATCTGGCGTGAGCTTACCCAAACACTCTTCACTCACACTGCTGGACACAAAATGCTGGAGTAACTCAATGGGACAGGCAGCACCTCTGGAGAGGGAAGGGTTTCAACCTGAAACGTCACCCAGTCCTTCTCTCCAGAGATGCTGTCTGCCCGCTGAGTAAAGGGCCTGTCCCACTGTACGAGGTAATTCAAGAGTTCTTCTGAGTTTTCCCCTGATTCGGAGAATGTCCGTAGCGGGTCTGTAGGCATTCATGAATGTCTCGTAGTGGCTCGCACGAGTAATACGTAACAATTTTTTTCATCACGAGTATTTTTATACTCGTGGACATTATTCACAGTGTTAAAAAAACATCACAAGTTAACGGATTTCCCGAGTACCTACCATTACTCATATGAGCCGCTACGGGACATTCACAAACCCGCTACGGGCATTCTCCGAGTTCGAATCAGGGGAAAACTTGGGAAAACTCTTGATTTACCTCGTACAGTGGGACAGGCCCTTTACTCCAGCATTTTGTGTCCATCTGCGGATTGTGTCCAGCATCCACTGTTCCTTCCTACTCACTCGTAATGCTTGTAGCTGTCGGCAAGAAGGTGATCTTATTACATGGCCCCACCCATCTCCCCTTTAAAAACCCACTTGGAATGGAAAACATCTTTCAAAAGACTTTACCGAATAACGCAGGAATGTTCAGTTCTCAGCCTCAAGACCTCTGTACTACAATTTAGATGATGGAATATGTGGGGTACAGGATTCAAAATTCTATTTTTGAAATGATAATTGTTGTGAGATGAAACGTTGTGAGATGGTAGTGGCATGTAAGAGACTTTTTGATAGGCACATCGACACGCAAGGAATGGAGGGATATGGATTATGTACAGGCAGATATGAGTGAGTCTTGGCATGGTATTTGCCAAAGGCTTGTGTACAAAGGAACTGCAGATGCTGGTTTAAACCGAAGATAGATACAAAATGCTGGAGTAACTCAGCGGGACAGGCAGCATCTCTGGAGAGAAGATGTGGTTGATGTTTTGAGGCTTGTTCTTGTGCTGTACTATTCTGTGTTCGATGTGATAAAATTCCCATCTATGGGAACTGCAAGGTGCCACACACAGAACAGAACATGGCATGGATTAAATGTCTATGTTGCCTCAGTTGGATGCCGACCACTTAATAAGCAGAAGGTTGAAAATTAACCACTGTCTGTTTTGCTTTGTGATACTGTTAACTGCTTGCTTGTGGAGATGGGTCAGAATGACTGGTACTGATGACAGATACAACGTGCTGGAGTAACTCAGCGGGTCAGGCAGCATCTCTGGAGAAAAGGATCGGGTGACGTTTCGGGTCGGAAGCCAATTACCCTATAAGCATGTACGTCTTTGGAGTGTGGGAGGAAACCGGACCACCCGAAGAAAACCCACGAGGTCACGGGGAGAACGTACAAACTCCATGCAGACAGCACCCTTAGTCAGGATCGAACCCAGGTCTCTGGCGCTCTAAGGCAGATATTCTACCGCTGCACCACCTTGCAGCACCATTTGATGGTTTCCATTCATCATCTCATAGCCATTTCCTGTGTGTTTGGTCTTGTGATGGTTCAAGCCAACAACACCATGGCTAAAATGCCAAAATCTGCTCAGCAACTGTGCGTGTGAGACAGCTTGACATCGTTCCAGCTCTCTCACTATTTTAAGTTAATGTCACATCCTGGAATTCCTAATGAGAGAAAAAAAAACCTTCCACAATCTACCCTAATAATTCCTAGAACTATTTTGAACACCACAGTTAGTGTAGTTAGTTTATTTTTGTGAGGTGTGTCGAGATACAGTTAAAAGCTTTTAGTTGCGTGCTATCCAGTCAGTGAAAAGCCTATGCATGATTACAATCAAGTCATCTGCAGTGTACCGGTACAGGATAAAGTAAATGATGTTCAGTGCAAGATAAAATCCAGTAAAGCCCGATTAAAGATAGTCCAAGGGTCTTCAATGAGGTAGATAGTAGATCAGGACCGCTCTCTATCTGGTGAAAGGATGGTTTAGTTGCATGATAACAGTTGTGAAGAAACTGTCTTTGACAAACACTAAAGTTTGTTATGGAGGGGACTTTAAAGTTAAAGTATAAAAAGCCTTCTCCTCATATTTTAACGCATTAAGCTCTGATGTTATTCCTATGAATCTGCACAGCATTGCCTCTACTGCTGATGCAGCCTTTGAAAACATCGGGAAGAATGATTGTATAAACCATGTAAGGGCCTGTCCCACGAGCATGTGACCTGCATGCGGCAAGCGCGACCAAACCGGAAGCGGGGGCCGCGCGGAGGTCGAGTGAGTGACGTGAAGTTCGAGCGAAGTCCGACGGGCGTGCGCAGCATCAAGACACTGCGTACGGCATCAAGACGCTGCGTGACCTCTCCATGTTGCTTGACCCTATGAGTTACTCCAGCACTTTGTGTCCTTCCAGGAAGAATCATTGCCCTAGTTGGGATCTCGGGCTAGACCAGGCATCAGGCCTGAAGTGCTCCAGGATACTCCCTTGGGGAGTTTCGAGGTATTGTGTTACTAACGCGGCCATCGGGAGCAAGAGTGGACGGGGAAGGACAAGGTTACAGCCTGTCTGACAGCACAGCTGAAGCCAGCGTGAGATACCTCAGGAATTTCAGAAGATTCCTGCAGCTGTCACTTTTTGTTTCTATGAGAAGCTTCCGACAAGAAGCAGGAAATAACATTCCCAGGGCTTCTTTCCAATATCAAAGCGGTTTTCCTTTGAGAAACTGTTACTCTGCAGGGACATGAGATTACAGGAAGTGGGACCGTTTTTTACAGTGATTCCTCTCCCCATCTTGCGGTGCCCTTGATTACATTCCCTAATGAAGAGAGGCTGTGTGAGCACTGCGCTGATGATTAGAATGGAGCCGTGCTGTTTGATATTGGTAACAGATGCATTAATGCACTGGTACAAAATTCCACTATTTTAACAAAGGCATTTAACATCAGTTAACACATCTATTAAGCAGCAGACAGCAGAATTTCGTAACAACTGGTTAACCCCTTGATGACTGAGACCACGACACAAACCCAAACGCAAGATGCATGTTTGGGTTTTTCTTGAAGAAGTGACCATGAAGGTAGATCAGAGCTAACTAGCGTTCAGAAGGAGAAACAGTAACTTTGAGATGTCAAATTTAATGAATGTTTATGACTCATGCCTTTGCCTATAGAAAATGTGGTGACAATTGAAAATGAAAATAATTTAAGATAGGTTTTCTTTCTAGAGCTCCATATTAATTTCATTTGTTTAGTTAAGTAGTTTTGCTCTGTGAATTAGTAGAGTGCATACCTGCTCCTATTTCTAGCTTCCAAGTAACTGGTCAGTTTGTCTGCCAGACGTAGGACTCATCTCCTGCTGCTCGTCCTGCGCTCGTGCTGTGGCGGGCTCGCAAGAAGGGGGCATCTACCGAACGGTCAGGACGCTCCACAAGGGGGCCCGTCCATGGAAAATCTTTGGATGACACAAGGAAAACGTCTGTCTCCCCTGTCACGGCAAATGGTACCTGGGCCATGCATTTCATGGCGCAACGCATGGAGGCCGAGGTGCTTCTTCGCATTTAGATTTCTTTTGGCTTCACTTTAGATTTCGCGCTGCGCAGGCCACCCGGCATTCGGCCACGAGTGTGCACACCCGGCCCGACGCACATCCCCCGTACTTGCCCAGAACAGCCACCACACTTGTGCAACCCCAGACTAGAGCTATAGGCACACGGTCACCTCACGCCCAACACGCGTGCGTTGTCGGGGACCAGAGGCATTGGGAACACACACACAATGACATAATCTTGGTTCCGCTCTTACATAAGGAAGACCATATTCTTGCCGGGAACAGCAGGGGACGGGGCCACGGAGTGGGCATGGATATTCAGTGCAATAGGTAGCGGGAGTGGGTTGGTGTCAATTGAATGGTTCCGGATCGACAGGGTCCACTTACAAAGAAAACAGAGAAAAAGGGACCAAAGGTGGCGAGACAAAGACACACAAGCGAACAGTACATTCAAAGACCGAGCACCACCCAAAGTGTAAGCACCCAAAAATGAAAGACACAAAAAAAAATGCAACAACACAACATTGAATTTATTCGCCACCCAAAGATCTTTAGCCGTGGAAAATTCAGGAGCAATCCAGGAATTGGACGCACCAGGTCAGCACACCATCCCACATAAGTTCAGCCAAGGCCAGAACGGGCGAAAGGGACCTGTAGGCATTAAGCCAACTTTCGCTATCACTCGGTAGATGGCCACGGACCAACAACCGACCGGTCAGCACTCCAGCTAACGATGGCGGAGCACAACGGACCAGAAAACGTGGTTGAACTCGGGACCAATTCAACAAGTCCGCTGGCTGGCACTGCCCGGAAATCCTGTGACGAATTACTCGTTTCGAGGACTGTAAATATGCTGGATAGGGGCGAACGTGGTTTGTGTATCGGGACTCCATGAAGGCTTTCGCCACGGTCCACATAAAACAGATAAGATACACAACTAACGACACGGCATTGTTGGGGTTCAGTATTGCTGTGGTAGAGAATTGGCTGGAAACAGACGCCCCGGTCGGAGTACCGGGTCTTTTCACACTGGCGGCCTTGACTAGTGGGGACGCCCGTCAGATGTGGGACCCGTTCCCTCTATATCTGCTTGGGATGAGGGCATTGCCAGCCCTACCCATGTTGCGGATGACCCTAGCTGGGGAGTGTTAGCTGTGCGGAGGTGTCGGCGAGAGGGGCCTTGGATCGGCTGGGGTGTGCGTGGGTACTGTCTGGAGCGCGTCTCTGTGGCCCTTGTGTGTCGTCCTTTTGGTGGTACACGGGAACGCGCTTTCTCGACATGGTGGCAGCTTGGGCCAGGGGTTTGATGCCGCGGCCTGGGTGTTGGTCCGTCCTTGCGGTAGGCGGGTGAGCCGGCCGTCCGCCGCGCACTACGGTCTTGTTTCCTTGCACTTCGACGGCTTTGGTAAGGCGCAGGGACGGTTGATCCGGCCGTGTCCGGGTTTGGTGACGACCACTGGCGACCCCAATTGGAACCCAAGACCGTTTGGCGTCTCCTGCGAGGCATTCTTGCCCTCGGGCGGAGTGCCGGGCCGGTTCACCGCCTGCTTGTGGCTGTCGGCTGTTCTGCCGCCTCGAGGACCACGCCTTGGTTCTTTTAGATCTTGGCGTGCTGCGCGGGGCTCTTCTCCCCACTCCCCTTCTTTCGGGTGGCGGCTAGATGCAGGGCGCTGTTCGGTTCGGGAAGTCCAGGGCCAAAACCAACGGCGGTTCGCGGTAGGGGGATCTTTCCCCGGATGGCCCCACACCTCTCACCAGAAGCGCAGGCGTGAAACATGTCTGACCTACGACAAACCATATCACAACAGCAATCGCAACCACCACAGAAGTGTTTCCGTGAAAAAAAACAACTCAACATAAGTATGAAGGCACGGTACACTACCTTAGAGCTTCACCCATACTAAAGAAGGGCAGATTAAGCATGTGGTTGTGGTCCCGGGGCAGGGGGAAACACACCTAATGGAGAGCGAGGCAAGTAGCGTCACGGGATCCTGCAGTTGGTCGATCCGCCACTGAAATATTATGACTGGGGTGCAGGTGAAGGGCGATGGCTAATCTGACCTAATTTCTATGTTTCTATGTTCTCTTCCACCCCTCGCTATACACAATTTACCAGACGCCCATTGACCTCCACCCGTAACGTCGTGGAGGTGGGAGGCCCGGCGCCCGGCGCCCTCGCCTTCCTGGGCGCCTTCACCCTTCCCCCGCCCCTGTCGTTCGGCTCCACGTGCCCCTTTTCTGTTCGGGGCCGTCACTTGTGGACCTGTATCCCACCTAGTTCATTAATGGCCCTGTATTTTAGGAGACGTTGCACCTAAGGCTGATGTCCCGCCCTGACGACTGGGTTTCCCCCAGTCTGGCGATCTTCCGTGGGTCCCGGCCAACACGCATATCCGCTCAGAGACCGAATCCCTTGGCAGACCCAACGCATGCAACGCTACTACTGGTTTTTAGCGTTCTTAGTTGCGCGTGCCAAACACACGACGGTCCTTGCCGGTTCTCCCGCGGCTGCCCCTAAGACCCCCGCTTATTGTATCTGTAGTGGCTCTTCTTTCCTTGTTTGCCGCTGAATTTTATTGAATATGCTGTAATTAGTTTAGTCTAGGTATAGGTGGCATCAGGCCTTCGTCCCCGGGTCCGCCCGACAGCAAAATCTGCACACAGGCAATCCATTGTACAAGCATTAACTACACCCTCTCGCTTGGAGTGGGGCGGACAAACGATGCCCGAGCCCTCACGCGGTCAGGGAGAAGCTGTACACCCTATACCCCCGGAACAGACAGCAGAACAGAAAACACAGTCACCCAGGATTGCCGTGTGTCGCTGTCGCTGCTGCGCGCGGCTGCTGCTGCGGAGTGGAGGGTGCCTTACGGCGTGTCTGCGGCCGGCCGGCACGGCGAGCCACGGTCCCTGGCGGGAGAGCTGTTAGGGTCTGCAAGGCGATTCTCCGCCGTGTTGAGGGGTGCCGAGTCTGGCGGGGGGCCCTGCCGCGCGGTGACTGCCGGGGCCTTGGCGCCGCGAAGGGAGGTACCCGGCCCACTACTCGGGTGTACAGAGAAACACAGCACACAGGAGTAACCCGCAACTTCCAATGGGCGCTAGGGGCATCGGCAGGCTGGCCGGGAGACGGTAGGCCAATTACAACCATAAATAGATAGGGAATACGGACCACATCCCGGGGCCGATGAGACGAGAACGAGATAAGGCAAGTGAGAAAAAAGCGAGATTAAGGCTTCACTACACAAGCATATGATGATGGAACATGCAGTTATAAGGACCAGGTCCATTATGTGCGTGATGGAGGAGACAAAGTTCACACCAAAAGGAGGGTAATGAAGGACTGCAGAAACGCACTAGCTCTTGGATCAGGGGTCACAATGCAACGTAAAAAGAAGCTCTGGAAACGAAAGAGCATATAGATGGACCCAAAGGGACTAGGCGATGTCAGGCAGAACTTAAGTGCCCACGGGGCACTGCGGGCGGCAGAGAGAAGCGACAGCAAGGGGAAACGAAGATAAAGAAACGAAAGGAAACGGGAGCGGGCAGCCGTGCGGGGAGCGGAAAAAAGAGAAAGGGGAAGGCAGGGGGAAGGGGAGAGCAGAAGTAGGGAGAGACGGAGAGAGGAGAGGAGAGCAGAGAGAGAAGAGACACAGCAGACAGAAAGAGAGTTGGGGGCGAGACAAAGTACTAAAGCCCAACCAGAGAGCAGAGAGAGAGGATATATACAGAGAGACCGAAGAAGTATTTGTGAGAGAGCAGAGAGAAACATCCAGTAGCCGTATAGATGAACCGGGAGAGAGAGTACGACCGACAGTACAACAGAGAGAGATAGCGAGAGAGAGACCAGACAGAACAGACAGAGCGAGCGAGGAGAGAGAGTGAGAAAAAGGGGCGAGGAGGGTGAGAGGGGAGAGGAAATTGGAGGGAGGGAACAGGGTCAATGTGGGAAGGGCAGGGCACAGGGGAAAGAAGGGGAAAAAGGAAGAAAAACCAAAGGGAGGTGGAAAAAAAGCTGGGACACAAGGCGGAAAGGTGGAAGAGTCACAGAAGGAAAGCGGGAAGGTGGACAGGGAGGGGTGAGAGAGGGGACGCAAAGGACAGATAGTGGTGGAGGGGGGGCGGTGAGAGGACCTGCGGGGTGCTGGTCCTTGGGTTGTGATGGAAGGGGGTTTGTTGCTTTAAATGTTTGTGGGCAGGGGGGTGGGGGATAGTTCGGTTGGGAGGAGGTCTTTGAGTGGTGTACGGTCTTTTCTGGCTGGGGGTGGCGCGGCGGGGGGGCGGTTCCCTGCGGTGCGTGGGGGGTCGGTTGGGGGGTGGGGTGGGGCGGTGGGCGTGGGGGAGGCGGCTTTGTTACGCCAGGCTCGCGTTGCGGGGGCGGGGGTTTTTTTTATGTTGCATTCATTTTTCTTTCTGTGGGGGCTTTTTTTTCGTTTTTTTTTTTTTAGACTTTGTTTCGTGGTCCCTTTGTTTTGTCGTGTGTCATCCTCTCCGCGCCCTCCTCTCTAAAAACCCCCCCTGTGCTTTTACCTTCACCGCTGACATTCCCCCTGTGCCGGTCAGATTGCCCAACCTCTTGACGGGGGGGAGGGTTTCTTGACTACGGGTGTTTGGTGTCCCCGTACGATCTAGTAGCAAGCACATTCTGCCTCATCCCATGGGAGGGTACAGACTTTAAGTTCGGTCCATGCACTGTGAGTTTCCTGGTGATGTCAGGTACTTGCATATAGAAACACTGGAAAGCAACCTCGGGCTTGTTACAGAACAGCTAGAAATTTTCGAATACTTATGAGTGTGGGTGATTGGTTACTTATAGATACATCTTACCTGACCAATCACTTAAATGGGTTGTGGATAAGGGCAGTCCTTTATAAACCCCGAGAATGGACATGGACCCACTTCTTTATCACGAAGAGTGGTGAATCATCTTGTGTAAGTACCTTCTCTTGAGCAAGTAGGGTATTTTGTAGCCGCCACCAGTTCCTATGGTCTAATATTTACGAGGGATTTCCTGAATGTGGCCCTTTGTGTTGCGTTGAAGGCATCGCGAGTCAAGTCGTGTTACATGGGAGAGTTGGTTAGGACCTGATCGGTACGTTAACCCGTACTGAGTTGTTATCTGATCAGACCTTTCAATTGATCTCTTGAATGGCTATGGGTGTGCAGGCTCGAAGGGCGTCATACGGCCTCTACTCCTGCAAGGCCTACGTGGCAACTATGTTGCTATTTTCTCTGCTGGCGTTGCCCAAATGTTGCGTGTGCTGAGATTGCGCACTGCCTTCCAGCTCCTGTCTAATCATAGGTAGACACAAAATGTTGGAGTAACTCAGCGGGCCTGGCAGCATCTCTGGAGAGAAGGAATGGGTGACGTTTTGGGTCCAGACTTCAGACTGATGTCAGGGGAGTGGGCAGGACAGAGAATCCTGTCTCTTCGTGATCTCTGGTGCGGTCTGTGTGGAATTTGCACACTTGATGTATAATTGCTCTGCTCTGAGTTCCCCGGTTTCCTCCCACATCCTCAAAACACACGGAAGTTAATTGGATGCTGTAAATTTATCCAAGTATGTCGGTTAGAAAGAGTAAATATTTGTCCACATATAACAATAATATGTCAGTTTTTAACGTATGCCTTCATAAACAATTACATTTAACAGAGCAAAAAACCCCACAAGAATAAGGTTGTTGCGGTTGCACAAGACGTCAGTGAGGCCGCATTCAGAGCATTGTGTACAGTTTTGGTCAGAGCTGGAAAGAGTGCAGAGAGGATTTACGAGGATGTTGCAAGGACTTGAGGGCCTGAGCTGTGGGCACAGGTTGAGCAGACTTTAGTGCAAGAGCCTAAAATCCTTGGAGTGCGAGAGACTAAAATCACGAGGGAATTAGATAGGGTTAATGCACATGGTCTTTTATCCAGGGCGGGGGGGGACACAATAACTTGAGGACATAAGTTTAAGGTGAGTTTAGCAAGATTTAATAGCACTGAGGGGAAACATTTTCTCTCAGAAGGTGGAGAGTATATAGAACGAGCTGCTAGAGGAGGTAGATGAGGCAGGTCGTATAACAGCATTTAAAATTCACTTGGACAGTACATGGATAGGAAAGGTTCAGAGGGAAATGGGCTAAATGCAGGCAGATGGGATCAGCTTCGATGGAGCATCTTGGTTGGCATGGCCAAGTTAGACTATGACTATGACATTGACGAAGGACTATGAATCTATGAAAATAGGAGCAGGAGAAGGCTACTCTGCCCCTCAAACCTGCCCGGCCATTGCCATTCAATATGATCATAGTAGATCTACGCATAGACACAAAATGCTGGAGTAAATCAGCGGGACAGGCAGCATCACTGGATAGAATGAACGGGTGATGTTTCGGGTCGAGATCCTTCTTCAGACTGAGAGTCAGGGGAGAGGGAGACACAGAGATATGGAAGGGTGAGGTGTGAAAATGAGAGATCAAAGAGGACAAAGTTAAAAGAAAATGTAGAATGGATCATTATCAGCTGAGGAGAAGGTGACAACGAGGCATACAATCAGTAAAATGTAACTAGGAGGACAGTGAAACTAATTGGATGGGGGATGGAGAGAGAGGGAAAGCTAGGGTTACTTGAAGTTCTGTGCCAAATCCCCATGACCATCAAATCTCCATTGATTCAAACATTCACCTACCTGCATCAGAATTACTCCTAATGATCTCAACTTCCAAGATGGTGTCCAACCCTGTTGACTATTTGTGTGCTAACCATAGAAGCAGATCTACCATCACGTATTACCACATTCTTAAATCGCAATGTTGCTTACATTAACTATGCCCTGAGGGTTTTGGCCCGAAACGTTGCCTATCTCCTTCGCTCCATAGATGCTGCTGCACCCGCTGAGTTTCTCCAGCATTTCTGTGTACCTTTGATTTTCCAGCATCTGCAGTTCCTTCTTAAAAACTATGCCCTTCTCATGTTTCTATACACTGTAAATGGCTCGATTGTAATCGTGTACAGTCTTTCCGCCGACTGGATAGCACGCAACAATTTGGCAACAATTTCCCTCCGGGGATGAATAAAGGTTCTATCGTATCGCATCAAAAGCTTTTCACTGTACCTTGGTACACATGACAATAAATTAGACTAAACTGTGAACACAATTGTCTGGGCCAGAGAATTCCAGGGATTCCCCCACCCTCTGTAAAAAGATATTTCTCCAAACCTCAGTTTTAAATAAGTGGCCCCTTGTAACTATTTGTCCTCTTTGTTTGATCTCTCCCACTGTTGTACAGAACATGATTGTTCTAAACATCACTCTTCCTTTAACCTTTGTGTCGATGGCACGGAAACATTCCTTTCTGCATCCCTGACACAAAATAAATATGAAGTAAACGAGACATTTAATTAGCAGAAGATTAAAGCAATCGCTTAACACAATATTTTCAAAGAAATTACCGTTATACTAAAAGCAATATGGAAAGTTTGAAATATAATGTATTAAATCTTGCATTTATTAGGGGGCATGTATAGTGAAACCCAAGTGAAAATCTGCAATGGAAACATTACAGTAAATGGCGCAGGGGCGCACGGTGGCGCAGCGGTCGAGCTGCTGCCTTACAGAGCCAGAGACCCGGGTTCGATCCTGGCTACGGGTGCTATCTGTACAAGTTTGTACCTTCTCCCTGTGGCCATGTGGAATTTCATCGGGTGCTCCGATTTCCTCGCACACTTTAAAGACATGCAGGTTTGTCAGTTAGTGGTCTTCTGTAATTGCCCCTAGTGTGTAGGATTGTGTCAGTGTGCAGGGTGATTGCTGGTCAGCCCAGACTTGGTGGGCCGACCAGCAAGATATATTTTTTTTCCACGCTCGATCCATTTTTATAAACAATGAATACAATGTTCCAACAATCATCTCCCAGATGGTCGATAACCACCAGAAGTTTTAGTTGAAAGAGGTTCAAACCAGCATTCCTTCTTTCTGAAGAAGGGTTCCGACCCAAAACATTACCTATTCCTTTTCACCAGAAATGCTGCCTGGCCTGCTGAGTTACTTCAGCATTTTGTGTCTATCTTCAGTATGAACCAGCATCTGCAGGTCCTACCTAGACCTCTTCTTAAATCTTTATCTTATCAATGCTGATCATTAGATAAAACCAGATGCACTCGTTATGTGCAATAGGTCTATAAGTGATATAAGAAAGGCTTATTTGATCATTGATAATTGTGAGCAGTTTTGGGTCCCATATCTGAGGAAGAATGTGCTGGCATTGGAGAGGTTCAAGAGGAGGGTCACAGGAATGACCCCAAGAATGAGTGGGTTAACATATGATGAGCGTTTGAAGGCACTGGGCTTGTACTCGCTGGAGTTTAGATGGATGAGGGGGGACCTCATTGAAACTTACCAAATAGTGAAAGACCTGGCTAGAGTGAATATGGAGAGGACGTTTCCACTAGTGGGAGAGTCTAGGCCCGGAGGCCATAGCTTCAGAATAACATGGCCTACTATTAGAAAGGAGATGGGAAGGAATTTCTTTAGTCATAGGGTGGTGAATCTGTGGAATTCATTGCCACACTCTGCCGTGGAGGCCAAGTCAGTGGATACTTTATGTGGAGATTGACAGATTTTTGATTAGGAAGGGTGACAGGGGTTATGGGTCGTAGGTAGGAGAATGGGGTTGACAGGGAAAGATAGATTAGCCATGATTGAATGGTGGAGTAGACTTGATGGGCTGAATGGCCTAATTCTGCTCCAAAAACTTAGGAACTATATTTGTTCCTGTTCAACATTTTATCTAATCCTCACACACAGAGTTCATGAGGACTGTCAACATTCTAATTTCTTATCTCCTAACAATTGTGGGGTTTTCCATTTTAGTTTGAAGGGACTGAAATTCTCCAACCTCCATGATGTGTTATGCCAAATTGGGTTATGCCAATGACTTTTCATTCCATGAGTAATGGAACATAGTTGGTTTAAATTCAATACAAATTCTTCCTCAGTTTCTTCATGAAAATTGACCTTTGTGGATAAATCAACCACAGTTCATCAGGGTTGTTGGCTGACTGGGTAAGGGTGGGGAGTTTGATTGAATCTCAAGTGGGCTGTGCCAATCTGGCAGTTGGCTGGAGAAGATTTACAAGTAGTTCTAGGATTTTCCATAACACAAATTGGATATAATGCAATTAATGTATGAGGGAATTCTAGTTGTATCACAAGGCATGAATTGGCTGTAATGCGATTTCGACCGGGAACTTGAGAACCACGTAAAAGTTATTTTGGAAATTGACATGTAGAAAAAAAGCTGTCTTGGAAAGAAAAACAGTCAAGGAAAACAACTATTTCCATGTAACCTCCCTGCAATAATCAGACACTGTCTGTCAGTTTCACCACAAGTGGCCGTTGAAAATGACAAGCAATCCCTTCTATTGATAAGTCGGAAGAAGGGTTTCGGCCCGAAACGTCGTCTATTTCCTTCGCTCCATAGATGCTGCTGCACCCGCTGAGTTTCTCCAGCAATTTTGTGTACCTTCGATCTTCCAGCATCTGCAGTTCCCTCTTGAACACTTCTATTGATACCTGTGCAGTTATACTCTGTTAAACAAGAGATCATACAATCTTGAGCATATTTAGCTTGTAGTCACAAATATAAACTTAAACCTATTAAAAAAATATTTTGTTTTTCAAAATTCCATGGGAAAATAAAGCGTTGTAATTGTGAGTCTGAAACACTCCAGCCCATTAACCCTCTTTCTACATTGTCGCATTTGATGTTATAATTGCAACTTTCTACAATACAGGTTTAGATTCATAGCCATAGTCAGACAGTTCAGAAATAGACGCTTCAGCCCATTTTGTCCATGCCGACACAGATGCCCTATTTAAATCTTTCCCATTTGTCCATGTCTGGCCCATATCCCTCTAAATCTATCCTGGCTATGTACCTATCCACATTTCCTATAAATATTGTTATTGTGGCCGTCTCAACTACTTCCTCAGGCTGCTCGTTCAATATACCCACCATCTGCCATGTGAAAAAATTGCCCCTCAGACTCACTATTGAATCTTTCCCCTCTCATTTTAAACCGAAACCAGGCAGTACAGCGACACAGCAGTAGAGCTGCTACCTTAGCGTGCCAGAGTCCCATGTCTAATCCTGACTATGGCTGCTGTCTGTGTGGAGTTTGCATGTTCTTCCTGTGCCACGTGCGTTTTCTCCGGGTGTTCCGGTTTCCTCTCATATTCCAAAGAGGTGTGGGTTTGTAGGTTAATTGGCCTCTGTAAATTGCCTCTAATGTATAGGATAAAACAAGTGTAGGGGTGATCATTGGTTGGCACGGACCTGGTGGGCCAAAGGGCCTATTTCCATGCAGTATCTCTGAAACTAAAAGCTATGCTCTCTGTTTCTTGATTTCCTTACAGGGGAACACAATTGTTTCTGAGGAACGCAACAATTGCACTACAGCATAACTACCTGCAGAACTCCAGATGCATTGGAGTGAAAGTATTTTTACAGTGGGCTGAGAGTGGAGTTAGATCTTTTCCTCGAGCAGGTGTAGCTGTCAGTCGCTCACATTGTTTGTGTAGGAAGGAACTGCAGATGCTAGTTTACACCAAAGATAAACACAACAAGCTGGTGTAGCTCAGCGGGTCAGGCAGCATCTCTGGAGAAAAAGAATAGGTGCCATTTTGGGACGAGACGCTTCTTCGGACTGAGCATCAGGGGAGAGATAAACTAGAGGTATGAATAGGTTTGGAAAGGCTCACATTGTTTGAGCTGTATTAGTTCCCATACTCAATTTAAGATTGGTTGGTGAATAACACCTTCCCCAGGAGTGGAGGTGTGTCTCCTCTTGTCTAGCTCTGAAAGATAGCAGAGTCAGGGGATGTGGGGAGAAGACAGGAATGGAATACTGATTGTGGATGATCAGCCATGGTCATATTGAATGGTGGTGCTGGCTCGAAGGGCCAAATGGCCTACTCATGCACCTATTGTCTATTGTCTATTGTGGGACAAAAGAAACATATTTTCTCAAACAAAATACTGTAGATGTTAAATCCATTCTTTGTTTCAAGAATTTGTTGCAGATATTATGCTCATATGTATCTCCTATACGAAGTTAAGGGCCTGTCCCACTTTCACGACCTAATTCACAACTTTTTTTTACTTGTGGACATTTTTCATCAGGCTAGCAAAAAAAGCCCTGACTTACTTGATGCCACGAGTACTTACATCTAGCATCACGACCTACCTACGGCCTCCTATGACCTTGTGACGACCATGCTGCGAGTATGAGTCAAGGGCAAACTCGGCAGAGGTTGTGAATTAGGTTGTGGAAGTGGGACATGCCCTTTAGAAGACCAATCAAAATACATGGGTCTTTCTCATATAATTAGAAAATTAAAAGGGAAATAGCCTTGTCATTTCACAAGCTCAGGATATAAAATAAAATTGGAATAAAAAAAAAATTGTGAGTATCCTTTCTCTCCTCTCATAATTGAAAAACATAGTTCAATAAATTCCGTTAGGAATTACATAGAATAGACATGCAGGAACATGTCCCATTCTTGCAGGCTGTGACTTACTCTCGACATGAACCTTCTCTCATCTTACTTTATCTGTCACGATCAGCATATTATTTTAGTCCTTTCTTCCTCATATGTCTTTCACTTCCTCCTAAATGCATTTCTGCTATTTGCCTCCATGATCTCCCAGGTTCCACATCCCAGTGCATAGGAATTTATTTTATTCCTCTTTTTCACTTGATGTTCTGCTTTAATTGTCCTTTCCAGTTGCTCGTCGGGTTGTCCACTCCTTTTGTCACTTCCGACTGAGAGTCGCGCTTTCATACTTTTACTCAGCACACACTGCAGGGAGCAGGGTGTTGGCATTCCAGCCGTAGACTTCTTTAAATGAAAGCTTGCTGAAATACAACAAGGTCCTTCTTCAGACTCTCACTGCCCACTTTGTGAGTGTGTTCATTTGATCCATGTAACTTTCTGAGACGTGGTGAACATCTCAAAGAAGAAAGAAGATGGCATTATGGCATTCTGAGGAAGGGTCCTGACCCGAAACGTCACCTATCCGCGTTCTCCAGAGATGTTGCTTGACCTGCTGAGTTGCTGCAGCACTCTAGGTCCTTTTGTGTATTAACCAACGTCTGCTTTTAAATCCATAGCTCCAACTGTTTCACAAAATAGGGAGCGACAAAGAGCCTGAAGAAGGGTCCCAATCCAAAATGGCGCCTATCCATGTTCTCCAGAGATGCTTAAGAAAGAACTGCAGATGCTGGTTTAAACCAAAGATAGACACATAAAACTGGAGTAACTCAATAGCGGGACAGGCAGCATCTCTGGAGAGAAGAAATGGTGACGTTTCGGATCGAGACCCTTCTTCAGACTTCAGAAGTCATCCATTCCTTCTCTCCAGAGATGCTGCCTGTCCTACTGAGTTAATCCAGCTTTTTGTGTCTATCTCCAGAGGTGCCTGGTCCACTTGGTCTTCTTTCCTTTATGGGTCAAAGTAATATATTGTTTATTAGGTGAGTTAACTGCAGCTTCTGGGAGGTATCATTAGGTAAGTGGACTCTTTCCATAGAAACATAGAACATGGGACAGTACAGAACAGGAACACGACCTGCGGCCTACAGTCCCAAACAAAATGGCAAGAGAAACTAATCTCATCTGCCTGTACATGATCCATATCCCTCCATTCCCTGCATATCTATGTGCCTATCTAAAAACCTCGTAAATGCCACTATCGTATCTGCCTCCACCTCCACGTTCTAGGCACCCACCACCCTCAGTATAACAAACGAACAAACTAATGAATGAAACAATGAATTAATGAATAAAATATATACATGAATAATTAAATCGAACAATACAAAACCAAACCTGCCTCCCACATCTCCTTTAAAAGTTTGCCCTCTCATCTTAAAGCTACGACCTCCAGTCTTCGAAGTTTTCACCATGAGGGATAATATTTCTGACTGTCCAGTTCATGCCTTAACTGGTTCATGATTGGGGCTGAGGTTGGATGACATGGAAGAGTGGGACCTACATTGATAATATTCTGTGGCGTTGTGGCGATCGGTTTCAGTTACTAATGGCATAAAAGGGAGTACTGCAAAGTTTATTTCCTCCATTATTTTGTTTTTTTTCCTTATTTTTTTGGACTCTCCCTAAAGACTATGAAGACCGGATTTTAGTGGTATATTTTGCAGTTTTTCATGCATACAAGATGTTATTTCTACTGTGGAAAGTGAATGCAATAATCCCCAGCTTGAATGACGCTGCTTAAGTTCCATGTAGAGTGGTATTTTGTTTTGGCCGTGCTCTGCGATGAGAGGAAGTGGGGTTTACAAATTGCTGGAGGAACTCAGCGGGTCAGGCAACATCTGTGGTGGGAATGGATTGGTGAATTTATGGGTCGGGACCCTTCCTTAGATTCTGACCTGAGTTCAGTCTGAAGCAGGGTCCCAACCTGAAACGTCGCCTATCCATGTTCTCCAGAGATGCTGCCTGATGTTACACCAATGAGTTACTCCAGCACTTTGTGCCTTTTTAAAAAAATAAACCAGCATCTGCCTTTCCTTGTGTCTTGGCCCATAGTTAAAATGGGCCTTGGCATGCCAAGTAACAAGAGATTATCTTGTCCCTGTGGGTACTGAAGAATATCTAAGCCTAAATGTCTGGAGGGCTGATAAGGAATTGTCCAGCTGCCGAGAGTGTGAGGAAGAGTTGTTGTCGGCTGGTTTTATGGCATGTCTGAAAATTGTGACTTTGCTCGGCTTATCAAAATATTTTTTCACTGAGGAATTTGAGAGAGAGGTACGCACATAAGCGATCTGATGTAAATATTCACAGGCTGAAAACGAGATCAGAATCAGTAACTTTTCACATTTTTTTGATTGTTGTGTTGCGTTCCCCCCAGGGTTTATCGCGCTGAACTCGGTATCATTTCCTGAATCTACCAGCTGCTATGAATGATCAAAGACAGGCCAGTAGAGGTGGGATGTCCTCTCTGTGCAGTGCTCCTTATCCGAGCAAGTATCACTATAACAAGAGTATTTCAGGGCACCAGCTACAGTCATAACACCAACAAAAAATGAAAAAGCCACGCACATCCGTACGCAATGAATTATCACATCTATATTTTGATATTTTATCAACTTTGTATATTAAAGGCAATTAAAATTTAGATTGTTTTCTCTGGAATGTCGGAGGCTGAGGGGAGACCTGATAGAAGTATATAAGGTTATGAGATGTGCAAGTCAGGTCGACACTCAGAACCTTTTCTCCAGGGTGGAAATGTCCAAGACACCGTGGGCAGCACTGTGGCGCAGCGGTAGAGTTGCTGCCTTGCAGCGCTTGCAGCATCGGGAGACCCGGTGACTGCGTGGGTTTCTTCCGAGACCTTAGGTTTCCTCCCAAGACGTACAGGTATGTAGGTTAATTGGCTTGGTGTATGTGTAAGATTGTCCCTAGTGTGTGTAGGATAGTGTTAAAGTGTGTGGATTGATTGCTGGTCGGCGAGGACTCGTTGGGCCGAAGGGTCTGTTTCCGCACTGTATCTCTGAACTAAACTAAACTCGAGGTCACAGCTTTGAGATTGTGCATAGAATTCTTACTCCGTTATCCATTCCCGTCAAAGCAGCTTAACACGCCTATTCTGCAACTTCTTGCAGGGACAAAACCACCCACTACTCTCTCACGGATATTTAAATTAGTGCTGACTCCCTCTCGACAAATGAATAAATAAAAATAAACTGTGGAAGAAGAGCTGCGAGGTGCATCAGACCATATTGTGGTCACGTTGGTTAAACCACTGGCCCTTATTTGGGTTTCTAAAAGCACCAGTGTTCAAAGCAGACATGTTCAAAGGACAGCCAATTTGAATGTAACTTTTTAATTGAAGTGAGGAAAAGCAAACATGTCACCAGTTATATTTAAGTGGTTCAAAAATAGGAGAGGGTCATGATTTATAATTCACCTGCTGCTTGTTGTGAGGAGAAGTGTTCTGAGACCATAAGTACCTCGCTCACCTGACCTATGCTGCATTATTCACATTGATACCACTTGCCACAACCACTTTCCTTTTACAGTGAACACTAGGCACCATGGTGGCTCAGCGGTAGAGTTGCTACCTTACAGTGTCAGAGACCTGACTTAGGGTGCTGGCTGTATGGAATTTGTACGTTCTCTGCGTGACCGCATGGGTTTTCCCCGGGTGCTTCAGTTTCCTCCCACACTCCAAAGACACGCAGGTTTGTAGGTTAATTGGTTTCAGTAAAGATTGCAAATTTTCCCTAGCGTGTAGGATATTGCTAGCGTATGGAGATCGCTAGTCGGCATGGACTCGGCGGGCCGAAGGGCCTGGTTCCACGCTGTATCTCTAAACTAAACTAAATAAGGTGGTGTGACTGGGTTATTAGTTCAGGCAAATCACTAAATAAACTATTTGAAACCTAATTGTTTAAATGTGTTGCACATTTCAGCACAGATGTAAAGCTGTGATTTTTCACGATAATAAATTCCGATTACACGTTTAGTATTTCCCAAACTATTTAAGGGACTATTTTGGATTTCAAAGCTTCAACCATAAATGTCCAGCCACTTCTTGTTTAAATATAAGATGATAGACTAAGAATCAGCAACAGATATGCTTTAACATTGTTGAATATTGTCTCTGGCCAGGTTCCCAAACCATTTAGATACAGAAATGCAGAGCAATTATCAAAACTGAAAATGTCAAACTTGCATTAAAATGTATTGAGATTATGATTTTAATTTTTGGCACTGTATTCCTAACTGTCTGGATTGTGACTGTCCCAACTCGAACACTGAAGGATTCCTTGTTAATACTCACAGCTTTGAGAAAATTGAAGATATTACATAGAAAATAGGTGCAGGAGTAGGCCATTCGGCCCTTCAGTATGATCGTGGCTTATCATCCAAAATCAGTACCCCGTTCATGCTTTCTCCCCATATCCCTTGATTCCATTAGCCATACGAGCTGTATCTAATGCCCCTGTCCCACTTAGGAAACCTGAACGGAAACCTCTGGAGACTTTGTGCCCCGCCCAAGGTTTCCGTGCGGTCCCGGAGGTTTTTGTCAGTCTCCCTACCTGCTTCCACTACCTGCAACCTCCGGCAACCACCTGCAACCTCCAGAAACCGCACGGAAACCTTGGGTGGGGCGCAAAGTCTCCAGAGGTTTCCGTTCAGGTTTCCTAAATGGGACAGGGGCATACCTCTCTCTTGAATACATCCAGTGAATTGGCATCCATTGCCTTCTGTGGCAAAGAATCATGAAGGGAAGTCTAAATTAAGTTCTAAAAATATTGGCAATGCAGTGTGGAACAGGCACTTGAATTGGGAGCAAAAAAAAAGGAACTGCAGCTGCCGGTTTACAAAAAAAGACACAAGCTGCTGGAGTAACTCAGCACATCAGGCAGCATCCCTGGCGAACATGGTTAGATGATGTTTCGAGTTGGGATTCTTCACGCTGGAATCAGCAAGGTCAGACTAAGGACAAAATAGGGGTGGAGGTGGAGACAGACATGATAGTGGCATTTAAGAGACATTTAGATAGGCACATGGATGAGCAAGGAATAGAGGTATGTGGATTGTGAGCAGGCAATGGAGATTAGTGGGGCCCTTCTTCAGGCTGATGGGCTCTTGAATTAACTGGTCAAAATCGATGTTTATGCTTCGGATAAAGTCTGCTTCTGCTAAACTCTGTGTCATAACCAGCTTCTCCTGTCCTTCAGTTCCTTCTAAAATGCATCTGTTTCTCCAGGGAAATTTAATATCTAGTGTGTTTTCACACCATGGCTTGCAGAAAGGACCAAGGGCCAAGGTTTAATCCTTGGATTAAGCTCTGCTGATTTAGCTGACCCTTGCCTTAATGGTTACTGCGGGTGTTTTAAGTTGCAATGAGTGGCCTTGTTTAAGGTTCACTGAGTTCTGGATTCAGATTGTTATTCTTAAAGAAAAATGCATGCAGCTGAGGGTAAAATGAAGCTAGATTGGGAGCTCCTTATGGTCATGTAATCTGTTGACATTCACAATGATGACAGTTAGCTGATTTATCAGAAATCAAATGGGAATCACTGAAAAGGGAAACAGCCATTTCAACACACAAGCCTTCCTGGTTCAATCATGATTTAGACTTTTAGACTTTATAGATACAGCATGGAAATAGGCCCTTCGGTCCATCGAGCCTGCACCGACCAGCAGTTTCCCCTACACAAACACTATCCTATGCAATAGGGAAAATTTACAATTTAACCAAAGCTAATCAATCTACGAGGCAAACAATTGGGCAGCAGCCACCTGACAACCAAAATTCATTTTGTGAACACAAACTTTAAATGAAAAGGCAAACAATTTGGCAGCAGCCACATCGAGGGGACTCGGCGTGGAGTAGACGTGCGTTCAGTGTTATTCACACACGGGAGGAGGCCTGGTCCCCCAACGCAATATAACACAACGCAATATAAAACAACGCAATATAACATAACAACAGATGGAGATGCACGTTGACTTCCCTGTGATTTCCTGCCTTTAAAGAAAAGTGTAGCCTGACTAATATCCACAGCCCAGAGGGGCGGCATGGTGGCACAGCGGTTGAGTTGCTGCCTCACCGTGCCAGAGACCAGGGTTCGATCCTGACTACGGGTGCTTTCTGTATGGAGTTTGCGCGTTCTCCCCGTGACCGCGTGGATTTTCGCCGAGTGCTCCGGTTTCCTCCCACACTCCAAAGACGTGTAGGTTTGCAATTTAATTGCCTTCAGTAATTTGTCCCTAGTGTGTGTTGGATAGTGCTAGTGTACGGGGTGATCGCTGGTCAGCGCGGACTCGATGGGCCGAAGGGTCTGTTTCCGCGCTGTAAGTCTAAACTAAACTAGATGGAGTGACTGAGGTTTTCAACACCAAAACGTAGGTTACATCAATAATAGATTTTTTTTAACAATAAACTGCTTTAGTGTGGGTCACTGCTTTCCGTATTAAATCTTTGAATTCATTGAAACTTCTTGTCTGTTTCAGGTGAAATCAGATGTTACTGTGATGGGCCACAGTGTGTAGCGACGGGCTACATGTGTAAGTCGCAGCTCTCTGCCTGCTTCACCAGGCTACTGGATCCTCACGATGCTGATTCTCCCTTACTACATGGCTGCACAGACACTTTCTCAAACACAACAGAGATTTGCCAGGCACAAAACCCCTACCACCACAAAGGACACTGGTCACTCTTGGAATGTTGCTGGGAAGATATGTGCAATTATAAAGGGTTACAGGATGTTTTGCTGCATTCTGGAAGTAGCATATCAGGTAATAAATCTTAGCGAATGAGTTGTACATAATGATTTTGAGAGTTTCTACAAAGAATAAACGTGGGGCCACCATGTAGGGTAGCATGGTGGTGTAGCGGTAGACCTTGCAGACCAAGGTTCGATCCTGACTACGGGTACTGTCTGTATGGAGTTTGTACATTCTCCCTGTGATTTGCGTGGGTTTTCTCTGGGAGCTCCAGTTTCTCCCCACACTCCAAAGATGTACAGGGTTGTAGGCTAATTGACTTGGTAAAATTGTAAATTGTCTCTAGTGTGTGTAGGATAGTGTTAAGGGTCTGTCCCACTTTCATGATCTAATTCACAACCTTTTTTACTCATGGACATTTTTCATCAGGCTAGAAAAACGGCCCGACCTACTTGATGCTACGAGTACCTACGATTAGCATCACAACCTGCCTACGACCTCCTAAGACCTCGTAACGACCATGCTGCGAGTATGAGTCATGGGCAAACTCGGCAGAGGTCGTGAAAGTGGGACAGGCCCTTTAGTGTGTGGGGATCGCTGGTTGGTGTGGGCCAAAGCGTCTGTTTCTGCACTGTATCTCTAAACTAAAACTAAACACTACCTTATTGTTCAACGTATTGGATAAAGAGGCAAAGTATTGGGGCACAGAATTTTTCAAACAGACTTGTTCTAGTTTATAATTTTATGTTTTCCTTTGCTCCATTTGCCTCAATTCCAACAAATAGTCTATTAAATGTCAACATTAAAACCAAGCAGAGAGTATTCTAACTCAGTGATCAAAATTCCACCACTGCTACATTGAGTGATCCTCTTTTTTTAATCAAAAATAGTTATTCACATATTAAAATGATATATCCAGTACAGTAAAATACAAATCTGAACCCACCACCATAATACACAACAAATGATAAACTATTAATCAACTATCTTACAATCCTTGTCAAGGATGCATTCAACCCCCCACGGTGCACAGCGGTCCCAGAAATCCCCCAGGGCACCCGTGGACAGTGCATAGTCCCTCTCTAACACCACCCGGGCACGAACGTTTACCCGGAAAAGGGGCAGGCGGCTGGCTCGGGCATTGAGTGATCCTCTTGGACTGTCTCGTGTTAATGTGTGTGCAGATATAATGCAAACTGTCGAGCTGGTATGTAATTGATCGCCTTTCCAACAAGGGATGAGATTGGACTGGCGAGAAAAGATGACAAGTGGCCTTTAGATTTTCCAGAATGGTTATTTTAGTTTTTGTCCCAATCTTTTCATTACTGTGCTTCCCTTTAAGAAAACGTAAAATATAATTACTTCAGAATCTCAAGAATGTTAAAAGCTTTGAGAGGTCTTTGATATTTCCGAATAAGGTTAGGAACATTAATTTACAGTTTTAAAAGTACAAGGTCATAGAGATAAGCGCAGGATATTTTACCCATTGCGTTTGTCCTATCTCGCGGCCTCTGCCCACTATTCAATTAGGCTGTTTATTATCTCTTTTCTCAATTATCTTTTGGTATCTTCCTTTCCACCCAATCCTACAGTCGACAGTGAAACGGAAATTGAAACTATTCAATTTTGGAGATTTCAATTTGTTCCCCTTGCAGTGTTTGGAGACAGTTTTAATATTAGGCCGTCACTGATGTGAAGAAGTCACGCTAGTTTTTAACATCTTGTTTAGCCTCGAATGCTGCTTGCTGTTTGATGGCCGATGTGCTTTAAAGTGCAATGATTGAAGGGAGGCAATTTTTGATAATTTTTCAATGAATCTTTGGACAATCTTGCATTTGCTATAAGTTGACATTATTCCTGATGTTCTTTAACCTCATGCCATCAATCCATTTCATTTTGTTAAAGTCCAGTATTTTCCCACCCGCTCGGATATATTTTCTGGTGAGAACAATTCTAGTTTCTTTAGTTTATCATTCTAGCTGAGTGACCTAATTGACGGATTATTAGTATAATTTCTATAAATCCTTTCCTCTGCTACTCTATCCTTGGGTAAGTATAGTGACCACAGATGTATACAATTCTCCCTGTGTGGCCTCACTAATGCTTCATAAAATTCCTTAACCCCCAGAGCTGTACCTCTGGCACGCGATTACCATGTTGTAGTTCCCATAGTTAAGTGGGGAGGGTTTAAACAATGATCATTTTGAAGGACACAAAGTTCTGGAGTAACTCAGCAGTTCAGACAGCAGCCCTAGAGAACATGGATAGGTGACGCTTCAGGCCTGGAGGATCCTTCTTCAGACCCTTCTCCATGGTCTCCAGAGATGCCGCCTGACCCGCTGAGTTACTCCAGCACTTTGTGCATCTTTCCTTGGTAAACCAACGTCTGCAGTTCCTTGTTTCTACAATATTATCATTTTCATGTGTTCCATACTAATCCTCATGGAGAAAAAATACATTAATTCTAAATATACCAGTTAAAATATGGAGACATGCCTTTTGTAGTGGCTTGCTAATATCTGACTTTCTCATATGACATTGATAGAGGCCACTTATCCCAATGAGTCTATGCTGGTTCCAATTTCCCCACTTAATTTCCCTGTAAGCTATTCTCATTCATGTACACATCTCCATCAACTCAAACTGATTCTGTTCTTTCTATAAGGGGCTATTAATCTACCACCACAGGAGCTGGCGTTGCCTCTTAGTTTCATGTTTCTGGCTTATTGGAACTCTTTAATGTTACCAGAGAAGATCCAGAACTACATGGAAGAAAGTCGTGATTTATACAATGCCATTCTTTGCATTACTTTTTTAATGATATTCATTGGTATACAAGTTGACAAGTTACAGTAGAATCAGGCCTTTAGGCCCATCGAGTCCACTCTACCATTCAGTCATGGCTGATCTTGCCCTCCGAAACCCATTCTCCTGCCTTCTCCCCGTAACCTCTGACACCCGTTCTAGCCTAGAATTTGTCTATCTCTGCCTTAAAAAATATCCACTGACTTGGCCTCTCCTCCCTTCTTCCCCACTCCCACTGTCCATTACCAGCCCCCCCCCCATCAGATGTAAGGAACTCAACCAATTTGCACAAAGTGGGATCTCACAAACAACAACATGGCACTGATCACACAATCCAATGTAGTGCTGCTGTTTGAGGGCTAAACATTGGTCAGATATGGATATATCTTCTCTCCATTTGCAAAATAGTCCCATGGTAACTCACCATAGGAAAGGCAGATGATGTCTTGGGTTAACACCATGTTTACACGTACGAAATCTGAGGAAACTTCCCAGGATAGAGATTGAGCTGTTCTCATGAGTGGGAGAATTGTGAACAATGGGATGCATTTGCAAGTTAAAGGACTAATGATTGAAAATTGAGACGTGAAGTCCTTCTCACAGAGGGTAGTGAATGGTGGAATTCTCTACATCTGATGACAGTGTAGACCAGATCATTGGCAATATTTAAGGATGAGATGGATGGGTATTGGTAGGATTGAAGAACTGAGGGTGATGGGGAACAGGCATGGAAGATGATTTGAGGCATGCACAGATCAGCCATGATTGTCCTAAATAGGCTTGAGGGATCTGGTGGTCTATTCCTGCTCCTATCTTAACATCTTCTCTTGATACTACTCAGTATCAACTGAAATGACAATATATATTTTTTACCAATTAAAATGTCTTGATAGAGATTTGAATCCACAAATAAAGTATGCTTCCTTCACAGTCAAACAATTCAGAATGTTTATTTAGATTAGAGATACAATGCGAAAACAGGCCCTTTGGCCCACTGAGTCAGCGCCGACCAGCGATCCCCGTACACTAGCACTATCCCACACACTATGGACAATTTACAATTCTTACCAAAGCCAATTAACTTACAAATGCTGTACGTCTTTGGACTGTGGGAGGAAACCGGAGCACCCGGAGAACACTCACGGGGAGAACGTACATACTCCTTACCTAGACAAGCACCCGTAGTCAGGATTAAACCCGCTTATCTGGCGCTGCAAGGCAGCAACTCTACCGCAGTGCCACCATGCCACCCATCTGATTGCCACCTTTGAAGAACTGAACAAGTTTTACTATCCAGTCTGTGTTTCTGCATGTTACCACCACATCCTTGTTGGCCACCTCCAAATGAACTAAAGTAAAATCAAGGGTCCTCCCTATCTCTGACGTATTGTTGAAGTGATTCACTTTACTGCCCAGAGTTTCTCCATCAGATGTCCTGGTCTCAGGTTAGAGCAATGTTACACGTGCTTGCATTATAAACCAAAGCCAACTCATAAACAAGGTGAATCTCAGTAATACTGCATTGCCAGAGGTAAAAGCAGCAGGAACATCACACTTTCATAGTTTAAGTGGAGAGCTAGAGTGCATTTTGTTCTCAATCATAGTCTGACTGAAATATAAATAAAAAAGAGCCAGTCTACCAAATATTGACACAAATATCTCTGCACCCAAGGCAAAGCAGAAAAGTAAATACATTTTTTAAATAGCTGGAAAGGGACCTATGTTGCTAGTTGGTGAATGGATTACCCAGTTAAAAATGCTATATCTGTAATAAGAATGGAAAAACAATATTTCTTATCATTATCAGTGGAATAGTTGGCGATTTCCTCACTGGCTTATTCATCAAAGCCCTTTCTGTCTCTCTCTGTTGTTCGTCATAGGAGGAGTGAACTAAATCTCTCGGTGTTTGGAGACACATGTTTTTTGTGCAGGAAGGAACTGCAGATGCTGGTTTACACCGAAAATAGACACAGAAAGCTGGAGTAACTCAGCAGGTCACGCAGTATCTCTGGAGAAAAAGAATAGGTGACGTTTCGGGTCGAGACCCTTCTTCAGTCTGAAGTCGGCAGATGGGTCTCGACCCAAAACGTCACTTACTCCTTTTCTAGAGAGATGCTGCCTGACCCAGTGAGTTACTGCAGCTTTTTGTGTCTATCTGCAAGTGTTTTTGTGCCCTCCCCACATTAGATTTTGCACAGCACAGAGGCAGAGCTGCTGTCTTACAGTGCCAGAGACCCAGGTTCGATCCTGTCTATTAGTGCTGCCCGAACCGAGTTTGTACGTTCTCCATGTGACCATGTGGGTTTTCTCCGGGTGCACCATTTCCTCTCTCAGTCCAAAGACGTACAGGTTTGTATGTTATTTGGGCTCTACAGAAATTGTAATTTGTCCCTAGTGTGTAAGATGGGTCTGGTGTACAGGGTGATCGCTGATTGGCGTAGACCAAGTGGGTCAAAGGACGTGTTTAAACACTGTATCTCTAAAGTAAAGTAAATGACTGTTGATAGAGAATTGACCAACACTACAACAGGCAGGGGGGGTCTGTGCATTGTATGCATTTGCCTTTCAAACGCTTAGAATTTTAAAAATTATCATTAATGTAGGTTGAAAATAGTAGCCAGTCCATCAGCCTTTAAACAAGTAGGAGAAGTTATTGCTTTACAATAACAATGCCTCGACAGAATTGATTAAATTGATCCATTTTTGCCTATCATGAGAAATGACTTTCTCTATGATGTATAGATTGGCTCAGATCTTGCAAAATCTGTGGACAAAGTAGACAGATGACGTTACAGGTCATGATCTTTCTTCAGACTAATAGTAGGAGTGGAAAGTAAGCTGGAAAAGAGAAGTGGGGGTGGGACAAAGTCCGGTAAGTGATAGGTGGCATAGGTGTATCCACCTGATCCAGGAATTATTAGTAACATTTCTATAAACCTTTTCCTCAGCTTCCAAATCCTTGTGCAAACACATATCACCTGTATAGCAAAGGGCATGTTGGCCTTCATAGCGAGATAATTTGAGTATAGGAGCAAGGAAGTCCTTCTGCAGTTGTACAGGGCCCTGGTAAGACCGCACCTGGAGTATTGTGTGCAGTTTTGGTCTCCTAATTTGAGGAAGGACATTCTTGCTTTTGAGGGAGTGCAGCATAGGTTCACCAGGTTAATTCCTGGGGTGGCAGGACTGACATATGATGAAATAATGGGTCGACTCTGCTTGTATTCACGGGAATTTAGGATGAGAGGGGATCTTATAGAAACATATAAAATTCTTAAGGGCTTGGGCAGGTTAGATGCAGGAAAAATGTTCCCAATGTTGTGGGAGTCTAGAACCAGGGGTCACAGTGTAAGAATAAGGGGTAGGCCATTTAGGACTGAAATGTGGAAAAATGTTTTTACCCAGAAAGTTGTGAATCTGTGGAATTCTCTGCCACAGAAGGCAGTGGAGGCCAATCAACTGGATGTTTTCAAGGGAGAGTTAGATATCGCTCCTAGGGCTAACAGAATCAAGGGATATGGAGAGAAAGCAGGAATGGGGTACTGATTTTGGATGATCACCCATGACCACAATGAATGGCGGTTCTGGCTCGAAGGGCCGAATGGCCTCCTCCTGCACCTATTTTCTATGTTTCTATCTATCATATTCAATGGCGGTGCTGGTTCGAAGTGCCGAATGGCCTACTCCTGGCACCTATTTTATATTCTACGTATCCACATATCACTTGTCAGGCTTGCTCCTGTCCCTATCTCTGTTTTGCAGCTTTCTCTCCCCACTATTATCAACTGTAAGAAGAGTCCTGACCAGAAAGGAAGGGAGGGAGAAGGTCAAGTCAGATGCATTGGTATTACAGCTGAGCAAAGGGGACCACAGAGGGATAAGGGAGGAGCTGGCCAAAGCTGACTGGAAAGGGACCCTAGCAGGATTGACGGTGGAACAGCAATGGCAAGAATTTCTGGGAGTAATTTGGAAGATGCAGGATCTTTTCATTCCAAAGAGGAAGAAAGATTCTAGGGGGAAGAATGAGGCGACCGTGGCTGACCAGGGAAGTCAAGGACATTTAAAAGTAAAAGAGAAGGCATGTAACTTTGCAAAGATTAGTGGGAAGCTGGGGTATTGGGACACTTTTAAAGAACAACATAAGGAAACTATAAAGACAGTACAGAGAGAGAAAAGATATGAAGGTAAGCTTGCTAATAATATAAAAGAGGATAGCAAGAGTTTCTTTAGTTATATAAAGAGTAAGAAAGAGGCAAGAGTGGACATTGGACCACTGGAAAACGATGCAGTAGGAGTGATAATGGCGAATAAAGAAATGGCAGAGGAGTTGAACAACTTTTTTGCATCAGTCTTCATAGTGGAAGACACCATCAGTACAGAGAGTCAGGGGGTGGAAGTTAGTGGAGTGGTTATTATTAGGGGGAAGGTGCTTGGGAAGCTGAAACTTCAGCCCACCGATTCTGCGCCGACCAGCGATCACCCTGTACACTGGCTCTATTCTATGCACAGGGCAATTAACCTGCAAACCTGTACGACTTTGGAGTGTGGGAGGAAACTGGAACACCTGGGGAAATCCCATGCAATCACAGGGAGGACGTACAAACTCCGTACATACAGCAGTCATCTGTGTTCAGGATCAAACCCGGGTCCCTGGTGCTGTTAGGCAGCAACTCTACCTCTGCGCCACCGTGCTGCCTGACTTGCTGAGTTACTCCAGTCCTTATTTGTTTGTAAACCAGCATCGGCTGAGTTCCTCTAGCACAGTGTTTTGCTCAAGATTTCACATCTGCAGTGTCTTGTGTCTTGGATTTTAAGAGGATTTCAGTTCAAAACTCAGACATGTATCTCACAGAGATCTGAGACTGATGACCGATTGAGTGTGATTTTACTTCGGAGTCACGTGAGTGACTACGTGAAGAAAGGCCGTCCGTCTGCGTGCGCGTCATTACGTCTGAACGCAACACGCACGACGGACTGGCAGAGGCACTGTGTCCTCCCAGCCGTTGGGATGGGCAGGTAAGGAAAGTTGAATTCCTTACCTGCGTTCTTTCGGGCTTGAAGCTTTTTGTAGTTTCAGAGCCCAGGTGTCGAGGAGACGGTCCGCGGGGAAGTTGGTTGCCGAAGACTGCAGCATTCCCAGTAGCGGGCGACGGTCTTGTTCCCAACATTAGCGCCGGCAGCAGAACCGGCAGGAACATGGTGCAGGAGGAGGAGCTCCGTGGTGGTCCTGCAGGACGTAAAAACCACCCGCAAGTCTGACAAACCCGTCGACTCAGATGAGTCCGGGGAAGAGGGATACCCTCCCTCAACGGAGAGCGTCTGAGGACGACTCTCCCACATGGAGTAACATGGAGAAGTTGCTCCAACAATGGTCTGCTCCGAAGGAGGGAGCAGGATCAGCAGGGGCCTTACAGCAGGCCGTGCCGGGAGCCTCACACATGGGGCAGCCCAATGTCTTCCCCATTGGAGGGGAAAGTGCATATGGATGGAAGAAACCACTCTGGATCAGAGTACAAAAGCACGGGGGGGGGGGGGGGGGGGGGGGGGGGAACCTTCCAAGGGACAAGCAGAAGTAAGTAAGTAAGTAAGTAAGTGAGTGAGTGAGTAAGTAAGTAAGTAAGTAAGTAAGTAAGTAAGTAAGTGAAGAGTGAGTGAGTGAGTGAGTGAGTAAGTAAGTAAGTTTACTTATATAGCACTGTTTAAGTCAACTCGCATTGACACCAAAGTTCTTTACATAAAATGAATAATATGCTTCCATACAAACAAAATAAAAGAAGTACTTCTGCAATCATCCAGGTTCCACTGGGTGCTTCCCTGGATGGAGATCTAGCTAATTGACAGCCTGGGTATTATGGAGAACCCGCAGGCAGCGGCACCTGTTTCAGGGCTGCACAAATGTCTCCTGCTCTGAGGAGAGGAGCATTCACGGTCAGTTTCAGTCGGACCCAAAGCAAGGATCTCATTTAGGTCCGCTGGAAGGGCCATGTCAGTGCAGGCATCCTCAGGGGCCTGCGGCAGCACCTGTTTTCAGGGCTGCCTACAAATCTCACTCTCAGTGGAGGGGAGTGCGAGTGATCAATAGGTAATTGATCTCAAATTTAAAGTATGAACATACTGAAGCACATGCATATGGCCTCAAGACCCAGCAGTTGGCAGAATATCCGCACGCTACAAATGCCGGCAAGGGAACAGCGCTATCAGGGTGACTTTGGAGAAACCAGCTGCCGAATCCTCTCTTCAGGTAAGACCAGAAGAAGGAAGCAAAAGCTGTCGGACCAATCAAGGTACCAACGACAAGCAAAACTTCATCAGTAGGCGACAACACACCCCACACCTCCATAGGGGGTAAGCGGTTCACTGAAGCCGGTGGTAGCTTGAAAGCTGGGCACGGAAATATGATCAGAGTCGTCTTTCAAGGCAGACTCAGAATTATGGCCAGAATTGTCCTACAAGGCAGGCTCAGTATGATGAGGTTTTTCAGACCAAGACCCAAGCAGAGGTCAGGAGAAACATGGAATCCACACTCCCTACCAGTCCTACTCCCAATCAAGGAGAGAAAAGGAACCCGCATCAGGGGCCTTTGGGCTTACCACAAGACCACCGGTAGCCATGGAGGTAGGTGGGTCTGGGTTTACTGAAACAAGGGATTGTGGACCAGTTACATGTTGGTAATTTTATTCTTGTGTTTTTGTTCAAAATGACAATAACATGAATTTCAGATCTGGTTTTAAAAAACAGATAATAACATGTGATTATTTTTACTGCACAACATACATAGGTTCCAAGCAAACTTGGAACTCGGACCGGAGTTGTCTTCAAGGCAGGATTGCCTTCCAGGACAGGTGACAGATGGAGGATGTCACTTCATCAATTTTTTGTTACGGTCTAACAACTGTCATGCATGGCATGCACCGATCAACCTCAAAGATGCATACTATTTGGTATCTATTCACTAAGAACAGGAGATATTTGAAGTTTAACTGGATGGCATGGCTCTGCCAAATGGGTTGACATCAGCTCCTAGACTATTGACTAAACTACAGAAACCAATTCTGAGTCTACAAAGGTCTCAGAACCACATAGTAATGGCATATTTGGAGGACATTTTCATCTTGGTGTCACCGAAAATTGGCAGAAGTATGTCAAAGCAAACCAAAACCCTGTTTGAAAGACTTGGTTACCTCATCCATCCAGTTAAATCAAAATTGACACCTACAAGGGTAATTGATTACCTAGAATTTACTATCAAAAACAGTAAATATTTTGGTGACTTTGCCTAGGGGCAAACAACAATATTTAATTAAGCCTGCAATGACCTGATAGTCAAATACTAGCCATCTATCAGGCAAACAGCAAGTGTAATTGGCAAATAGTAGCTGCATTTCCAGCAGTACGTCACGGGCCTTTGCATTACCAGAATTTACAGCGAGCAAAGGAACGAACACTCAGATTCCATGCAGGCCAAATTGGCAAAACTATGGATTGCCAGCAGAGGCCATTGTTGAATAACTATGGTGGATAACAAACGTGAGACAGCTCAAGGGAAATTTTGCTCGAAAGCCATCGGGGGTTCTTCAGACCTATGCAAGCGGCTAAGGATGGGGAGCCACAAACACAGTCTAGAGCTGTGGGGGCAGATGGAATGAGCAGGAGTCTGTAATTCCCCAACACATGGAATCAATTACCCAGAATTGTTGGGGGCACAATATGGACTCAAGGTTTTCTGTAGCAACATGCAACCGGTACTTGTTCAAATTAAGATTGATAACACCATTGCGGTTGCATATATCAATCACAAGGCTGGTGTAAAATCTGCATCTTACGACAGATTGTCGAACCTCATTTGGCACTGGTGTATCGAGAGGAATATTTGGTTTACAGCGGTCTATCTACGAGGTAGAAATAACATGGTGACAGATGCTGGATCACAAAAGTTTAATAACAACACAGAATGGATGTTGAATCGGGCAGTATTTAACGAAATAACTACATGGTTTGGCATACCAGATATTGACCTGGTTGCATCTAGACTAAACCATCAGTTATCCAGATATGTGTCCTGCGAGCTGGATCCAGGAGCAAAGGCAGTGGATGCTCTCTCCCTCAATTGGGGAGGAATGTTTATGTATGCTTTCCGCTAATTTGTCTCACAAACCGATGCTTGACCAAAATCAAGCAAGACTAAGCTACAGGCATATTGGTAGTGCAAGATTGGCCTACTCATTGGGAACTATAGTCCAGCCAGTTATGGCTGTACCCAAGAGCAGGAACCTCCTAGTGAACCCAGTTACAGAGAGCAATCATCCACTACATGAACATATTAACTTGTTAGTCTGCAGATTCTGAGGAGGCCATTTCAAGGCATAGGACTGTCCGAACAAATACAACACAGTTCGGATAACGGATGCCTTGGAGTTCCTATCAACTCTGTACTATAACTATAAACAAAGTTATAGTGCAATCTATAGTGCCAGAGGCGCACTCTCCTCCTATCTGATGCTGGAAGCAGGGCACGGGTCGAAAGGAACGCACACCCTTTACAACAAAATTCATGAAGGGAATTTACAATTTAATACCTCCAAGGCCAAGGTACACGGACACATGGGATGTGAGCGTGGTACTAACCCTACTTTGACAGTGGGGACCGCCTATAACTAACCCTGAAGGTGGTATGCTGACAAAGAGCCCAGACACTGCAGAAGCTACGGTTGGACTACATGACCACCAATATGAACAACATAACATTCGTAATCAGGAACCTGATAAAACAGAGCAGGCCAGGAATGCCAGGGATGAAGATCCAGTTCTTGGCATATCCAGAGGACCAACGGTTGTGTGTGTGGTAACATACTAACACCACTATCTGAGAGTTACCGAGAACCTCAGAGGCTCAGAACAATCTGTCCGCATCAGCCATTAAAAACCACACCAGAAGGTGTGAACTCAAACCATCTCCAGATGGTCAAAGGAGGTAATGGCAGTAGCAGGAGTGAACATTTATATGGTTAAAGCTCACTCCACTAGGGCTGCATCTACGTATGCAGCAAGAGCTAGGGACGTGCCCCTTGACGACATCCTAGTGGCTGCAGGATGGACAAATGAAATAACGGTCCACCGTATTTATAACAAACCCATAACCGGACTGGCGGTGTTTGCACATACCATTTTAAGTTCTGTCCTAAAGTTTCCTCCCCAAGGTTGGGAGGTGTAACTATTTAAAAATAAAACGTTTCTTTCATTTAAAGCATCAGAGTCTTTACTTAACTACGTAATGTCTGAATGCTTTAATGATTACACGCATCCATGGTCAATCCATTCATTGTGTGATGCCTGGATTCGTAACCGGCATAAAATCACAGAGCTTTGAAATCTTCACGTAGTCACTCAAGTGACTCCGAAGTAAAATAGTAAGATTAAACGAGAACTTACCAGTTTGAAGTTTGATCTTGATTTTATGAGGAGTTACGATGAGCGATTACGTGCCCACCGCTCCCACCCTCATATTATCAAGGTCATATGAAAGTTCTAGTTTCTTCACAATCTTACTATTCTCAGGTCTTCTTTTTATCTGTGATTTTACACCGCTGCTTTGAAGATTGACCCGCACGCAGACGGACGGCCCTTCTTCACGTAATCGCTCATCGTAACTCCTCATAAAATCAAGATCAAACTTCAAACTGGTAAGTTCTCGTTCAATCTTACTATTACTGGTCACTTCCTAGTTCCAGCCTTGTTGGGGCTGTGAATAGTTGATTGGTTCTGGGTTCAGTGTGTTTGTGAGGCCAGGGCCACAGACAAGAGGGTGGTTAATCTGGGGTATTCTTTGCCACAGAAGATTGTGGAGACCAAACCAGTGGATATTTTTTAATGCAGAGATAGATAGAATCTTAATTAGATGTCAGAGGTTATAGGGAGAAGGCAGGAGATTGGGGTTAGGAGGGTGATATAGATTGGCCATGATGGAATGGCAGAGTGACTTGATGGGCCGAATGGCCTAATTCTAATCCTATAATTTAGGACCTTATGACCTTAAGCGAATCCAGTGCATGCATCTGTGTGGTGAATCACATCGAGAGAGCTTAAAGGGCCTGTCCCACTTAAGCTATTTTTAGGCGATTGCCGGTGACTGTCATAGTCTTAGCAGGTCGCCGAAAAAATGGCAACTGGACCCCCCTTCGACATAAAAATTGAAATAGAATCATCACTTTAACAACAAAAAAAAACGGTCAACACCAGCGATATCCTATGTTAACCCGGCAACAACCTACGTTAATCTGGCGACAACTACGAAAGCACCTACGCCAGGAGAAGTCAATCTACGCTCATTGGCGTCAAACCCACTGTCACCGACTGTCTCCGAAAATGTTTCAACATTTTGAAAATCCAGCGGCGACCAGAAAGATGGGCGACTGAGGAGACTACTCACGACCATACAGTTGACACCCCGGCAACCATGTGGCGACAACCTAGTCACCAGTAGTCACCTAAAAAATAGCCTAAGTGGGTCAGGCCCTTAAAGGAGCTTTTGTGCTGTCAGGGTAAATAACCAGAATGTGCATACTCATACACAAGCAGATGTAAGGCCAGTCATAAGTCATAGGAGCAGAATTAGGCCATTTGGCACATCAAGTCTACTCCACCATTCCATCGTGGCTGATCTATCTCTCCTTCTCAACCCCATTCTCCTGCCTTCTCCCCATAACCTTTAACATCTTTGCTACTCAAAGAATCTGTCATTCTCAGCTTCGAAAATACCCAATGACTTGGCCTCCACAGGGCCTGATTTTAAGGAGAGGTTGAGCAGGCCGGGACTCTATTCCTTGGAGCACAGGAGGATGAGGGGTGAACTTGTAGTGATGTACAAAATCATGCGAGGAATAAATTGGGTAAACGCAGTCTCTTGCCCAGGATAGAGGAATCGAGAACCAGAGGACATAGGTTTAAGGTGAAGGTGGGGAAAGATCTGAGGATCTGAGGAGTAACTTTTTCACATGGTGGTGGGTGTATGGAATGAGCTGCCAGAGGAAATAGTTAAGGCAGGTACTATTGCAACGTTTAAGAAACATTTGGACAGGTACCTGGATAGGATAGGTTTTGAGAGCAATGGGCCAAACACAGGCAGGTGGGACTAGAAACATAAAAGCAGAGAAAAATAGGTGCTGGAGTAGGTCGTTCAGCCCTTCGAGCCAGCACCGCCATTCAATATGATCTTGGTCATGGCTGATCATGGCTAGCGTAGATGGGACATGTTGGTGAGTGTGAGCAAGTTGGGCCAAAGGGCTTTATGACACCAGCCATCTGTGGCAATGAATTCCACAGATTCACCATCCTCTGACTGTTGCAAATCTTCCTGTTCTCCTTTCTAAAGGTGTGTCTTTTTATTCTGCGGCTGTGCCCTCTGGTTCTAGACTCTCCCACCAGTGGAAACCACTTGGACAGTATGAAATCCTACTTTGCAATTAGAAGAGGCCACATTGCTGCTGCACTAATCATTGAGATATTAGCCCAGGGAAAGACAGGGAGCCAAAGATCAAGGTGACGAGCCATCTGCTACTGTTTTTTGAACACTACCCTGTTTCATCAAACTCCGTCCCGCAGTTTGCAACCTGCTTGGTGTTTCCTTTCCTGATTTCCCCTTGTGAGGGTGGGACTCCTGTTGTGGTTTGCATCAGTCAATGTTGGCAGCTCTTTGGAGCCTGGTTCACCGCCCAACGCGGCAGTCATCATATGTTAATCCAGACAATCCGTGCGGGCAGCTCATGTACCAGTGGGCGGAGAAGGGACCACAGCCAAGCTCACTCCAGATCCAGCATCTTTTATGCACACACACGTTACAGGGGCAGAGAGTTGGCTAAAGGATTCCCCTGCTGAAATTTATTTTCATAAAGGGCCTGTCCTACTTACCCGATTTTGTTTCGCCGACTGTCGGTACCCATCATCAGTCGCAGCAGGTCGCCGAAAATTCTCAACATGTTGAAAATCCAGCGGCGACCAGAAAAAGGTACGACTCTTTGGGCGACATGTCGCGCGGGGTGACGCCTGTATGGTCGTGAGTAGTCGCCCAAAGAGTCGCACCTTTTTCTGGTCGCCGCTGGATTTTCAACATGTTGAGAATTTTCGGCGACCTGCTGCGACTATAACGGGTCCCGGCAGTCGTCGGAAAAAAACGAGTAAGTGGGACAGGCTCTTAAGGCTAACTCTCATGTCTCCTCTTGCTAACAAAGCAGAGATTAGCCAATTTACCAAGCCAGGGTTCAAAAATTGGGTTCTTTCTAAATTGTAGAAATAAGGAACTGTAGATGCTGGTTAGTACACAAATAGGCACAAAGTGCTGCAGTAACTCAACAGGTCAGGCAACGTCTCGGACACATGGATAGGTGTGGCTAGGACCCTTGATTAGGACCCTTCTTTGGAAGGAATTCCACCAGAAACATCATCTATCCATGTTCTCCAGAGTTAGTGACCTACTGCGTTATACCAGCACTGCTTTCTTGTTTTTTCTTTCTAATTCATGGTTCGCTATACTTAATTCATTCACTGTGATGCTGGAGGAAAGCCGATTACGTGAACTAAAAAAGATAATTTCCGTTTTTTTAAAAAAAACCCTCTACTGTGTGCCTTTTATCACAGACAGGCAACAACTTCTTAGCAAAACACGAAGTGCTGGAGTAACTCAACGGGCCAGGCAGCGTCTGTGAAGAACATGGATTGACGATGTTTTGGGTTGGGGTGGCGGCAGACAGAGACCGTCTGCAACACGACACCTTAAACACTGCTGCAACACAAATACAGAGGACAATTTTCACACAAAGGGTGGTGGGTGTAGAGAGGAGGTAGAGGAGGTAGTTGAGGCTTGGAACTATTCCAATGTTCAAGAAACAGTTAGACAGATACATGGATAGGGCAGGTGTGAAGAGATATGGACCAAGCGCAGGCAGGTGGGACTAGTGTAGCTTGGACATGTTGGCCGGTATGGGCAATTTGGGCCGAAGGGTCTGTTTCCTCACTCTATGACAAATTGTCCGCATAGTACAATTGGTAAAGTAACACCAGCCATTGTTACACGTATCATATGTTACTGTAAATACTAAACCACACAACAGTTGGGCATTAGAAGGAAACGTATTTAGCTTAAGGATTATTACACCCTTCTGTTTCCTCACACCATATGCATGTTGGCAGCTATTTAGTTCCTGGGTGATTGCCCAGCGAGGCAGTCATCATTTGTGTATCCAGACATCTCATGTTAGCAGTCTCGTGTGAGGGAGGGTAGGGAGGCAATCTCGGCATCAGCCTACACTTAAATTGCAGTAATCAAATCCAGTGCAGAGTAATGTTCAGTTCAGTTTAGTTCAGGGATACAGCGTGGAAACAGGAACTTTGGCCCGCCGAGTCCGCACCGACCAGCGATCACCCCGTACACTCGCATTATCCTACATACTATGAGCAAATTTACAATTAAGGAAGCCAATTAACCTGCATACCTGCACCTCTTTGGAATGTGGGAGAAAACCGGAGCACCTGGAGAAAACCTGTGTGGTCACAGGCAAAATGTACACACTCCGTAAAGACAGCACCAGTGGTTAGGACCGAACCCAGATCTCTGGCGCTATAAGGCAGCAACACCCTGCTGTGCCACTGTGCTGCCCTTATGGTGTTTTTAAAAAAAAGTCAACTTTCATTAGTTCACTAGTGTGTAATAATGAATAACTCATTAAATGCTGAATAAGGGTCCTGACCCGAAACATCAATCTATCATTTTTTTCCAATGATGCTGGACCCACTGAGTTACTCCAGCATTTTGTGTTGATATTTGGTTTAAACCAACATCTTTAGTTCCTTTTTAGTACCTCATTAGATGCGTGTCAGCCATGTACAGTAATTGTGATTCTTACTGGGAATGTTTATTGTACGCTGATTATCTGTACCATTGTGTGGTTGACCCTGAGCTGGAGCGTCAGTACACATTACACAGTGCTCTCCCCCCCTGTTGTATCTATTTGTCAGGGAGATTCTGCCTGAACCTTAAAGGTAAGCAGGGTCATGTGGCCAGATGTAGGTAACAGCTGGAGGCCTCACAGGAGCCTGGGGATCGCCTGGGTCGGGCTCCATTCCATAAGACCTAGTGTGCAGACCGGACTTTGGGAATGGCGTTCTGCACACTTGACAGTAAAGCACCATCGGGTTCCTCCCCTAAAGACATGCTGTTTGAGCTGGGCTGAAATCCTCTCCTTGGCTCCAGAAGTGAAATAAAGTTGTGATTTGTCACCACGACATGTTGGGCCATTAGACCTGTCGAATCATATAGCATGGAAACACACCCTTCAGCCCAACTTGGCCATACCGACCATGATGCCCTTATAAGCTAGATCCATTTGTCTGGGTTTGGCCCATATCCTTTTCAACCCTCCATATCCTTGTACCTGTCCTAGTGTCTTTTAAATATTGTTGTAATATCTGCCCCAACTACCTCCTCTGGTAGCTCATTCCATACACCCATCACCTTCTGTGTGAAAACAATTGTCCCTCAGGTTCCTATTAAATCTTTCCCCTCTCATCTTAAACCTATTTCAGCTGGTTCTTGATTACCCTATACTGGATGAAAGACTGTACAATTACCCTATCTATTTCCCTCTTGATTTTAGACACTTCGATAAGATTACTCCTCAGCCTGTAGGATCTGAAGGCCATTCAGAATGAATGCTGCTGAGAAGGAACCTTGGCAAAGGACTCTCCCACCATCACTTCCAAAGAATGCCTCAAGCTTCTGGAGCTCTGATAGAAGACGGAACAAGGCCATTCATGTTGGTGTTTTTAAATCGGAGAAGGGCTATCCATGTTCATAGAAACATAGAATATACGTGCAGGAGTGGGCCATTTGGCACTTCGAGCCAGCACCTCCATTCAATATGATCGTGGCTAATCATACAAAATCAGTACCCCGTTCTTGCTATCTCCCTATTTCTCTTGAGTCCATTAGCCCTAAGAGCTACAATATATCTAACTCTCTCTTGAATACATCTGTCAAACTCTGTTTCAATGTCACGGACTAGACTTTTGAAATTCAGTGCATGTCTATGTTTGGACCATAGCTATATTCAAGTCTGGGGTGATATAACCGGCACAGAATCAAAAACAAGCATAGATTAGTGGGTATAGACACAAAAAGCTAGAGTAACTCAGCAAGACTGGCAGCATCTCTGGAGAGAAGGAATGGGCGATGTTTTCAGTTGAGATCCTTCTTCAGACAAACCGAAACGTCACCCATTCCTGCTCTCCAGAGATGCTGCCTGTCCCACTGAGTTACACCAGCTTTTTGCGCCTATCTTCGGATTATACCAGCATCTGCAGTTCCTTCTTACACATAGATGAGTGGGTTAATGGTAAAGGTTATCACTGGGGTCCACACCACCACTCTCTAATCACAGAGCACTGAAATAAACGTTGAGACTCCAGACCGGCAGTGTGCTGCAGCGGTAGAGCTTAAGGGTGACATACGCCCACTGCAATGTGGTGAGTCCTGAGAGACCCTTGCAACCAATGTGAGACCTGCAGTCTATAAGAGCGGCTCAGTGGCCCAACAGAAGAGTTGCTGCCTTACAGTCACCTGGGTTTAATCCTGACTACAGGTGCTGTCTGTACAGAGTTTGTACATTTCTCCCTGTGACCACGTGGGTTTTCTCCGGGAGCTCTGGTTTCCTCCCACATTACAAAGACATGCAGGTTTGTAGCTTAATAAATTGTCCCTTGTGTGTAGGTTAGAACTAGTCAATGGGTGATCACTGGTAGGTGCGGATTTGGTGAGATGAAGGGCCTGTTTCCTCGCTGTATCTCTAAACTCAACAAAACTAAGCGTGGTAGATATTCAAAGCTAGGTGATCAAAATCCTGTTACGCTGTCTGAAGAAGGGTCCCGATCCGAAAAGTCACCTATCCCTGTCATCCAGAGATGCTGCCTGTCCTGCTGAGTGACTCCAGCACTTTGTGTCTTCTTCTGTAAACCAGCATCTGCAGTTCCTCGTATCGTGTGAGTTGGGTTGGGTCACCTCTGAATCAGACAGAAAGAAAAATCAAATGCAGAGTGCGGGGGTAGAGGGATGAGGTCAGAAGGATTCATAATGCCTTTGTTTGTCAATAAAGAACAGCCTTGTTGAACTGCTGATTTAATCCGTTTCTAATAATTCTGATGTTGGCTCCACTCACTGGGTTCAGCATCAGTGGTAAGAACTGAATGTCATTATCATCTTGACATGAGAAAACTGGTGAAATGTAAAGTGAGTTAAAGGGTGCTGTCCAAGTACAAGTTGACCTTGTGTTCTGATCACTTGGTGTTTGTTTATAACTCTTCCTGACCTCCAAGTAGTTGTGTGACTACATGCCTCTATTGTGTAGCAATATTGCTGTGTGAATTGGTGGGAAAACACTTGTTTATGAATAGGATTTAAATTGAATTCGTACAAACGCAAGGCTAGTCCATCTTTCCCCTTTTAGAGACAGACTAAATACTGCCATGAACAGGGGAATTAGCTGTGCGACATTACATTAAATAATAAATGTTTTGACATGTGAGTTTATGATTGACTGAATAATTGATCGCAAGATACAGCAAGGAAACAGGCGTTTCAACCCACCGGCTCCATGCCGACCATCAATCACCCATTCACACTAATTATATATTATGCCACTTTCTCGTCCAGTCCCTGCACACTCAGAGCAATTTGCAGAGGCCAATTAACCTACAAAGCAGCATGTCTTTGGGACGTGGGAGGAAACCGGAGCACCCGGAGGAAACCCACGCCGTCTTTAGACCTTAGAGATACAGTGCCGACCAGCGATCTCGGTACACTAGCTCTATCCAACACACCAGGGACCCTTTTTACAATGTACAAAGCCAATTTACTTACAAACCTGTACGTCTTCAGAGTGTCCGTACGTTCTCCCCTTGACCTGCGTGGGTTTTCTCCGGGTGTTTTGATTTCCTCCCACACTCCAAAGTCATACAAGGTTTGTGGGTTAATTGGCTTGGTATAATTGTAAATTGTCCCTGGTGTGTTGGATAGAGCCTGAAGAAGAGTCTCGACCCGAAACATCATCCATTCCTTCTCTGCAGATATGCAGCCGGTCTCGCTGAGTTACTCCTGCATTTTGTGTCTATCTTCAAATGACGTCACGTGCTCCAGGCAGCTGTGCGGATGCATGATGTCGCGCGTGACCGTTGAGTGACTGTCGTGCATCAGTCACTACAGGCCTGTCGCGTAAATGACGGCCAAGTGGGACAGGCCCTTTAATGTGCGAGGATCACTGGTCGGCGTGGACCCGGTGGGCCGAAGGGCCTGTTTTCGCGCTGTATCTCTGAACTAAACTAAACTAACAGCAACTCCCAATCTGATTTCAGACCGTGGAGCCAAGAGGCTGCTGAAGTCGGGCGGCAGGAAGGTGGCGGAGCAGCAGAAAGGCAACGGGAAGGAGATGTGGCTGCGGGCGGCGGTGATCGCGGTGTGCATCGCGGGGGCCTTCATCCTGGTGCTGCTGGTGATGCTGGCTCTCCGCATGCTGCGCAGCGAGAACCAGCGGCTGCAGCGGCAGCACCAGCAGATGATATCCCGGCTGCACTACACCTTCCAGGAGCCTCCCGCAGACAAGGTCCTGGTGGGAAACCTGGACTTCGAGGCCACGGCCGCCATTGCCAGGGACCACGAAACCTGCTGCACACTGCACAGCCAGTCCCACCACCTCCATCCCTACGCCGAAACATTTGGCTCGTTTTTCCCTTGGGACTTATACAGTGGGTACAAGAAGCCAACCCTGGTGTGATTATGGGCAGCACTGCTGAACCATTAACCTCCCTGGTGAATCCCAGCTAACCATGAACATTGGCCTCTTACTTCAATTAAAACGCAGTCACGATTGATTAAGAAATATTTGGCACCACTGTTTTAGCTTACGTCTTGCTCTGGTGCCAATCTCTGTTGCTTTTGGTAGCTGGCATGGTGATACCTGGCAGTGTGCAGTTTGTATAAGCCCTTGGTCGGGCATGGTGTGCGACGATTCTCATGATTAACCATCAAGACTGTGAGCTCCATTGGGACCCTACTGAACAAGTGAACTATACCAGTGGATGATGTATGTCGGACTTCCATACAGATACACACATTCTGAGTGTATTGTATTGTAGTGTACAACCTAATTACAACTTTGACAACATGCCGCAGTTATCTATTGGTACTTTTATCTGATGCCGTTTGATGTTTTCTTTCTGTGTAGCAACTTTCACCTGTCGATTAAATCTGCCTCACGGCGCCCTGTATTACAGAACACAGTGGCGGAACAGTGGCGCGGCTGGTAGAGCCGCTGCCTCACAGTGTCAGAGACCCTGGTTCGATCCTGACCTCGGGTGCTGTCTGTGTAGAGTTTGCATGTTCTCCCTGTGAGCACGTAGATTTCTTCTGGGTGCCCTGGTTTCTTCCCACATCCCAAAGACATGTGGGTTTGTAGGTTAATTGGCCTCTGTAAAATGCCTCTAGCGTGTAGGGAGTGGATGAGAAAGTGGGATTACATCAATCTACTGTGAATGGGTGATCGATGGAGGCCGTGGATTTGGCAGGCCAAAGGATCTGTCTCCATGGTGTGTCTCTAACTACAGTAGTATGGGGAGGAGAAGGGGTCCACAGTGAGTCAAGTAGGGGGCGGGGTTGGTGTTTTGGGTGGTGACTGCTCCTCAGTTCCTATTAAATCTTTCCCCGTTAACCGTTAACATTAAACGTTACCAGAAGATGGAGGCCTTGGTTTCCCTGGCAACTGCCTACACAGAGACAGATGTTTAACCAACATAATTTTACAGGTCTAAAAAAACAAGAGCCAGTTTTCAAGTTTAGACCTTTTCCAGCCTGCTGCAGGCCTTGTTCTTGTGGTAAAGTGTCATATAAATAACATTGAGGTAAGTGTTGTAAACTATTTAATCCTGAATCATGCACAACAACCTCCATGCATTGCTTGGTCCAAATTAAAAAGCTAAGATGATGTTATAGGTGGAGCAAGTACTAATCCATTGGAATGCTTAAATAAATGATGGCCAAAATCTCCTTTGCAATGCTGGCAATTCTGAAAAAAATGGTCCTGGGAAATCCAACTTTTGACTTTTCAAGCAGATTTTCAGTCACCCTTTGTTCCCAATGTAAAATTTCCCTCAATGATGTGGACTGTTGTGGAAAAACCCACATTCTCTCTATTGTGATTTTCATTCTCACTGCTCTGAAAATAAATGAGTTAGTCAAAGAGTTATAGAGTCCCTCAGTACAGAAACGGGTCTGCCATGTCCACGCTGACCATTTTTGGCCATTGACACTAATCCCATTTTGCCATACTAGAACATACTAGAACATGCTTAAAGGGCCTGTCCCACTTACACGTTTTTGTCGGCGACTTGCCGGTATAGTTGCATAGTCGCAGCAGGTTGCCGAAAATTGGGGTGATGCCTGTATGGTCGTGAGTAGTCGCCCAAAATGTGGGACCTTTTTTTGGTCGCCGCTGGCTGTCTAAATGCTTCTTTAATTTCGTAATAGTATCCATCACCTGCCCTGACAGTGAGTTCTAGATATCAACCATTTTGTATAAAAACTTCCCCCTTTCACACTCCTTCCTCATACCTTAAGCCCTCTTGCTTTGATGCCCTTGACATGTGAAACATATTTTGGCCATCCATCCCATCCATGCCTTATAATTTTATACACCTCTTGTCAGCTCACTCTAGTTTTTCTCACTTCAGGAATAACAAGTCCAGCCAATCCAATCTCTCCCCATAACTAAAGTCCACTAATCAAGGCGACATCCTGGTGAATGTCCTCTCGTGCAGTGGATTAATGCAAAGCTACAGTCCAACCATACACTTCCAACAGTGTGGTGACCAGAATTACGTGCAATACTCCAAGTGCGGGCTAACCAGTGTGTGGTAAAGCTGTAATATAACGCTCCATCGTACCAGCGGACATAGGTTTAAGATGAAGGGGGAAAGATTTAATAGGAATCTGAGGGGTAACTTTATCACCCAAAGGATGGTGGGTGTATGGAACGAGCTGCCAGAGGATGTAGTTGAGGCTGGGACTAACGTTTAAGAAACAATTAGACAGGTATATGGATAGGACAGGTTTGGAGGGATATGGGCCATATGCAGGAATGTGGGACTAGTATAGATGGGACATGTCGGTCAGTGTGGGCAAGTTGGTAAATGGGCCTGTTTCCACGCTGTATCACTCTATCTAAGACTCCATTATTTATTCCACTGTTCCTTTTCAGGCTGGAAGGAGAGTGCCTGAAGAATCAGCACTCATTGGTTTTTTATAATTTATATTATTAGCATAGAGGAGGGGGCAGAGATGAAGATATCTGAGTGATCCAGATAAGGTTCTAGAATGGGGGAGGAAAGCCTTGAAATATGAGGTAGAAAAGTGGTGGTGAAATCAGAAAGCACCGTTTATATTGAGTTGCCCTGTAAGTCCTACCCCACAAATCTGTTATGGCTAATTAATTAAAAAGTACAGAGCTGAGGATTGTGGATCCTATGGGAGTGGATGGATATCAGTAATGATGTGGCCATGATCTAACTGAACAAGCACTTCCCTTTCTATGTTTCTAAAAGGTAGCCAAAATCTGAGAGTATTGCGTGATGTCTCCAAGCAAACATATGCAGTGCTACAGAGAAACCATTTCCTTTTAGAAAACATTTGTTATTTGATTACTAACAGTGGCTTCCTTTTTTAATTGTGTAGGAAGGAACTGCAGATGCTGGTTTACACCAAAGATGGACACAAAATGCTGGAGTATCTCAGCAGGACAGGCAGTATCTCTGGAGGGAAGGAATGGGTGACGTTTCTGGTCGAGAAGGAAGGTCCGAAGAAGGGTCTCGACCCGAAACGTCACCCATTCCTTCTCTCCGGAGATGCTGCCTGTCCTGCTGAGTTACTCCAGCATGTTGTGTCTATTCCTTTTTAATTGACTGTACTGTGGACAACTGGGAGGAAATGTGCATGATCACTGTGTTTTGAGTGTAAGAAGATAAGCTAAGGTCCACTACATTTCACGTTATATGTTAATGATCTGGACGATGGATTTTGCGGCTTTCTGGCTGAGTTTGCAGATGATATGGAGATAGGTGGAGGTGCAGGTAGTGTTGAGGAAGCAGGGAGTGTGCAGAAGGACCTACACAGGTTGGGAGGGTGAGCAAAGGATTGGCAGATGGAATAGAGTACAGTAATGTGTACGGCCATACATGCGGATCCCTTCGTTCTTTGCTCATCCGCAATTTTTCTCCATTTAGAAAAAAGTCACTTTACATTCCTGATACTGAAATGTATGAAATCACACTTTCCATTGTTAAACTCCGCTTGCCAATTTTCCGCCCACACTCACAACTTATCTATGTTCTGTAGCAGCGTCCAAATATCCTCATTATCACATCTCCTCCCGACTATTCCCATGTCACTGAATTTTTTACCCTGAGGTTATCTCCATAAAATTCATGGTGAGCTAATGGCAGTAACAAAGCCAAGCACAAGAACACCAGCTAATCCTCAACATGAATGAGTCATCCAAATGATTGCATGGAATATGGTTCTGAAGTTCATTATAGTGAACCTGGTGGGTGGTTCTTCAATCAAGGCTATCCGATTCCATAACATTGTCCTTTTTTCGCATATTTTTTCATTTTCAAATATTCCCAAATGCTCCATCTCAATTCTGGACCAGTGCAACGGAAAATACTTGGACACCAGATGAAAGATTGCAATTGATATATCTTGGCCATCGCACCAGGTTCCGAAAGCCACCTTGCATTTTTTGTATCAGGATTGTAACTCCAACACTGAAAACGAGGCCAAGATGGATGGGAAAGGTTTAGAGGGGTATGGTAGGTTAAATGGTAGGAATGGTATGAGGTAGGGAATGGTATGGTATGGTAAATGGTAGGGAATTGAAGAATGCAGTTGAACAGAGGGATCTGGGAATAACTGTGCACAGTTCCCTGAAAGTGGAATCTCATGTAGATAGGGTGGTAAAAAAAGCTTTTGGTGTACTGGCCTTTATAAATCAGAGCATTGAGTATAGAAGTTGGGATTTAATGTTAAAATTGTACAAGACATTGGTGAGGCCAATTCTGGAGTATGGTGTACAATTTTGGTCGCCTAATTATAGGAAGGATGGCAACAAAATAGAGAGAGTACAGAGGAGATTTACTAGAATGTTGCCTGGGTTTCAGCAACTAAGTTACAGAGAAAGGTTGAACAATTTAGGTCTTTATTCTTTGGAGCGCAGAATGTTAAGGGGGGACTTGATGGAGGTCTTTAAAATGATGAGAGGGATAGACAGAGTTGACGTGGATAAGCTTTTCCCACTGAGAGTAGGGAAGATTCAAACAAGGGGACATGACTTGAGAATTAAGGGACAGAAGTTTAGGGGTAACATGAGGGGGGACTTCTTTACTCAAAGAGTGGTAGCTGTGTGGAATGAGCTTCCAGTGAATGTGGTGGAGGCAGGTTCGATTTTATCATTTAAAAATAAATTGGATAGTTATATGGACGGGAAAGGAATGGAGGGTTATGGTCTGAGTGCAGGTAGATGGGACTAGGGGAGAATACGTGTTGGGCACGGACTAGAAGGGCCGAGATGGCCTATTTCCGTGCTGTAATTGTTATATGGTTATACGGTTATGGGCGAAACGCAGGCAGGTGGGATTAGTGTAGATGGGGCATCTTGGTTGGCATGAGCAAGTTGGGCCGAAGGGCCTGTTTCCACGCTGTATGACTAACATATCCCAGATAGTCACAGACCTGGTTTCTTTGGCAGATCATTTGTTGAGTTTCCGGTCTGTAATCATCTGCCGGACCTGCTCAGACTACCCCAACATTCTTTAGTTTAGTTTAGTTTTGTTCATTATTGTCACATGCACCAAGGTACAGTGAAAAACTTTTTGTTGCGTGCTATCCAGTCAAAGAAAGGACTATACATGATTACAATCAAGCTGTCCACAGTGTACAGATAAAGGTTGCATTATTTAGTGCAGGGTAAAGTATGAAGAAAGATAGTTGAAAGGGCTCCAATTAGGAAAAGTGGGAGGTCAGGACCGCTCTCTGGAGGACTGTTCAGTTGCCGGTTCAGTTGTTCGAATCCTTTATGTTTAAGAATTATTAGTTTGATTATGTGTTCTTTTCCCAGCCGGTATAGCTATGGTATAGCTATTCCCCAGCCATCGTATAGTATTTCCCCATCTTTCCTCCCAAGATCCACATGCAGGATGGCGTGGCAAAACCCATTGTTTCATTCTGCTCACGAACCACCATGCTTATTTCCTTCTACTTTGACTCCATCCTTTCTCCCCTGGACCAGTCCCTTCCCATTTGCATCCAATGCACTTCAGAGGCCGTGCCTCTGCAACAGTCTCCAAGTGCTGGTCCCAATCGGTTTATCTTTATAATGAATTTACAATCCCATTATATCTCTACCCTAGGCCTCAGTATCCTCCACTTCTTCTTGGAATAGAGACCTGATCAATTCCCCTCCGGCAGCACATTCAATCATCTAGTCGAACTTATCCTCACATTGAACAACTTCCCTTTCAAATACAATCACTAGGTGAGAGAGACACACACATGGGACAGCAGATACTAGTTTAGTTGGACACGGCCTGCAGCGGCATGGAGCGGAGGAGCAGCAGTGGAGGACATCAACAACATCTCCTGGCCTGTCCAACCCTACAACTCTGACCCAATGCCGCCAGGACAATGGGACTTTATGGCCAAGTTAAAACTCTACATTTTTCACGACTTTGGACTTGAATCATAGAAAATGGTGGTGTAAACGAGGCAACTCTTCTGTACTGTCACAATGCAATCTGCTACTCCTACACTCTTGTACTTGAGTATGATTGTGCTCAAGGACTTTCACTTTACCTAGGTATCATTGAACATTGCATTCACAAAAGCGACCTGGAGGTTTCTATTGCCTTCCACATTGAATCTCCATCCACTCCCACTCAGACCTACCTGTCTGTGCACTGTGATAACATGACCAACATAAGCTTGGGGAGCAGAACTCATCTTCCCTCCCGGCATGTTGGACTCAATATCAAACCCATAGGTAGTTTGCTTTGTCTGTTTGTATCAGACCTGGCCAGTTCTGCCGCCAGTCATTCACCGGTAATGTTAACATGTCCGGAGTAGCCATGAGCAGAGAGCTGGCAACGACGGTAGCAAGGAGCAAGGCTGGTGGGAAAGAGAACCGGGGTCTTGCCCATGAGGTCGGCTGCATGAGGTGCCCCTGGGGCATGAAGGTAGCTGGGTGAGAAGAAGGATGTCGGTACACTGAACAAACAAGGGGCTCACCTGTATCGGGAGTCGCTCCATAGGACCCAGCACGCAGACTGGACTTAGTTTAGTTTAGTTTAGAGATATAGCATGGAAACAGGTCCATCGGCCCAGAGTCCATGCCAACCAGCGATCCCCGCACACAAGCACTATCCTACACAAACAAGGGCCAATTTACACATATACCAAGTCAATTAATCTACAAACCTGTATGTCTTTGGAGTGCGGGAGGAAACCGAGGATCTCAGAGAAAACCCATGCAGGTCACGGAGAGAATGTACAAACTCCGTACAGACAGCACCGTAGTCAGGATCGAACCTGTGTCTCTGGCGCTGTAGGGCAGCAACTCTACCACTGCGCCACCATGCCGGATTGTGAGATCAATGTTGAGACGCTGATCCCAACTCTCAGCAACTTCTACAGATGCGCCATAGAAAGTACTTTATCGGGATGCATCACAGCTTGGTTTGGGAACAAAATGTGTAAGAAAGAACTGCAGATGCTGGTAAAATCAAAGATAGACACAAAATGCTGGAGAAACTCAGCGGGTCAGGCAACATCTCTGGAGAGAAGGAACAGATAGAAACATAGAAACATAGAAATTAGGTGCAGGAGTAGGCCATTCGACCCTTCGAGCCTGCACCGCCATTCAATATGATCATGGCTGATCATCCAACTCAGTATCCCGTACCTGCCTTCTCTCCATACCCTCTGATCCCCTTGGCCACAAGGGCCACATCTAACTCCCTCTTAAATATAGCCAATGAACTGGCCTCAACTACCCTCTGTGGCACAGAGTTCCAGAGATTCACCACTCTGTGTGAAAAAAGTTCTCCTCATCTCGGTTTTAAAGGATTTCCCCCTTATCCTTAAGCTGTGACCCCTTGTCCTGGACTTCCCCAACATCGGGAACAATCTTCCTGCATCTAGCCTGTCCAACCCCTTAAGAATTTTGTACGTTTCTATAAGATCCCCTCTCAATCTCCTAAATTCTAGAGAGTATAAACCAAGTCTATCCAGTCTTTCTTCATAAGACAGTCCTGACATCCCAGGAATCAGTTTGGTGAACCTTCTCTGCACTCCCTTTATGGCAATAATGTCCTTCCTCAGATTTGGAGACCAAAACTGCACGCAATACTCCAGGTGTGGTCTCACCAAGACCCTGTACAACTGCAGTAGAACCTCCCTGCTCCTATACTCAAATCCTCTTGCTATGAAAGCCAACATACCATTCGCTTTCTTTACTGCCTGCTGCACCTGCATGCCTACCTTCAATGACTGGTGTACCATGACATCCAGGTCTCGCTGCATCTCCCCCTTTCCCAATCGGCCACCATTTAGATAATAATCTGCTTTGATTATTATCTAAATGGGTGAAGGGTCTCGACCTGAAATATCGCCCATTCTTTCTCTACAGAAATGCCGCCTGACCCGCTGAGTTACTCCAGCATTTACCTTTGTCTACCTTTGGTTTGGGAACAGCTCCATCCAAGACCCCAGGAAATTTCAGTAAATTGTGGACGCAGCCTAGACCATCACACAAACCAACCTCCCTTCCATTGACTCCATTTATACCTCACGCTGCCTCGGCAAGGCCAGCAACAAAATCAAGGACGAGTCGCACCCTGGCCACTCCCCCTTCTCCTTTCTCCCATCGGGCAAATGTCTAGGTGTGGAAATGCACACCTCCAGATTCAAGTACAGTATCTTCCCAGCTGTTGTGTAGCAAGGTAGATACAAAATGCTGGAGTAACTCAGCGGGACAGGCAGCATCTCTGGAGAGAAGGAATGGCTTCCCAGCTGTTATCAGGCAACTGAATCATCCTACCACAACTGGAGAGCAGTCCTGAACTACTGGTCATCTCACTGGTAACCCTTGGACTATCTTTGATCAAACTTTCCTGCCTTTACCTTACACTAAACGTTATTCCCTTATCATGTATCTATACACCGTAGATGGCTCGATTGTAATCATGTATTGTCTTTCTGCTGTCTGGGAAACACGCAACAAAAGCTTTTCACTGTATCTCGGTACACGTGGCAATAAACTAACCGGAACTGAACTGAACTGAATCTCTACTTCCTCAGAAGATTGTGGAGATTCGGTATGTCATTAAATGTCATTAAACATCTACAGGAGTTGAGTAGAGACCATATTGATTGGTTGCATCACGGCCTGGTTCGGCAACTTCAATGGCCAGCGATGAAGGTAACACAAAATGGTGAATACTACCCAGGCCATCATGAGTACTTGACGGCGTACGCCTAGCGCATGGCATTGCGTGATGACGTCACCGCCCGGCATGCCGTTGCATGATGACGTCACCGCCCGACGCCTTGCGACGTCCAAATTCAGTCGGCCCGCCTCCTGCCCAGCTGATTGGTGAGTATGACGTTAATTACGTCACACGCAAACTTTGTGCAAACTTTGCGCGCGCGTACTTACAGCAAACTTGGCGAGAATTCCGCTTCCGTTTGGTCGCGCTAGACGCATGCAATTGCATGCTGGTGGGACAAGCCCTTAACTAGGCGGGTCAGGCAGCATCTCTGGAAAAAACGGATGGATCACCCATCCTTTTCCTCCAGAGATGCTGACTGACCCGTTGAGTTACTCCAGTAATTTGTATATAAACCGGCATCTGCAGTTCCTTTCTGCACACTTATGCTGAACACCTATCCATATTCTCCAGAGATGCTGCTTTACTCACCGAGTTACTCAAACACTTTGTGGTCTTTTTAAAATTGTAAACAGCAATGGTTTTCAAGAATAAATCCAATACAAAATGAAAATATTCTGACATGGTCTGCCAAGGTGAAGATTCTCCTCATCTCCTACCTCAAATGGATCATCTCACTGTACCCCAATTTACATTTCCCTACATGGTCCTTCCTGGTTGACACAATAATCTTGGAAATGCCTGACGCTGGTTTATACTGAAGTTAGACACAAAGTGCTGGAGTAACTCAGTGGGTCAGGCAGCATCTTTATTCAATTTAGTTTGGTTTAATTTAGTTTAAACCCCTGTCCCACAGTACGAGTTCATTCCAAGAGTTCTCCCGAGTTTGCCCTGATTCGAATTTGGAGATTTACGGTAATGGCCACTCGTCAGAACTCAGGGCTCTCGTGGACATTATTCATCGTGTAGGAAAATCTTCACAAGTCTTCCCGTGCTTACCTACCATTAGCGAGTCTTCCCAAGTACCTGCCGTTAGCGTTACGAGCTGCTAAGAGACGTCCCCGAGCTCCGACGTATCCGCTACGTTCATTCTCCGTCCTTACCACGAGTTTGATTTTTTTTCAACTCGAGAGAGCTCTTGGAATGAACTCGTACCGTGGGACAGGGCTATAAATGTAGAAATACAGTGAGGAAACAGGCCCTTCGGTCCACCGAGTTTTCACCAACCAGTGATCCCTGCACATTAACACTACCCACACACTAGGGACAATTTTACATTTATACCAAGCCAAATAACCTACAAACCTGTTCATCTTTGGAATGTGGGAGGAAATCGGAGATCCTGGAGAAAACCCACACAGGTCACGGGATGAACTTCCAAATCCGTACAGACAGCGCCCGTAGTCAGGATCGAACCCGGTTCAGTGGCGCTGTAAGGCAGTAGCTCTGCCGCTACGCCACTGTGTCGCCCATCTCTGGAGAAAAAGCATGGGAGACGCTACAGGTCATTAAAAGGTTTCCGACCCGTGACTTCACCCATCCTTTTGCTCCAGAGATGTTGCCTGATCCGTTGAGTTACTCCTGCACTCTGTGTTTATAAGCTGAAATAACTATTCATTTCACAAATAAGGGAAAGTTACATGGTATTGGGTGTGTCTTTTTTATACAAACAAAATTACAAGAACAATCTTAATTATCTGTGTATGTATGTCATGATTTGTGTAATCCTCTGCTTTATGAGCTGGGCTTTAACTTGTTGGCAGTTTAATAGTCTGCTGAAATGGTCAGTAAGGAATCTAAGTGAATGGACAAACAATTGTTAAATGTAAACAGCTGCAGGCTGATTCTTTGAAAATATTGAGGGTTGAAATGAACCACATAAAATTTCAATTTGCAAATCCTCTAGATAACCAGGAAGGAGACAGGATGTCCATTTCTCCATAAATCACACTGACATGTTTCTCCTTGAAGGCTTTTCACAATCATTAAAAAAAAAACACACTTTCCCATTGAATGATAAGGAAAATGTAGTTTGCAGCTTGCATGAATTTTAATTTTGAAAGTTTAAAATGAAAGTTCAATGTTTCCGGGTTTGAAGACAATAATAATAATATGAAGATTATAACTATGACTTGAAAGCCACGGATATTTAAATGGCACCCTTCCTGTTTCGGGAACTTCGTTTAAACCATTTCCCACTGTCACGTCACTGAATTCCCAGAGTAAATGTAGCTGCAAATCTATCTCCTGGTGGTCCCAATTAAATGAGAGATTCCGAGATATTGATCCCATATTGGCTTCATTTGATTCCATCTTGATCCCACTTGGAAACTTGTTCTTGCCAGTCAGATGCAAGGGAAGTTCTCCAGATTTGACAGAGAACCTCAAATTTTTCATGGAAGTGTGCAGAACTCCGGGAGTTTCAGACGGTGCAGAGACTTGTAGTGCCTCCTGCTCACTGCCCCAACTCTGAGCTGTGTGCGTGCACCTGCTCTTCTGACCATCCCTCTGTCCACTTGTAACTTAGAGTCATAGGTTCTTGCAGTATGAAAACAGGCTCTTCAACCCAACTTGCCCACATCGGCTAACATGTCCCATCCACATTAGTCCCACCTGCCTGCGTTTGGCCCATATCCCTCTAAACCGGTCCTGTCCATGTACCTGTCTAATTGTTTCTTAAACATTACAATAGTACCTGCCTCAACTACCTTTTCTGGCAGCTCATTCCATACACCCACCACTCTTTGTGTGTAAAAGTTACCCTTCGGTTTCCTATTAATTTTTTCCCACCTCACCTTAAACCTATGTCCTCCGGTTCTCGATTACCCTACTCCGGGCAAAAGACACTGTGCATCTACCTGATAATAATAATAATAATAATAATTTAATTTTTATAGCGCTTTTCTAAGACTCAAAGTCGCTTTACAATAGTAACAGACAATAGCAAACGGAGAAGCAGCGAACAAACAGCACCAGCGTCCTCTCCGTGCAGCACATAAAGAACAAATACAGACATAACAATAATAAAGACATTTAAACATAAAAACATCCCCCCACAATGGTTCCCATTATGAGGGAAGGCACAAAGTCCAGTCCCCATCCCCAGTTCACCCATAGTCGGGCCCATTGAGGCCTCCACAGTTGCCTCCATGAAGGCCTGATGTCCAGGCCGTTCTCGCCGGGTGATGGTGCTCACAGCGGCCTGGGACACCTGGAACGGCCGCTTCTGTACTGGAGACCGCGGCTTCCGAAGCCAACAAGGCCCCTTCCTTATACACCTCTATAAAATCACCCCTCATCCATCTGTGCTTCAAGGAATAAAGTCCTAGCCTGCTCAACTATAGCTCAGGTACTCAAGTCCTGGCAACATCCTCGTAAATCGTCTCTGCACCCTTTCCAGCTTGATAACATCTTTCCTATAACATGGTGCTCATAACTGAACACAATAGTTGTGGTCTGAAGCATATTCCATTCTAACTGCCTGGTGCTTTTCATCCAAAGAGCTGGAGTGGGAGGAAGAGAGAGGGTTTTGGAGAGAGAATAGAGGGGGGTGATGAGGTATGAAGGTGAGGAAGTGGGTATAAATAATGTGCAGAGGGGTGATGAAAAGACGGTGATTGGAGTGGGAATGAGGGACATAGTGTGTGGAAAGGGGAGGTGAGGTGGGGAAAGATTTAGAGGAACCTGAGGAGTATGCAGCAGGGAGATATTTAGAGTGGGGTGTGGGAGAACTATAGAATGGAAGGACATTAGAAGGACAAAAGGGAGGATACATAGACTTATTCTTCACATTGATGTCTCCTGAATGACTAATAGATTACACTACGCTCCCTGGAGAAACAATTTGAGTTATAATTGTTCTTGGTATGTCAAGTATTTGATCATAAAAGTCTTGTGCAACAGAGAGGAGATTTACTGGATAAACTCAGCAGGTCAGGCAACATCTTTAGACTTTAGAGATACAATGTGGAAACAGGCCCTTCGGCCCACCGAGTGCGCACTGACCACCGATCACCACATACACTGGCACCGACCTACACACATTAGACACAATTTACAATTTTCAGAAGCCAATTATGCTACAATCTCGCATGTCTTTGGAATGTGGGAGGAAACTGGAGCCCCGGACAAAACCCATGCAGTCACAGGGAGAATGTACAAACTCCGTACAAACAGTATCCAAGGTTAGGATCGAACCCGGCAGTTCTACGAGATCCTTTCTATTCATAGATAATCCAAGAAGCTCAGAGTTTTCTGACCTTGCTCCACAACTCAGTCCCATGACAATAACTATAATCCTTGTTCCACTCTGCAGCTTCAGCAGTGATCAGTTGAAAGAAAATCTCGCTGTGCAGAGTATTGCATCCTGGATTGTGAATCTGGATAAGCTGCAATTGGCACAGTTTAATGTATTGAATGTGAACAGACCGTAAAGAAGGGGAGCTCCAGCGAGGGGCCGCGGATCTCTGCGAGGGAAGTTCCAACGAGGAGCCGGACAAGAATGGACCCGGCGCCCGCTGCAAACAACCTGCGGCTGCCGAGATCGAGGACCCAGTGGTCGATGCGAATGATGACCCAGTGGTCTGCCACAACAAGGACCCGGTGGCTGGGGAGAATGAGGACCTGTGTTGGTGGGCCGCTGCTTATAGGGGGGCAGCTGGGAAGACCAGAGAGTGGAGGAGGATGGAGCCGCTGGCTACCACGGACATGGGGAATGGGCCAGTGGGAAAGGGAGTAGGGTATTGCCTCCAGGTCGGCTGCAGGAATCCCCCCCCGGGATACAGAGGCGGTCGGGCGAGGAGAGGGAAATCCAGTCATGGGCCTGCAGCGGCCTGGGGCTTACCTGGATTGGGGGCACTCCAGTACCTCCAGATTCCGACTTTACCTCTGTAAATGGCACCAAAATGTGGCAACTGTGCATCTGTGGGTTTGTGCAAAAGAATTTGACTGTGTTGGGCGTACGTGACAATAACGAACCATTGAACCATTAGTTCCAAACTGTTGAGCAAGGGGAATATTTATTTATTAGCTCTTAACTGTCTCATGAAATGGCAATCTTACATCTGCCACAAACATTTGACTGATAAATTCTCAAATTCATGAAACATGTCTCAAAATTTAGCCGGGCTGGGCCTGAGAGAACATCAGCAACGTGTGGTCTTAAACAGAACTGTAAAGGGCCTGTCCCACGAGCATGCGACTCCATGCGGCAAGCGCGGCCTAATGTGGTCGCTTGAGCCGTACAGCCTCGCGGGGCCGGTCCCACTTCGATCGCCGGAGCCGTATGGAGTTGTGCGGAGCTGGTCCCGACATGAGGTATGAAAGTGAAGTAGTGGGTATAAATAATGTGCAGAGGGGTGATGAAAAGACGGTGATTGAAGTAGGAATGAGGGACATAGTGTGTGGAAAGGGGAGGTGAGGTGGGTAAAGATTTAGAGGAACCTGAGGAGTATGCAGCAGAGAGATATTTAGAGTGGGGTGTGGGAGAACTGTAGAATGGAAGGACATTAGAAGGTCAAAAGGGAGAGCTCCGAAAAACATCCCGGGCTCCGAAAAACTGACCGTGTTCAAAAATTCAGCGCGGCAATGGCCTGCCGGCCTGCAGCCGCATCGACGCCGTACGCACTGCCTCGATGGGCGTGCGCAGCGTCTCGATGCAGTATGCAGCGTCTTGACACCGTATATCACGCGCGAAATTCCCGCAGAATTCGCTCGAACTTCATGTCACTAACTCGACCTCCGCGCGGCCCCCGCAAGCGCATGCTGGTGGGACCAATCCTGCACGGGGATCACTCAATCTCTGCGCGGCCCCCGCTTCCGGTTTGGTCGCGCTTGCCGCATGCAGGTCGCATGCTCATGGGACAGGCCCTTTAGGAACTCATCACAATATACAAAGCTCCAAGACTGACACCAGTCTGTGGATTTGCTGGTTCTACACTGAACTCAACATGCCAACACACATTTGACCTGCCTGCATGTTGCAGATTGAAACCTGCCAGCAATCTCCATACATCTTCTCATAGCCTGAGAACAGAAGACAATTAACTGTCACAACTCAGAGAGGCCACCCAAGGTTAATTAAAAAGCAATATATCAAACTGTGCCAAAATAGGGCGAGCGAGATGTGTCAGCATTTGGTAAGGTGAAGATTTTACTTGATATTACTTGCTCCTTTTTATTTCATGAGTTTTAAATTGAACTGCTTTTTTTGAGTATCAAGAAGGGTCTTGACCCGAAACGTCACATTCCTTTTCTCCAGATATGCTGCCTGACCCGCTGAGTTATTCCAGCATTTTGTGTTATCTTCAGCATTTGCAGTTCTTTTCTCCACTAATTCGATGTTATGAATGAATGAATGAATAGGTTTATTGGCCAAGTATTCACATACAAGGAATTTACCTTGGTGCTCTGCCCGCAAGTGACAACATGACATACAGTGACAGTTAGGAATGAAACGTAAAACATTAAACATTTACAATAAAACATTTTTGATTAAACATCTGAATTAAATAAAATACCAGAGCAAAAGGAGGCTACAGATTTTGAGTAAATTTACTACTCGTGGAAAAAAAGCTGTTTTTATGTCTGGCTGTGGCGGCTTTGACATTCCGGAGTCGCCTTCCAGAGGGAAATGATTCAAATAATTTGTGGCCAGGGTGAGAGGGGGTCAGAGATGATCTTACCCGCTCGCTTCCTGACCCTTGCAGTGTGCAGTTATCCCACTTTTTCATGCACTCTCTACACACCAGGGACAATTTACAGAGACCAATTGACCCTCAAACCTGCATGCTTTTGAGATGCATGTCAGGATCGAACCCGAGTCTCTGCCACTATGAGTCAGCGACTCTACCAGCTGCGCCATTGTGCCGCCTTCTACAACTAGCATTTTGTGTCTATCTTCGGTGTAAACCAGCATCTGCAGTTCCTTCCTTTGCATGCTTCTTTTGAGTCCTGGTTTGAATTATGTCAAAAGATCAACCAGGGGAAACTATAATGTTGCAGGTATGTTTAGCCAGGCACATAATGCTGGAGTAACTCAGCAGCATCTGCAGTTCCTTCATTCGCATACGTATTACGTTTAGCTTGTGTCAGTGCATCGCTATCCATAACGAACAGGCAAAGTCCTACTCTGTGCTTTTAGTTACCAAGTGTGATGTGAATAATAAACTGACAAAAAAATCTGACTCTTATAAAGTAATGCATTATAATTCTGCTGCTTCTTATGATACCATAATCCTAAACCACGGAAGCATCTGTCTTAACTATCTCAGTAACTCTGGGCCAGATGTTTAAATCTTTGTAGTGATCAATATCTTTTAATTGGAAAACCTCTTAACCTGGAATTAATTGAATGAATGTACGTTGCATTAACTTCACAACAATCTTGACGTATTTTTCATGAGGAATTTAATTCCCTGGAACTAATTTAGAATTTATAGATTATGGCAATTCATTTCCATAACTTGTTATGTTGCGAACCTCACCTCAGAATCAGGGAGTAACGTGCGGAGTCCCTCTTGTCTGTTGCAACTTCTGCTGGCACTTCCGTGAAGATGTGACGGCAAGCTGCACTGTCACAAGTTCCATGTTCCATATTGGACGCTAAATGAATCATTGCGTGACATCCCGGGATGATTTCATATGAAGAAGACCTTCGGATAATTCTCTGGCCCCGGGGTAAATATTCAAACATCAAACCATGGCTCTAAAACAAACCAGTTGGTCATTATCTCACAACATGCAGGTCGACTGCAATGTTTTCCCTGCAGGGACTGCGCTTGAATTCTTTGTAATCCTTGGGCTGGGAAACATTTGGCTATTTCTTGAGCTTTTTTAAAGATTACGTTTTAATTTCAGTTTTAGGTTAGTTTAGATTTTGGGCCTTTCAGCCCACTGAGTCCGCGCCGACCAGCGATCCCCACACACAAGCACTATCCGACACACAATCGGGACAATTTACAATTGGGGCAGCACGGTGGCACAGTGGTAGAGTTACTGCCTTACAGCACTAGAGACCCAGGTTTGATCCTGACCTCGGGTGCTGTCTGTAAGGAGTTTGTATGTTGTCCCTGTGACCTGAATGGGTTTCCTCCTGGATTTCCAGTTTCCTCCCACACTCCAAAGATGTACAGGTTTGTAGGTTCATTGGCTTAGTAAAATGGTAAATGTCCCTAGGGTGTGTAGGATAGTGTTAGCCTGAGGGGATGGCTGGTTGTCGCCAACTCGGTGGAACGATGGGCCGATGAGCCTCTGAATTCCAAACATAAACAAAACTACTCGACGCCAATTAACCCCAAATGTAGGAGTAAACCTGAGCATCAGGGCTAAACCCACACGGTTACAGGGAGAAGGTACAAACTCGAACAGACAGCACCCATAGTCACGATCAAACCCGCGTCTCTGGTGCAGTAAGGCAGCAACTCTACCACCTGGATAATGGTGGAAATAATTCAGTTGGTGTGCTACCCAACGAGCTGAACAATACTATGCTAATATCCTTCACACTACTTCACATGTCATAAAACCACATTTCCTTTCAATACAAATAGTGATTTGAGGTGATTGCCACCGACCCCTTCACACTGATGGTCCTCAAAATACTCCAAAAAAAATTGTGGGCGGCATGCTGACACAGCGGTAGAGTTGCTGACTTACAGCGGCTACATTGCCAGGGACCCAGGTTTGATTCTGGCTACGGGCGCTGTCTGTACGGAGTTTGTATGTTCGCCCCGTGAGCTGCGTGGGTTTTCTCCGAGAACATCTGTTTCCCCCCACACTCCAAGGACGTGCAGGTTTCTAGGTTAATTGACAGCATCAATACAAAAAAATTGTCCCGCGTGTGGGATAGCGGGGACCGTTGGTCGGTGCGGACTCGGTGGGCCGAAGGGCTTGTTTCCTTGCTGTATTTCTAAACCAAACAAAATTCTCAGTTTAGAAAAATCCGATTTACTGAGACGTTGATGGTCATCGACCGGAACCCATTGGATAAACAATTCATCTCCAATCACGTTAAGTGGTGTGTTATTGAAACTTTGGAGAACTTTTAAAGCTGTATTAGGCAAAGCCCTGAGGCATCACAACAGTTAAAATCAATGTCTCCCATGCAAGGATCTCTCTTCTATTTTGTTTAAAACTAGACAGACATGTAATAAATAGAAATGACTGTATGACCTAGGAATGCTGACTTTTATTTAATTTGGGGAGAGATTGGTATAATTTACTCTTTACATTGTTTTTCCTGCAAATTCCGTCACAGCCTATACATTACACCCCTCCTCAAACCTCATCCCCATAAACAATGAACCAGCCTGCGTTGACATTTGATGGGGCCAGCCTGCTTAAAGATGAAATAGCGATTATTGCAGACCTCGTCTTATGCATTTACTTCAATACTTTTTTCAATTGAAATATTTCCTTCCTTCTTATTGATTCAATTGAATTCAAAGATAGAGCATGGACACAGGCCCTTCAGCCCACCGAGTCCACCCCGCCAATCGATCACCCGTTCACACTTTTTCTTTGTTATCTCACTTTTGCATCCATTCCCTACACACCAGGAGCAATTTACAAAGGGCAATTAACCTACAAACCAGAGCGTCTTTGGGATGTGTGAGGAAACCAGAACACGTGGAGGGAACTCACGCAGTCACAGGGAGAAGATGCAAACTCCACATAGATCGCACTGAGGTAAGAATTGAACCCAGGTCTCTAGCGTTGTGAGGCAGCAGCTCTACCAGCTGAGCCACTCTGCCGCCCTAATAAGACACAACCTGATTCCATTCTGCCACATCCTGATGATAGGAAAGGGTGAGGAAATGTACCTGCATCAAGGAAGCCTCTGGAGGTGTTTGCTGACTGCCCCAAAATGAGCAATATCGAACTTTAGTTTAGTTTGGAGATACAGCACGGAAACAGGCCCTTCGATCCCCGCACATTAACACTATCCTACACACCCCGGGGACAATATTTGCATTCACCAAGCCAATTTACCTACAAACCTGCACGTCTTTGGAGTGTGGGAGGAAACCGAAGATCTCGGAGAACTCACCCACGCGGTCACGGGGAGAACGTACAAACTCCGTTCAGACAGCACCCGTAGTTGGGATCGTACCCGGGTCTCCGGCGCTGCAAGACAGCAACACTACCGCCGGGCCACTGTGCCGTGATGATGATTTAAGTTCAGGTCTTTGCACTGAATTTAAGATATAAAATCATATGGATAAGATTGTGGGAGATTTTTTGAATTTGTTTATCCAAAATTAAAATGACTCAGAAACAAAACACAGAAGCAAAGTAGAATTTATATATGAAGTCTAGATTGAAGTGAGAATACTGTGGAAGTTCTCTCATTATTTCCGATGCAAGCTACCTTCAAAGCAAGAATGGTTTCTCTGATCATGTGTGCTGTTATAAAAGGTTGCTCTAAAAGTTGAAAAATGCTTGCCAGGATGAAATTCTGCCAAATGCAGACTTTGGAGGAGGTTCTCAAAATAAAACATGGTTTTTGGTGCAAGTATACAAATAAGCGCACATTAAAAGATAATTAATTTACCGATAATCTAATTAAAGTACACCAGTTATTCAACCTAGTTGCTTAAGGCATTATTTAAGAAATGAGTCATTCATGGACACTGGGCTAGAGACTCAGGGAAAATGATTATTCTGTGAAAAATCTATTTTCAAATGTAATAAAAACATGATGTATTGTCGCTCTTAAATATATGAAGGAATAATATTTTAATGCAGCAGAATCACATTCTTAAACACTTCACGGAAGATTGTATGTTTGTGATGATGCAGAGCTTGGAATTATGAAACCTGTGCAATTCTGAGTGCAGTTTGCATTCCCCATTATCCCCAATATGGAAACGATTCTCCATTGAATATACTTTTCGAGTCACGGAGTCAGAGTCATACAGCACAGAAACAAGCCATTTGACCCATCTTGTCCATGCCGATCATAAAGGCCCATATAAGCTGGGGAACCCAGGTTTTAAGAGAATACTAGACCAAGTGCAGACCCGTTGGGTCTGTTCCCCCAACGTGTGGTTGTGGGGGGGAGGCGGCATGCAGCGTCACACACACTAACTTTCTCCCCCCCGCACACACACTAATTACCCCCCTTGATATTATATTAATATTATTAATTTGCTCCTTTTACCCCATAACCACCCTATCTACTGACGCATAGCCCCCAACTTGCAGTCACATCTAGAGAGGGGGGGAGGGAGGGTTATAGAGTGAGGGAGAGAGAGAGAATGGGCAGAGACATAGAGAGAGGCAGAGACAGAGAGCGAGGGGATAGAGGGAGAGGGGAGTGGGGGGGTGGGGGGAGGAGAAGAAGGGGGGGGGGAGGAGGGGGAGAGAGGGGGGAGGAGGGGAGAGAGAGAGGGGAGGAGAGAGGATGGGAGGGGAGGGGTGGGGGGTGAGAGTGAGGGGGGAGAGAGGGGGGTGCTGAGAGGGGGGGTGAGGGGAGGGGCAGGGAGGGGGAGGGTGGAGGGAAGAGGGTAGGGGTGTGGAGGGGAGGGGGGTTTAAGGGAGGGAGGGTGGGGGGGGAGGGGATTAGGGGGAGGAGGAGGGGGAGAGAAAGAGGGGGAGAGAGGGAGGGGGGGGGGGAGAGAGGGGGAGGAGTGATGGGGAGGGGGGAGAGGGGTGGGTGAGGGGGAGAGGGGGGGTAGAGGGGGGGTGCTGAGTGAGGGGGAGAGAGAGGGGGGTGCTGAGAGGGGGGGGTGAGGTGAGGGGAGGGGGGGGGGGAGAGGTGGGCAGCAGGGAGGGGGGAGGGTGGAGGGAAGGGGGGTAGGGGGGGTGTGGAGGGGAGGGGGGTTTAGGGGAGGGGGGTGGGGAGGGGATCGAGGGGAGGAGGGGGAGAAAAAGAGGGGAGAGAGAGAGAGAGAGGGTTGATAGGAGGGGAGAGAGGGGGGAAAGAGGGGGGGGGAGAGGGGGGGGGAGGAGTGGAGAGGGGAGGGGAGGGGAGGAGGGGAGGGGGGGAGAGGGGAGGAGGATGGGGGGGAGAGGGGGGGGAGAGAGAGGGGGGAGAGAGAGAGGGGTAGATAGGTGGGGAGAGAGAGGAGGGGAGAGAGAGAGTGCCTTTTTACTTCAACCCAAATCCCCCAAACAACCGTTTGCAGGCAGTGCCTTTTTACTTCAAACCAACCATATTTTCATTTTCAAACCACATTAAGGGCACTCACAGTTGAGTAGACATGTGTTCAGTGTTATTCGGAGCTCAGAGAGACATGGCCTCCATCTTGCAGAGACTGAGTGAGGTACACCACTTCCTAGTTTTATAGTACCTCCTCCTCCCTCCAGCAGGGGCAGCAGAGAGAATGGTGAATTTTATAAAACATTAATATCTCTCTGATTTTTCATCGATGGGAAAAATCCTCTGGTCCAGGAAGGCAGACGTGGGCTCTGAGCGAGGTGGCCAAAAATGATAGCCGTAGGTGGCGGCGTTCTCTCGGAAATCGCAGCACAGTGGGCCAAAAGCGGTCAAGATCAGACTTTTAGTAATACAGTATAGATAACATAATGGAAAAACATTCAATGTATATTTCTCAGAGGTTACTAGGGATAAATATTTATAGTCATGGGGAGAGCCTTGAAAATTTAACAGTGGTCATCTTTGATATGAAGCAACCTCATGAACGAACTAATAGAAACATAGAAACATAGAAAATAGGTGCAGGAGTAGGCCATTCGGCCCTTCGAGCCTGCACCGCCATTCAATATGATCATGGCTGATCATCCAACTAATACTGCTCACCAAGATTCTGATAGGATCTAGGAGTAGATTCATCGTAGGGTTCCGGAGAAAGCCCAGAATTAGGCCATTCGGCCCATCAAGCCTAATCCGCCATTCAATCATGGCTGATCTCTCTCCCTCCTAACCCCTTCTTTTGCCTTTTCCCCATAACCCCTGACACTTCTTTAAAGTAAACTAAAAAGTAAGGAAGGGAATGGAATGATTTTTGGGTCTGCATAGACCAAGATTAAGCCAATGCATCCGAAAATTGAAAAGTTAGACTAAAATCAAACAAAATCATAAAAATACTTTTCTCCAACCATCAATTTTCTTGTGCTCTTTTGTCCTATGTATTCCTCAGTCTAAAGACGGGTTTCGGCCCGAAACGTTGCCAATTTCCTTCGCTCCATAGATGCTGCTGCACCCGCTGAGTTTCCCCAGCACTCTTGTCTACCTCCTATGTATTCCATACCTTGTCCATATAATCAAGGCATATGTGTTTGGCATGAGCCCATGTAAATCAATCAGGGATTTTTCAGAGATGCAGCATGGAAACAGGCCCTTAGGCCCACCGATTCCGTGCTAACCATTGATCACTTGGCAGGGTGGCACAGGGGGTTTCAGAGCAGTTTCGTAGAGTCACTGCCTCACAGCACCAGAGAACTAGCTTTGATCTTCACCTTGGGTGCTGTCTGACCATCAATTACCCGTACACTAGTTCTATCCCAATTTACAGAATCCAATTAATCTACAAACTTGAACATCTGTGGAATGTGGAAGGAAACTGGAGCACGCTGAGAAAACCCACGTGGTCGCAGGGAGAACGTGCAAACTCTGTACAGCCAGAACCCGTAGGCAAGATGGAACCTGGGTCTCTGGCGTGGTAAGGCAGCAACTCTACCACTGTGCCAGCATGCCATCAGTACTAGGTATTTGACAGCTGAGTTGGAAAGGAAGAAGGTTGCTTTCTTGAAATGAATGCTCAATGTCAACTCCAGTAAGTATGTGTATGGGATGGTTCCCATTAAACTTTCCCTCTTGCTGTCTCCATCCTCCCACAAAATGCCAGGATACCTCCTGGAACTCCCCGCGTGTTTGTCACTGCCTCAGGACCAAAGAACATAAGGAACATGAGCAAAAGTGGTCCATCCACCCCCTCTTGTCTACTCTTCCATTTATCACGTTCTTCAGCATCGGGGATAAACTACCAACCCCAGCACCATTCAATAAAATTTGACGATAGACACAAAATGCTGGAGTAACTCAGTGGGAGAGGCAGCATCTCTGGAGGTAAGGAATGGGTGAAGTTTCGGGTCGAGACCCTTAATTTGATTCTCTCGATTCTCAGAAATTAACCTCTTGCTATTTTGAACGAACACAGTGACTGATCATGGCCAATGTCACTGTCGTAGCTAGTAATCAAAATTAAAAACAGAAAATGTTGGATGCTCTCAGCAGTTCAGGCCACACGTGTGAGAAGAGAACCAGAAATAATTTGTCTAGTCAGGACCTGCAGATGCTGGTTTACATCGAAGATACATGCAAAATGCTGGAGTAACTCATCGAGTCAGGCAGCATCTCTGGATAGAAGGAATAGGTGATGTTTTGGGTCGAGACCCTTCTTCAATCACCTATTCTTTTTCTTCAGAGATGCTGCCTGACCCACTTAGATGCTCCAGCAATTTTGTGTCTATCTCCAGAAAGAATCTTTCAGGTTGAATATCTCTAGTCAGTTCTGAACAGCCGAGTGCTTCCAGCATTTTTATTTGAGCATCACAGAGATCAGGGTGATCTAATATTATATGCCATTATACCATAAACCTGTAGATGATTCTGTCTGTAGATATAATGAAAGATGGAAACACAGGGAAAAGGAGCAGGAACTGAATTGGCCATTTTGTCCTTTGTGCCTCCTCTATGACTAAATCGATGATAGAGATTCCCAGGGTAATCCCAGTCTTTCACTGCACCCCTTGATAGTTGTTACATCAAGAAATCTATCAACCTCCTTATTAAATATATATTTTATGACCTGTCCTCCAGTACATTCTGTGGTAGGGAATTCCATTGGTTCACCACCATCTGAGTGAGGAAATTTCATAGTTCATGTCATAAGAGCAGAATTAGGCCATTAGGCCATCGGTTCTACTCTGCCATTCAATCTTGCTAAAACCATATGCTAAAACCATGTACACTAAAAAGTTAATCGTTAGTTTTGTCTCCTCCACAACTGCATCCTCCTGTGGCTTGTGTTGCTTTGAAAATTTGCTCCTTTACCATTTTGAAATTCCTTTGGACTTTCTTTTCAACAACTTGAATCTGGACTCGACCTATTGTAGTTGTTGGCTTTATCCAAACGGCATTGACAGGCCCATGGGAAACGTACAGGAAGTACAACCTAGTTGGAGAATGTTTCATGGACTCCAAGCATACCAGCAATCTATCATTACATTCAATAGACATTTAAAGAATAAACATTTCACTCTGATATGCATTTGTTCAACTTGTCAGATTGCTTAAAATTATTTCCATTTCCTGTTGTCCCTCGTGGAAATCCCTCCCCTCTACTCCTTTAGTTTCCTTGGCTTACTCCCCCCCCCCCCCCCACTTTATATTCCCAATGTTTCCATACCTTCCAACACCCTCTAATGCTTTCTAGCTCCACCACCCCCACCTCTTCAAGTCGGCCTGGGGTAGATATCATTCGAGCAATATGGTTGAGTTTAGATTAGTTTAGAGATACAACAAGGAAACAGTCCCTAGAGCACACCGAACCCTCGCCGACCATCGATCACCCATTCACACGAGTTCAACGCTATCCCACTTTGGCATCCACTCCTTACACACCAGGGGAAATTTACAGAGACCATTTAACCTACAAACCCGCACGTCTTTGGGATGTGGGAGGAAAGCAAAGTACCTGGAGTAAACGCACGTGGTTACAGAGAGAACGGACAAACTAGACATAGACAGCACCCGAAGTTGGGATCAAACCCGGGTCTCTGCCATTGTGAGGCAGCAGCTCTACTAGTTGTTCCACTGTGAACTCAAGTGTGTTTGGATGATATTTGTTTGGCAACTGTTTAATCTGGTTAATAAGCTTTTCAGCCTAAAATGTATGTTAAATCTGGGGGAAGAGCAAGCTACATAAAGGAACAAGCTGTTCCTGATCTTTTTATTAAATGTTTTCCATATTGATGGAATTTTCTATTAATTGGTGTCTTATTAGTTTAATTTCTCCCCGCTCCCCTTTCCTGTGCCCTCTAACCCAATGTGAACCCATTTATCCCTTTATCCCCCTTTTCCCTGTCCTCTTCCACCTATAACTCTTTACTCCGGCTTTACATTTCGCTCCGCTTCTTAGTTTATCTTCCAACCTTTCTTCTTGATCTCCAGCCTTTGTCCACCCATCTGCCCATCAATCCCTCCCTCCCTCACCTGTATCCACCTATCACTTGCCAAGCATTTTTTCACCCCCACCTTTTTTTTCCAGCTTTCTCTCCCCTTCCTCAGTCAGTCTGAACAAGGGTCCTGACCTTAAACTTTGCCTATCCATGTCCTCCAATGTAGGGTTGCTGCCTTACAGCATCGGAGACCAGGGTTCGATCCTGATTACGGGTGCTGTCCGTACGGAGTTTGCACGTTCTCCCTGTGACCGTGTGGGTTTCCTCCTGGTGCTCCGGTTTCCTACCACCTTCCAATGACGAGCAGATTTGTAGGTTATTGACTTCTGTAAAGTGCCCCAGGTGTGTAGGATAGAACTGGTGCATGGGGATCGTTGGTTGGCACGGACTCAGTGGGCCAAAGGGCCTGTTTCCATGCTGTATCTCTAAAAGCTAAAACTAAAAGAAGCATCAGCTTGAATGATTGCAGGACTCGAACTCATAACCATTGCACTTTGAGGAAAGAATATCGTTAACCGTGAACAACACTATAAAATGTATGAGCTGTCATCATACGTGCCCAGAATGAAAAGGGACCCCGTGTTGAAAAACAATCAGTAGTGTAAGGAATCTTCTGTGGATGCCAGGAAACAGAATGAGAAACGATGGCTCAGCCAGGACACTGTTGAGTTCCTCAAATCAGTTTTGTCTTTGTTTTATTGGCTGTTGGCTGCACTGCTGTAGACTTGTGTTGAAGTACGGTGAATAGAAATTATTTTTAACAGCTTGAGCAGGTCAGTATCAACCCTTATGTTGCCCTCGTGATTGGGGGCATTTAGGTAAGACGGTTTGAAACACTGTTGTTGGGCAGGACTACCACTCATTAAAATGTAAAAGGAATCGCTCTGGAATTAGGAGCAATCTTTATTGTGGTTCAAGACAGTCAACTGAATCGGAGCTCAGGGATTCTCTGGCTTGTTTTAGTTAACGCTACTGCTGAGAGAAGGTTTTCAAAACACAAAACATTTTTCTTCAATGTTGCATGTAAGTTTAATTCTGAATCTAATTTTAGTTTAGTTTAGTTTCGTTTAGAGATACAGCATGGAAACAGGCCCTTCGGCCCATCGAGTCCGCTCCGACCAGCGGTCCCCGCGCATTAGCGCTACCCTACACACATTAGGGACAATTGTTTACATTTATACTAAGCCAATTAACCTACAAACCTCTACATCTTTGGAATGTGGGAGGAAACCGGAGCACCCGGAGAAAACAGATGCAGGACACGGGGAGAACGTGCAAACTCCGTCCAAACAGCACCCGTAGTCAGGATCGAACCCGGGTCTGTGGCGCTGTAAGGCAGCAACCCTACTGCTATGCCACCATGCTATCCACAATTGGGAGCCAGTCAACTGAATCAGAGTTTAAGGATTCTGGCTTGCTTTAGCTTTAATTGGCTCTGCAGTTGAGGGAAGTTTAAAAAAAAACATTTTCTGCTAAGCTATATGTAAATTTAATTCTAAACCTAATTATTGAGTGTCTGTCAGATATTTTTTTTTTCTGTCTAAGGGAATCATGAAATCCTGGAATCTCTGGCTGTCTTTTAACTTAATAAATGTCTTGGAAATATAATAAATCTTCCCTGGAGCACCTTTCTGGAAAACCAGCAGTAATGTCTGGTGCAAGAATCTGAATATACTGGGAGCTAGATCAGAGCAGTCGGTACCTGCTGGCTACAGAGAAGAACATTTTGAAGGTTGAATCATAGAATGATAGAAACATACAGCAGAGAAATGGACCCTTATGGCCCACCTCACCCATGGCGGCACGGCGGCACAGCGATAGAGCTGCTGTCTGACAGGGCTTGCAGCGCTGGAGACCCGGGTTCGATCCTGACTACGGGTACTGTCTGTACGGAGTGTGTACGTTCTCCCCGTGATCGCGTGGGTTTTCTCCAAGATCTTCGTTTTCCTCCCACACTCCAAAGACATACAGGTATGTAGGTTAATTGGCTTGGTGTATGTGTAAATTGTCCCTAGTGGTAGGATAGTGTTAACGTGCGGTGATCGCTGGTCGGTGCAGACTCGGTGGGCCGGCGGGCCTGTTTCCACGCTGTATCTCTAAACTAAACAAAACTAAACTAATGTCTATCTGTACTAATGCCACAGGCCAGAAATAGGCGTTGATACCTCATTGGCTTTCCTATCCAAGTACCTATCCAAAAGTATTTTATACATTGTTATAGTATCTGCCTCCACTACCTCTCCTGCAGCTCATTCCAAATAACCACTACCCTCTGTGTGATAATCTTACCCCTCAGATATCCTTTAAAAGTCTCTCAAGTTAAATGTGGGTTCTAGAGTTCTAGATGTGTAAATGTGTTCTAGAGTTCTAGATGTGTAGGAAGGAACTGTAGATACAAACAAAATGCTGGAGTAACGGGGCTGTTCCATTGCGGCGACCTGTTGGCGAGTTTAGAAGAGTTGAGGAGAGTTTGGAAAAAAAAAAATAATAATAATAATAATAATAATATATTTTATTGTCATTGCACATAAGTGCAACGAGATTTGGTATGCAGCTTCCATCTGATATCATAACTTAAATAACTAATAAAATTTAGATTTAGATACCCCGAGAACATGGTTTGTAAAAAGAACATTACAACAGTAAAATAGTCAAAACAGTTCAAACAGACTAAAGTGCAGATGTGTCTGTGCGACGTGACCATCCGAGGAGGTCATCCAAGCAGATGCAACGAGACCTAGGTGTAATGGTACATTAAAAGTCATTAAAAGTAGGCATGCAGGTGCAGCAGGCAGTGAAGAAAGCGAATGGTATGTTAGCATTCATAGCAAAATGATTTGAGTATAGGAGCAGGGAGGTTCTACTGCAGTTGTACAGGGTTTTGGTGAGACCACACCTGGAGTATTGTGTACAGTTTTGGTCTCCTAATCTGAGGAAAGACATTCGTGCCATAGAGGGAGTACAAAGAAGGTTCACCAGACTGATTCCTGGGATGTCAGGACTTTCATATGAAGAAAGACTGGATAGACTCGGCTTGTACTTGCTAGAATTTAGAAGATTGAGGGGGGATCTTATAGAAACTTACAAAATTCTTAAGGGGTTGGACAGGCTAGATGCAGGGAGATTGTTCCCGATGTTGGGGAAGTCCAGAACAAGGGGTCACAGTTTAAGGATAAGGGGGAAATCTTTTAGGACCGAGATGAGGAAAACATTTTTCACACAGAGAGAGGTGAATCTCTGGAATTCTCTGCCACAGAAGGTAGTTGAAGCCAGTTCATTGGCTATATTTAAGAGGGAGTTAGATGTGGCCCTTGTGGCTCAAGGGATCAGGGGGTATGGAGAGAAGGCAGGTACAGGATACTGAGTTGGATGATCAGCCATGATCATATTGAATGGCGGTGCAGGTTCGAAGGGCCGAATAGCCAACTCCTGCACCTATTTTCTATGTTTCTATGTTTCTATGTCCATGGGGGTAGGGGACACTCAGCAGGGCCGGTTCAGAGCCGCTATAGCTCTGGGAATGAAGCTGTTCCTGACCCACTGAAAAATGTCATGTTGAAAACCTCCTTCGACTATGTAGAAGACTAGCCTCGATTAGCTTCAGGAAAATTCCTATGAGTAAAAAAAGTATAGATTTTTTCCATGGCGACCTATTTTTACTCGTGGGCATTTTTCAACATGTTGAAAAATACGCCGCGACCTAGCTGAGGCCTCAAGTACACGGGTGTAGATGGCTAGTGCATGTGCCTTTAACATAGTGACCTTACCACCCTTAACCACTCCCCTTATCAGGGGTATAACTGCATGCTCCCTCCCTGGTGTCTCTCTCTCTAGCTCCGGTGACAGACCACGTACAGCTAGTATAGCACTTATGTGAACAGTTAATAAAAGCTACAGTTAAGACAATGTGTTGTTGAGACTTCTTTACATGGTGTCTCAGCTGTGAGACCCTGCGCCTCCTGTTTGCCGGTTTTCTTTTATTTTATACCCCAGTACCCTTATCCTGTTTCCTTCCCTCGTGCCATGGCCAACTCGTGCCGCAAGCCCGACCCGCTTGTATTTGATGGGGACATTGCCCATCGATGGGATGTCTTCCGACGTGATTTTCAGCATTATGTGACCATCGCCCACCCTGCTGCCACTGCTGAGACGCGTGCATCTCTGCTCCTCAACTTGGCCGGTCCCGACGCCCTGGAACGGTCCGAGTCGTTTGTGTATGCTGCTGGTGAGAGTGCCCTCGACCCGGTATGTCTCATTGCTAAGTTCACTGCCCTGTGTGATGTTCCCACCAACTCTATTTTGGAGCGTTTCAAAATGTTTGGCCGTCGGCAGAGCGCTGACGAGTCCGTCACTAACTACATCGCCGCGTTGAGGCACCTGGCTCGGCGCTGCCGCCTTGATGCCCTGACCCCCGAACAGGTGACTCGTGATATCCTTGTATATACGGCCTCCGCGATGCTAAACTGAGAGCAGAACTTCTCAGAAAGCCCGAACTTTCTCTGGATGAGGCTCTACACGCCGCACTCATGGCTGAGGCTGTCGCCTCTACCCTGCCACCCGAGGACACTCATGTCGACTTAGCCTCTGCCACCGGCCGGCGCCAAGAAACGTTTGCCCCGCGGCGGCAAAAACAGGGTCCACCCCCCCCACCCAAGTCGGCGGCGTCGCCCGCCGCTGCCCCAACTGCAACTTTGCTACCCATCAATTCAACGTGTGCCCTGCCCTGGGGAAGACCTGCAATTTCTGCAGAAAGCTAAATCATTTTTCTGCAGCCTGCCGAGCCCGCGGGAATCAAGCCCCCCCTTTTCGGAGAGTGCCGGTCAACCTTGCTCAAGCTGATAGTGTGCCTGGCTCAGAGCACCTGCCTGATGATCTCACCCTCTCTGATATCAGTTCCTCCGAAGGGGAGGCCAGCGTGTTTTCGCTTCTAGACTCTCATGCTTTGGTTGCTAACCCTTCTGTCCGTGTGACCGTCAATGGTACGACCTTCTCAGCTAAGTTAGACACAGGCGCTTTTACGAATGTTATGTCAACAAGCCTGTTTCGCAAGATAAGGTCTGGTGAGAAAGTGTCTGCTGCCCACTCCCGCCTGCATGCATATGGGGGAGCCGTACTCGTTCCTGTGGGAAAGACAACTCTGCACTGCAAGGTCCTGGAGGCCTCTCGGCCCCTCACTTTCTACCTGCTAGATTCCGACAACGTGACCCTGCTAGGCGCCCGAGCGTGCCAGGACCTCGGTTTGGTCTCCTTTCACCGCGACATCCATCAGGTGCAGACCCTCATGGACCCCCTACGTGAGTACCCCGACCGCTTCGATGACAGGCTGGGCAAGCTGCCCAGCTGCTACAAGATTGCTGTCGACTCCAGCATTGAGCCTGTGGTCCGCCCGCCACACCGCGTCTCCTTCGCCATGAAGGACAAGGTGAAGTCTGCGTTACTGAACATGGTCTCCAAGGGCATCCTGAAAGAGGTGAGCGAGCCCACCCGGTGGGTCTCCACCATGGTGGTGGCGGCGAAGAAGGACAAATCTGAGATTCGCATTTGCATCAACCCCAAGGACCTGAACCTGGCCATCAAACGCCCGCACTACCCGATGCGCACAGTAGAGGACGTCGCCGCACAGGTTGGCCCGGCCACTGTCTTTTCGGTCCTCGATGCCAAAAGCTCTTTCTGGCAGATACCGTTAGATGAACGTTCTTCCTACCTGACGACTTTCAGCACGCCTTTCGGAAGGTTTCGATTTTTGCGCATGCCATTCGGCATCAACTCTGCCAGTGAGGTGTTCCAGCGGACCATGGAGCAGCTGTTCGCCGGCCTGCCGTGTGCCATCATAGTTGACGACATCCTGGTCTATGGCAAGGACGTGGCTGAACACGACCTGAACCTCCGTAAAGTCCTAGATCGGGCCCGGGACATCAATCTGAAACTCAACCCAAAGAAATGTCGATTCCGCGTTAAAGAAGTCACTTACGTGGGCCACGTCTTTACCGCCTCGGGGCTGAAGCCCGACCCGGAGAAAACTGCTGCCGTCTCTGGCATGTCCTCTCCTACCGATGTTCCCGCGTTGCAGCGCTTCCTGGGCATGGTGAACTACCTGGGGAAATTTATCCCCGACCTCAGCGAACTGAGTGCGCCCCTGAGGGAGCTCATCAAAAAGGACACTGCCTGGGCCTGGTTCCCGCAACACCAACGCGCCTTTGACGTCCTGAAGTCCCGACTGGTCAGTACCCCCACACTCAAGTTTTTTGACCTACAGCACCCCATTGTTCTCACCTGTGACGCTTCCAAGTTTGGCCTCGGCGCCGCTTGCATGCAGCTCCACGACGGTCAGCAGCTGCCCGTGTCCTATGCGTCCCGCACCATGACCCCTGCCGAGCAGCGCTACGCTCAAATTGAAAAGGAACTCCTTGCTGTGGTATTTGCTTGCTCGAGGTTCAAGGACTACATTCTGGGCAACACCTTCACGATTGAGACCGATCACCAGCCGCTAGTAACTATTCTTAACAAACCGATCCACGCTGCTTCCTCCAGGCTGCAGCGTATGATGTTGCAGCTGCAACGGTTTACTTTTACCATCGTTTACCGCAAAGGCAAAGACATGTTCGTTGCCGACACACTGTCCCGCGCCCCTCTGCCTTCCTCTGCCCGCCACCCCTACGAGTCGTCGGACCTAATGGTGCTTAATGTCAACTTTGTGCCTTCCAAGCAGATGCAGTCCCTCATTTCCCACACTGCCAAGGATCCTGCCCTGCAGCTACTGTCCGACATCATCATCCAGGGTTGGCCTGAACGCCGCTCCTCCTTGCCGGCCAGTGTAGTCCCATACTTCCTGGTCCGCGATGAGCTCGTCCTGCACGACGGCGTGGTGGTTAAGGGGCACAAGGTCGTAGTGCCCGAATCACTGAGGGTTGCCTATTTTCAGTCTGCCCACAACGGTCATCCTGGGGCCGAGGCCACTCTGTCCAGCGCCCAGGGCCAGTTCTACTGGCCCAGCATGGCCAACGACATCCGGGAGTGGGTCTCTGCTTGCCCTTCTTGCAACAGCCTGGCTCCACATCAACAACGTCAGCCGCTGCTGCAACAACCTGCCCCCGATCTCCCCTGGACGGCGGTCGCTACTGACATTTTCGAGTGGCGTGGGAAGCACTTCCTGGTCCTCGTCGACTCCTATTCTAACTGGTTTGAGGTCGACCAACTCCACTCTCTCTCCTCCTCGGCTGTCATCGGGAGGCTGCGTCGCCACTTTGCCACTTTTGGCTCCCCTGCTCGCCTCCAATCTGACAACGGCAGCCAGTTCACCAGTGCCGAGTTCCAGCGTTTCGCTTCTCAGTGGAACTTTAAACATTTTACCAGCAGCCCTGAGTACCCGCAAAGCAACGGCCTGGCGGAGCGTGCAGTCCGCAGTGCTAAGGGTTTGCTGGAGCACTGTCGGCTGTCCAAGTCGGACTTCCACCTGGCCCTGCTTAATCTCCGCAACATCTCCCGCGACCCTGCCCTGGGTTCGCCGGCACAACGACTGCTGTCTCGCAGAACTCGCCCCCCCCTCCCTGTTGCCCAACAAGCCCTTGCTCCCTCTGTTCTCCCGCCCGCCATTGGTCCAGGAGCGTATCACCGCCAAGCACGACTCGCAGAAGCGCTCCCACGACCAGTCCTGCCGCCCCCTGCCGCCTCTGTTTCCCGGCCAGATCGTCCGGATGCAGACTACCTCTGGCCACTACAAGCTAGCCACGGTGGTCGGCGATGCCGGCTCACCACGGTCTTACCTGGTTGACCACGACGGCGTCATTTACCGCCGTTCCCGCCAGCATCTGCTGCTCGTTAACGAGCCTCCACCTCCGCCTGCTGCTCCCTTCTCCCCTCCCTTGCCGGATTCCGCTCCTGCCGTCCCACGGATGCCCCGATCCCTCCCTTCACCGTTGATTACGCCACCGTCTCCGCCTCCCAGCCCTCGTTCCCCCTCTACCCCGCCGGCGGTTGGGTCTCCGCCCGCTCCTGTGTCTTCTCCTGCCGCATCTCCCCCTGTATCCCCGGTTCGCTCGCCTGCCCCGGCCCCGGCCGCTCTTGTTCCTGCAGGGGGAGGAGGTGGCGAGCATCGCACCCGGTCTGGCAGGCTGGTCAAGCCGCCGGTTCGATACGGGGATTTCGTTTAGCTCTGTAATCATTGTATGCCTGCTTGTAGCGCATGAGACGTGGTCGCCCTGTCACTGTTATATCGCTTTGTTCCAAGAGGAAGGATGTAGATGGCTAGTGCATGTGCCTTTAACATAGTGACCTTACCACCCTTAACCACTCCCCTTATCAGGGGTATAACTGCATGCTCCCTCCCTGGTGTCTCTCTCTCTAGCTCTGGTGACAGACCACGTACAGCTAGTATAGCACTTATGTGAACAGTTAATAAAAGCTACAGTTAAGACAATGTGTTGTTGAGACTTCTTTACAACGGGGACTACTCTCGAGCAAGAAGGAGAATTACAAAGACCTCCTAAGACGACCACGCAGCGAGTATTAGTCGAGAGCAAACTCGCCAGAACTCGCGGGTTAGGTCACCGCAGTGGGACAGCCCCTTTTCTCAACAGGTCAGGCAGCATCTCTGTAACTACAGCCCTCCATTCCAGGAAACATCCAGGTGAATCACTCCTCACACATTCTATGTAACAACATCCTTCCTGTAAAGTGTTGATCAGATCTGTGTGCAATGCATGAACTGCAATCTCACCAATAGTTTGTACAACTGCAACAAGACGTCCTTACTGTTATATGTCAATGTCTCGATCTATTAAGGCAAGCATACCAAATACCTTTTTAAACTACACGATCTAGATGTGTAGCCACTTACGGGAAGCTATATATTATCACCCCAAAGTCTCTTGGTACTGTAATTATGGATGGTGGTATGGTGTCGCAGCAGTAGAGTTGCTGCCTTACAGCGTCAGAGACCCGGGTTCGATCCTGATTACGGGTGCTTGACTGTACGGAATTTGTACGTTCTCCCCGCGACATGCGTGGGTTTGCTCCAGGATCTCCAGTTTCCTCCCACACTTCAAAGACGTAGGTTAATTGGCTTGGTATAATTGTAGATTGTCCCTAGTGTGTATAGATATCATTAATGTGTGGGTATCGCTGATCGGTCCGGACTCAGTGGGCCAAAGGGCCTGTTTCATAGAAACATAGAAAATAGGTGCAGGAGTAGGCCATTCGGCCCTTCGAGCCTGCACCACCATTCAATATGATCATGGCTGATCATCCAACTCAGTATCCTGTACGTGCCTTCTCTCCATACCCCCTGATCCCTATGCAGTTCCTACTCAGTCCCCTCTGTGTGGCTTAGCTGTTGTTGTCTACGATTGGAGCATCGCCTCTCTGCTCTTACAGTCAACATTTTAACTGACAAAAGTTAAACGCTCTGAACTGTATTCCAATAACTGGAACCATTGCATTTTAGAAATCTGAGGATCTTCACTCCCTAACTATTCTACTTTTCTGCACTGCCCAGTAAATTACCACTTTTGTGTTCCACTCTCCAGAAAGAAAACCTCCAGATATTTTCCTTTTGTTACCTCCCTGCTCCCACAAAAGGTCTTGCAGTCAGCAGCTTCCTTTCTCACTTCTGATGACATGGTGATTCTTGTATCATCTGCAAACTTCCTAATCAGTGAACACTGAATTATTTTGGAATTTCATCCCTTTAGTTTCATGGTGGTTTAGTTGTTAAATTGTTGAACCAATTTTTGAACCTGAGACAGGTACTATAAGAGCACAGTGACATCGCAGAGGAGCTACTGCCTTATAGCGCTAGCGACCAAGATTCGATCCCGACTATAGGTGCTTGTTTGTTTGTATGCTCTCCCCGTGCCATGCATGGGTTTTCTCTGCGATCGTAGGTTTCCTCCCGCATGGTTTGTAGGGTAATTGGCTGGATATAAAATGTAAAATTGTCTTTGTATTGTATTGTATTCAAATTTATTGTCATTGTCTCAATTTGAGACAACAAAATGAATTTCCCTTACAGGCAGTATCATTAAAAAAAATCACAAAAAAATAAATAAATAATAAATGAATAATAAAACATATTAAAAATAAAATTGAAATTGAATTAAAAAAAAGCACAAACACAGAAAGTCCACGACACAACATAACATAAATGACACCAAGGTGAGGATGGCACCATAGTCCAGCCAGCCTCCCCTCCGTGTTCATCCGTGGTCGGGGCCTTCCGAGCACCCGCAGTCGCCGCCCCGGGTGGCCCGATGTTCAGGCCCTCACGCCGGGCAGGTGGAACGCCGACGCCGAACCCCGACGGTGAGCATCCTCCTCCTCAGCGGCCCGGACCTCCTGATCAGCCGCCTCCCGCTGCCGGAGTCTGCAGCTCCTGAGTCCGCAGGCTGAGCCGGGCAGAGTCGCAGGACCCCGCGCTGTCCATCAGCGCCGCCCGCGTTGGGAGCTTCGCAAACCGCAGCTCTATGATGTCGGTGCAGCAGGTCCAGCACTCCGGGCTCCAGACGGCGAACCCCGGTAAGGCATCGCCAGCCATAGTGTGTGTAGGATAGTGTTAATGTGCGGGGATCGCTGGTCGTTGCAGACTCGGTGGGCTGAAGGGACTGTTTCCATGCTTTATCTCTAAACTAAACTAAACTAATACCCCAAAAGCCTCAAAAAACAATCGAGCGATCTGTATTCAAATCCCATGAAGCAGCTGGTGGGATTGAAATTCAGTTAATAATCTGGAAGTTTAAACAATTCTTGTCAGTAATGACAACCATAAAACTATCTGAAAATAAAGTGTCTAACTGGTGAGGCTGCAAAATGCAACTGCTTTTGTGTGAAATAGCAAGAGCTGCAGGTAACAGTCCAATATATTTGTTTTATTAGTTAGACTACAACCTTGAGCAGTTCAAACTTTCCTGCCAGAATACTCTTCAGCCTTATTATAACATCCTTGGACAGAAGCAGCAAGCAAGTGGGCATATAGAATGAGCTGCCAGAGGAGGTAGTTGAGACAGGTACTATATATAACAGCATTTAAAAGATGTTCCAACTAAGCTCATACATGGGTAAGAAATGTTTAGAGGAATATGGGCCAAACACAGGGAAATTGGACTATCCTGATCGAAATGATTAGCAAGTGTATCAGGGGTTATGGGGCAAAGGCAGGAAAATTGGGGTGAGTGGGAAAGAAAGGTCAGCCATGATTAAATGGAGGAGTAGACTTGATGGGCCGAATGGCCTTATTCTGCTCAGAGAACTTATGAACAAAAGTTATGACATGGACAAGTCGGGCTGAAGGGCCTGTTTCCGTGCTCCAGGACTCTATGACTCTACAAACATTTTGATGGAACCATTATTTTATCTTCTTTGCCGATACAGAGCTATTTGAAGCCAGGCAGTGAGATAGAGAGAGAGAGAGCAGTGCACACAAACTCTGATAAAGGCTCATGCAATGGGTAACTGAAGACAGTTTTGTTCTGCAGCTAGACACAAAATGCTGGTGTAATGCCCCTGTCCCACTTAGGAAACCTGAACGGAAACCTCTGGAGACTTTGCGTCCCACCCAAGGTTTCCGTGCGGTTCTCTGAGGTTTTTGTCAGTCTCCCTACCTGCTTCCACTACCTGCAACCTCCGGCAACCACCTGCAACCTCCGGGAACCGCATGGAAACCTTGGGTGGGGTGCAAAGTCTCCATAGGTTTCCGTTCAGGTTTCCTAAGTGGGACAGGGGCATTACTCAGAACGAGAGATATAGACGGTGATGTAGAGAACAAATGAGTGAACTATATGCAAAAAAGTAACAATGATAAAGGAAACAGGCAATGTTACAAATTAATTATTACAATGCTACATGAAACAATGGCCAGTTTCCTTTATCATCGTAACGTTTTTGCATATCATACATTCATTTGTTCCACATCACTGTCTCTAAATCTCTTGTTTCCCTTTTCTCTGAATCAGGCAGAAGAAGGGTCTCGACCCGAAACATTCCTTCTCTCCAGAGATGCTGCCTGTCCCGCTGAGTTCCTCCAGCATTTTGGGTTTCTTCAGTTTAAACCTTTCTATACATTTGTTCTGCAGTGATTCTGTTAAGTTTCCTCCCTTCAGTAGGGGCCTTCACCAGTTCTCTTGGCGACCTTCCAGCTACGTTTAGCTGTGATTCAGGCTGATGCTGGGGTCTTGAGAGAGGGAGGCAGATCTCAAGGTTTGCATGGCATTCCTTCCACAATTGCCTAATCGGAACAGTTTAGTCTAAGACTACTCAGTAGATTAAAATGTGACTGGATGGAGATAAATAACTGAGAGAATAAGTAGTGAAAATACCATTAACATTTGCTGTACTTCAATGCAACATAAGAGCCAACTGCAACGATATCAGTGAGATTAACTTCAAAGGTAAATGTACTGCTGCATAAGTGTAATGACCCATTAAGTACTCAGAATATATGACACTTACAAACATGACACATTCTCTACCTAACCTGGGTATTTTTATATCTAAGTTATAAATAATATAGTGAAGCTTTCTCAATATATTTTTTTAAATATTTCAAAATATACTTTATTTGAGAAATAAATATATACTATACATGACCCATACAAAACTCCCTCCGACATTCTCGGATGCTATACATACATTCAATACAGTTTACACAAATCACAATTTTACCCCCACACCGTTGCCCTCATGTGGCCCACTGGCGTGAAATCCCTTCCCTTATTTTGAGGGCGTCTCCACCACACTGCGCCCCCCTTGTCCAGCAGCGAAAGGCCCCTAGACTGTGGTCCTCCCCCACCGAGCCTTGGTGTTGGCTGCACCGAGCTTCAGTGCGTCCCTCAGCACGTACTCCTGCAGTCTGCAGCGGGCCAGTCGGCACCATTCCCCGACGGACATCTCGCTCTGCTGGGTGGTGAACAACGCTTGGGCAGACCAAAGAGCATCTTTCACTGAGTTGATGACCTTCCAGCAGCGCAATGTCAGTCAATATATTTATTCTCGGGGTTTACATCCCCCTGATTGCTCTCCAGCCAACACTCTTCTTGTCGATTGCTGGGTATGTCTTTGGGAGATATTGCTGTTGTCCCAGTCTTAAATTATGCATGAACCTCCCTCCAGAGAAATGGGAGAGAATGTGTAACGATTTTGAGTGATTATGAACGGCACAGTGGCGCAGTGGTAAATTGCTGCCTTACAGCACCACAGACCTGGTTTCAATCCTGACTACAGCTGCTGCCTGGACGGAGCTTGTACGTTCTCCCGGTGACCACGTGGGTTTTCTCCAGGTGGTCTGGTCTCCTCCCACATTCCAAAGACATGCACGTCCGTAGGTTAATTGGCTTCCATAAATTGCCCCTAGAGTGTAAGGTGCAAAACTGGGGCAACTAGTGTATGGGTGATCATTGGTTGGCAAAACCCGGCTGGCCAGGGAAACAGGAATGTAATGCTGAGGCTCAATAAGGCGTTGGTCGGGCCGCATTTTGAATATGTGATCAATTTTAGGCACCATATCTGAGGAAGGATGTGTTGGCTCTGGGGAGGGTCCAGAGGAGGTTTACAAGAATGATCCTAGGAATGAGTAGGTTAACATATGATGAACGTTTGATGCACTGGGCCAATATTTGCTGGAATTTAGGAGGGGGGAAACAAACAGAATAGTGAAAGGTGTTCAAGAAGGAACTGCAGATGCTGGAAGCTCGAAGGTACACAAAATTGCTGGAGAAACTCAGCGGGTGCAGCAGCATCTATGGAGCGAAGGGAATAGGTGACGTTTTGAGCCAAAACCCTTCTTCAGAATAGTGAAAGGCTTAGTTAGGGTGGATGTGGAGAGGATGTTTCCACTCGTGGGAGAGTCTAGGACTAGAGGTCACAGCCTCAGAATTAAAGGACGTTCTTTCAGGAAGGAGATGAGAAGGAATTTCTTTAGTCAGAGGGTGGCGAATCTGTGGGATTCATTGCCACAAACGTTTGTGGGTATATTTAAGGCCGAGATAAATAGATACTTGATTAGTATGGATTTCAAAGTCCATTCAGATGAGCTGCTTACAAAATAGCAATGTTACAAAATTTTGAGATTTTAAAAATCAAGTCTGTAATTTATCCCATCAGATAAAGCATAAAAAGAAGTTTAATTTGTCACCTAATTCACTTTCATAGCTTCAGTATTAAAAATGTTATGGCCATTTTCATACTCGGAAATTAGCATCTTGTTCCCTATTGCTTTTCCATTGACAACACAAAAGCTGTGATCGTGGACAGTCAAATGGCCATAACTTTCTTAAAAATTAAGAGAACTAAAATACATTTTCAGTTATTATAGATTGAAGCATTCTGAAACAAATATGAAACAATCTTACTTAGATGACTTGAAATTAAAGCATATAATTAGTTAGTTACCTAATTGTAGCTAGTTACAAAATTCAATTACTAGATCTAAACATCTATCAATTTCTTAAGAATAGATTATCATTTTTAAATAGCCTAAGTGTCCAAATAAACATTCACACAAGAATTCACAATATAACATAATTTTTAAATCTCGTCATGGATTTATAGGCCAAATGGAAGGAATTTAATGTTTAATACCTGTAAATTAATGGCCATTTAAATCAACTTGCCTGTGGGGTTTTTGGAACGCAACCATTTGGAACGTTGCGGTTTGCAGTGATTTAGATCCCCATATCTGCATATTTCGCAACTTAAAACATGAACTAAAGGTATCTTAAGGACCACTTTTATACATAAAAATAAACCGCTTTCTTTTACCTGTCACGTACATGAAATCCATCCCCGTTGTCGGCGTTGACGGCTTCAGAAGGTGATTTTAAAATCACTCCAGCGCTGAACGAGTTGGACGATTTGAAAAAATAAATAGACAGAACGCCCGTTGGAACGATTCATCAACAAAATCTTGCACTCCAACCAAATATAATCCAGGGCAAGGTAAGAAAAAAAACACGTTTTAACCCCCCCCCCCCCCCCCCCCACCCCTCAAACACGCCAAAATCGTGCACACGGCCAGTGGCAGAATTGCAGCGCCGCTGAAGGTAAGTATTGTAACATGCCCATACAAATGATAAAAAACTGCATTTTTGTAGCACCTTTCCTGGTGAATCTCCTAAGCAGCAAAAGTAGTGAGGAGGGAGTGGGTTCAAGGACTGTGCTTGGTTCTTTGACAGCTGGAAGCAAAGCCGCCGCTTTAAATGGCCAGAATTGGACGCAAATTTCTGGAGTAACTCAGCAGATCAGACAGCATCTCTTTAGACAGACAAGTCAGATAGAATTGGAGGTGTCAAAATCTGGAGGGTAGCAGGACAGAACATCGAGATGGAAGTGTTAAACAAGACAGATTGCAAAACGATGATGAGATGATGGCGGTCACGGTGGCGCAGCGGTAGAGTTGCTGCCTTATAGCAAATGCAGCGCTGGAGACTCGGGTTTAATCCTGACTACGGGTGCTGTCTGTACGTTCTCCCCGTGACCTGCGTAGGTTTTCTCCGAGATCTTCGGTTTTCTCCCACATTCAAGGTATACAGGTTTGTAGATTAATTGGCTTGGTACAGTAAATGTAAAAGTTGTCCCTAGTGGGTGTAGGATGGTGTTAATGTACGGGGATCACTGGTCGGCACGGACACAGTGGGCCTAAAATCCTCTCAACTAAACTCTAAACTAAACTAATAGTAACACTGAGACATTGTGGGATTGGGAGGCAATTCACCTTTTTTTTTTATTAAACAAAAAATTTATTCAATTATTAAAAAATAATATTTACACTACAATAAAACAAGCCAGAACCCACCACCATAAATACAATACAAACATATATCCATAATAAACTATTATACAATTATGATACAATCCTTATTGAGGATACATTCAACACCCTGCGGAGCCCAGCGGTCCCGGAACTCCCTCAGGATGCCCACAGACCTATTCCCTTTCCCTTTCTAATCCCACCCGGGCACGGACGTAACCCCGGAAAAGGGGCAGGCAGCTGGCTCGGGTAGAGCCCTCCGCCACCTGGCGCCGTGACTCGCGGATGGCCAGCTTGGCCAGGCCCAGGAGCAACCCAACCAGGACATCTTCAGCCCTACCCTCTCCCCTATGCACAGGGTGTCCAAAGATGAGGATGGTGGGTGAAAAATGCAGCCAGAAGGCAAGGAGCAGCCCCTTTAGATATTCAAACAGTGGCTGCAGCCTCACGCACTCCATGTACACGTGGTACACAGACTCTTCCAGCCCGCAAAAGTGGCAGGCGACTGGCGAGTCTGTGAACCGTGAGAGAAACAGGTTGCAGGGAACTCCTCGGTGCAATACCCTCCACCCCAGGTCCCCAATGTAGAGGGGGAAAATCCGGCAATTCATCTTGGCGTGCACATGGATTATGGGCAGATTAATCTCTCTTTGACGTATGATATTGGCTGCAAAGTTGTAAGCATGCTCAGTTCTGCAGGTTCAAGGTGCAAGGCTGGGCAGGCATGCATTAGAATTGTCAAGTGTAGAGGTTGTATCGGCAAAAGTGAGGTCTTCATCAATTGCGGCGCTGAGGTGTGTGAGGTTGTTTGATGATGTAAGGGTGAAAGAGGGTGGTCTTGGAAATGGAGCGGATTAAGGGGGTGATGTGGCACCCAGGTTGCGGGCGGTTTGGTTCAAGTTTAGACAGTTGTTTGGCGGAAGAATGGTGTTCACGGTTTGGAAATGAAGTTGCAACTGCATCAGATGTTAAAGACAATGGAAAGATCTAGAATAGGTCGGGCAGGCACGGAACACGCTATCAAAACATGGAGGGCACCGGGGGACAGGGGACACACATTTTTTTGGCGGCCCTGCGCACATGCGTACACTCACATGCGCGAGGTTTCGGAGGCTCAATCCTGGTTAACTTATAACCTGCCTGGACTGATGGGACACTAGCACTGCTTCTCCACACTGGCCATATTTCCCGCAAGCCCAGGCAGGGCTGAAGGTTAACCTGGCGGGACAGGCAGAGTTGAGCTGGGTTTAGCGCTGCTTCTCTGCGCTGGCTGTGGGTCTGGGGGTGCAGCTCCCGTCTGACTCCAGACCTCTCTGTCCACCCGTGGGGGGGGGGGCACTCAGGTGGGGACAGGGCAGTGCCGGAGATCCGGGATCAATCCTGGCTGCGGATGGGGCGCAGGTCTGTGCCACGTCTCCCCCCTTCAATCACCGCACTCTATCCTCAGTCCCACCCCCCCCCCCACCCCTACTCCTTCCTCCTCCAATGATTGCGCTGAATCATCATGTCCCACCCCAATAGCCTGCTGACTAACGTCTCTCTCGTCCAATCGGTGTCCTCTATCAGCATTCCCACCCCCACAGTCTCGTGGAAAGCGGAGATAATAATAATAATAATAATAATAATAATAAATTTTATTTATGGGCGCCTTTCAAGAGTCTCAAGGACACCTTACAAAAATTTAGCAGGTAGAGGAAAAACATGTAAGGGGAATGAAATAAATAGTAGAGACATGACTAGTACACAAAGTAAATACAGAATTCAATACAAAACACTATATGAGGCAATTAATGCACAGATGAAAAGGGACCGCACGTGGGGCTAAGGATAGGCAGAGGTGAAGAGATGGGTCTTGAGGCGGGACTGCAAGATGGTGAGGGACACGGAATTGTGGATCAGTTGGGGGAGGGAGTTCCAGAGCCTGGGAGCTGCCCTGGAGAAGGCTCTGTCCCCAAAACTGCGGAGGTTGGACTTGTGGATGGAGAGGAGACCGGCTGATGTGGATCTGAGGGACCGTGAGGGTTGGTAGGGGGAGAGGAGGTCAGTGAGATATGGGGGGGGCCAGATGGTGGAGGGCTTTGTAGGTGAGGATCAGGATTTTGTAGGTGATCCGGTGGGAGATGGGAAGCCAGTGAAGTTGTTTGAGGACTGGAGTGATGTGATGCCAGGATTTGGTGTGGGTGATGAGTCGGGCGGCTGCGTTCTGGACCAGTTGGAGTCGGTTGATGTAGGTGGAGCTGATGCCAAGGAGAAGTGAGTTGCAATAGTCCAGTCGGGAGGAGATGAAGGCATGGATGAGTCTTTCAGCAGCAGGAGGTGTGAGAGAGGGTTTGAGTTTGGCGATGTTGCAGAGATATCACCGGGCTTTAAAATCCGGATTACAAAAACTTGGGGGGGATGTTCCCCACCTCTCAAAACATGGGGGGGACGTGTCAAGAGTCAAGAGTCAAGAGTCAAGAGTCAATTTAATTGTCATTTGGACCCCTGGAGGTCCAAACGAAATGCCGGTTTCTGCAGCCATACATTACACACAAATAGACCCCAGACACAACATAATTACATTTAACATAAACATCCATCACATAACCGCGCGGGGCAATGGTGTTAGGCCCCGCTCCAGGAGCTCTTCGACCCCGCAACACGGGCGGGAGAATTCGCCGTTGCAGGAGCCCCGAAAAGCAGTCTCCCTCCAGGGAGCCGCGCGGGGTCGTCCGAGCCGTCCGCAGACCCGCAGTAGCAGCCCCCGACTCAGCAGCAGAAGCGGCATCGGCAGCAGCAGCAGCAGCAGCAGCAGCAGCAGCAGCAGCAGCGGCAGCGGCAGCGCTCCTCCACCGCTCCACCCGCTCCGGTCTCGGCCAGCTCCGCGACGGCAACGGTGAGTCGGCACCAGAGTCCCCGGCTTCTTCCCGTTGGAGGCCGCTCCTCGTTGCGGCCTCAACGACAACTGAGACCCGACGAGAAAAGGTCGGGTCTCCAGTGCAGGGAGAGATTCAAAAGTTTCCCCCCCCACCCCCATCCCCCCACACACACACCCCAACATAAAATAACAAAAACTACATAAAAACACAGACAAAAAATAATAAAAACACGGACAGGCTGCAGAGGCCGCTGCTGGCCAGAGCCGCGCCGCCTACCGGAAATTGTGTCAGAGAAAGTGTCCCCTCTAGCCCCCCCGGGTTTTCCATCCCTGAGGTCGGGGGTAGACAAGAATGATCCCGGGAATGGTTGGGTTAACGAATGATAAGCATTTGATGGCTCTGGGTCTGAACCCGCTGGAGGTTAGGAGGGACGGATCTCATAGAAACTTAACATATAACGAAAGGCCTGGGTAGCATGGATGTGGAGAGGATGTTTCCACTAGTGGAAGAGTCGAGGACCAGAGGGCATAGCCTCGGAATAAAAGGACATACCTGTAGAAAGAAGATGAGGAGAAATGTTTTTTAGGCAGAGGATGATGATTCTGTGGAATTCATTGCCACAGAAGGCTATGGAGGCCAAGTCTTAGTGTATTTTTAAAGGGGAGATTGACAGGTTCTTGATTAACAAGGTTGTTAAAGATTACGGGGAGAAGATAGACAATAGACAATAGACAATAGACAATAGGTGCAGGAGTAGGCCATTCAGCCCTTTGCGCCAGCATCGTCATACAATATGATCATGGCTGATCATCCCCAATCAGTACCCCATTCCTGCCTTCTCCCCATATCCCCTGACTCTGCTATCTAGCTCTCTCTTGAAAGTATGCAGATAACTGGCCCCCCCGTCAGAGGCAGAGAATTCCAGACTAACAACTCTCTATGTGAAAAAGTGTTTCCTCATCTCCGTTCTAAATGGCTTACCCCTTAATCTTAAACTGTGGCCCCTGGTTCTGGACTCCTCCAACATTGGGAGATAGGAGAATGGGGTTGAGAGGAAAAGATAGATCAGCTATGACTGAATGGCGGAGTAGACTTGATGGGCTAAATGACTTAATTCTGCCCCTTTGACTTATGAATGTATGAGTGTTGGTAGTGGGGAAAAATCGTATGATGAGCTTTTGACGGCTCAGGGCCTGTATTCACTGGAGTTTAGAAGGATGAGAGGGGTATCTCATAGAAACTCACCATATAAAGAAATGGCTGGATAGAGCAGATGTGGAGAGGATGTTTCTACTAGGGGGAGAGTCTAAGATCAGAAGACACAGCCTCAGAATAAAAAGACGTACCTTTAGAAAGGAGATTACCTAATTCTGCTCCGCGTTGTATCTCTGAACTAAACTAAACTAAAAAGGACACAAAATGATGGATTCACTCATCAGGTCAGGCAGCATCCCTGGAGAACATGGATAGGTAACATTTTGGGACAAGACACTCTTCAAAGCTCAGAAATGGTAGTGCATTATATTAAAAGCTGCAAATATAGAATGAATAAATTGAATATTTATGAAGGGCTTCAACAAGGGTGTCAGTGGTTATGGGGAGAAGGCAGGAGATTGGGATTAGGAGGGAGAGATAGATCAGCCATGATTGGATGGCGGAGTAGACTTGACGGGCCGAATGTCCTAATTGTGAGCCTATCACTTATGAACTGCAGTCAGGGCTATTGACAATGAAAGGCATCCTTCTGAGCAATGTGTCCAAGTCTCTCGACAGTGCTTCTCACTCTTATGTGGAGGAAAGTTGGCGCCACGTTGAAGCAAACGGACTTCAATGATTGTTTGAGAATATCGTCAACATTGGTTACATTGCCATCTAATGATGGCTTGCAAATCAGTTTAATCACTGGAAGATTGAACGGAAATTAGTCTGGCTCCTCTCTTACTATACAAACAGCCTGGTCTATTGCACAACATATTTATTCCATAATTTAGGAGTAAGTGATAAATAATATAACAGTTGCTGTGTATAAATCCCATTGATGAAAAATCGTTCTTACAGTAGGTTTTTTTCATTGATTTAACAAGAGCACCAGTTCAGCATCATGTAGGGACACACTTAAGAGATCCATAATCCATCAAATAATTTAGTTAATTGAACTTTAACCTGCTCCGGCTGTAAATTAAAATATGACGCTGTGAAGATGAAGGTCAGATTCAGTGAATATTCTGTGAAGGAACAAAGTTGGGATAAAGGTTTATCAGCAATGAATTAAAAGGAATGATCCACTGAGCCGTTCCAAGGAGCTCATAAAGTTTTGGGAAAAAACAGATACATTTTTTATATTTATGCTTATGTCCTCTCCTTGACCTTTCCAAGGAGATAGTTCTCCAACTTGACAGGTTCCTAGTATCTCGTCCAAGTGCCCATACATCATGTGTCTTGGGAGCACTGTAAGCTATTCCACGGTGGAAGATGTCCTGGCTTCCAGGATTCCCAGCGAAGATGAAATAATGATTAAGAGTAGCAGCCATGAATTATCTTGACTTTATTTCAGTTAATAAACCGACTGCTTACTAATTTATGGAAGAGTTTTATGTGTTCCCTTAACCTATGTAACATCGGGGGATGCTACCATGGGGGCAACCAAACTACCGGATGCAACTTGCCCAAGATAGACACAAAATTCTGGAGTAACTCATCTGCTGGAGCATCACTGGAGATAGGGAATAGGTGTCATTTCGGGTCAAGAGTCAAGAGTCAAGAGTGATTTATTGTCATATGTCCCAAATAGAACAATGTAATTTGAGACTCTTCTTCAGACTGAGGCTGCTGCCTGCAACTACATGCAACTAGCCTACTGGAAATTCATCCAAGGAGCTTGTTGCTAGGACTATTTAACATCTGCCTACCCTGATGTGAATATGGTATTGATACTACAGGGCAAAATGCAGCATCTGGAGAAAACAATGATGCCCAGAGGGTCTCAAGCCATTCCCAAGACCACATACCTAGGACTTAGCTTGGTCCTGCATGAGATTACTGCCAGCCTGCCCCTCAGAAATGAAGTGGAAGGAGGCATTTTTCCGACCCTTCTGACATCCATCCCCAACATTGTCCTGGGAGCTGCGGTTAAGTAGATAATCCTGGTGGAGTGTCTCGCTACCTAATGCAGGAGGATCTGAGACAATTGGGGAATGGTAGGAGTGGAAGGCACCTCTTCCCAGTGGCCTCCAAATTCCATTTGGGCTTGAAGGTTCGCTGAACATCTCACAACTCTCTTGTGGATCACCAATCCTAACGCTGCATGTCCCCATCTTGCAATGATGTTGGGATTTAGAGTTATTTCTGACTGCACCAGGATCATAGAGTCATGGAGTCATAGAATCATACTGCACGGAAGCAGGCTCTTTGGCCCAACTTGCCCGTGCTCACCAAGAAGGCAGTAGAGGTCAATTCACTGGGTGCTTTCGAGAGAGAGTTAGATATAGCTTAGAGCTAATGGAGTCAAGGGCTATGGGGAGAAGGCAGGAACGGGGTACTGATTATGGATGGTCATATTGAATGGGCCAAATGGCCTATTTTCGACTATGATGCTTTAAGATGCTCCATCTATACTAGTCCCACCTCCATCTATACTAGTCCCACCATTTGACATTTACTCTTTTAAACCTTTCCTATTGATGTACGTGTCCAAATGTCTTTAACATTTTGTTATAGTACCTGCCTCAACTATCTTTTCTGGCAGCTCGTTCCATATACTGACCACCCTCAGTGTGACAAGGTTGCTCTCAAGAGTGAAGAGTGTTTAATTGATATTTATACCAAAACAGAACAATGGAACTCAGGTTCTTATTAAATATTTCCCCTCTCCCCTTAAACATATGTCCTCTTGTTCTTAATTCCCCTACTCTGGGTAAAAGATTCTGTACCGCATCCTATCTATTGCCCTCATAATCTTATACACCTCTAAAATAATAACCGCTCAGCCTCATGCGCATCAAGGATTAAAGTCCTTGCCTAGATCATGTCCATGACCCGAGTCCATTAAATTCAAACAATGTATTGCCTGGGTGTAAGGAATCAATGTCATTTCTCTAGTGTCCACAGGCTGAAGAAGGTTCACATCCCAAAACATCACCTATCCATATTTTCCAGTGATGCTGCCTGACCCGCTGAGTTACTCCAGCACTTTGTGTCTTTATTTGTAAACCAGCATCTGCAGTTCCTTGTTTCTCCACAGGAAGAAAGTTAGAGTTGCAACAAGGGAGTCACGGTGGCACAGCGGTAGAGTTGCTGCCTTAACAGTGCTTGCAGCGCCAAAGACCCGGGTATGATCCCGACTACGGGTGCTGTTTGTACAGAGTTTGTGCATTCTCCCCATGACCTGTGTGTGTTTTCTTCGAAATCTTCGGTTTCCTCCGACGCTTCAAAGACATACAGGAATGTAGGTAAATTGGCTTGTGTAGATCAGTGCATGTTCCTTTAACATAGTGACCTCACCACTACTAACCACTCCCCATTGTCTCCAGTATAATTGTAGTGTCCCCACCTCTAGCTCACTCTCTAGCTCCAGTGACGACCACGGACAGCTATTGCATAGTGTGTATTAGTGAATGTAATAAACAGTTATAGTAAAAGACCCTGTGTAGAACTCAGTCATTCTACATGGTGTCAGAAGTGGGATTCGAACACACGCCTCCAGTTGGAGACCAGAACACCTCCCCCATAGGCATGAAGGCAGGTGTCACTGGGAGTAACTCTCTCACCAGATCTGATCTGCTTGAAGAGGCTGACAGACATAACATTGGCGAAGGCACCAGTATCGACCTTGGCTGAAAACGAATGGCCATTCACAGTAACATGCACAGAGGGATCTGTTATCGGAGCAGGTGCACCCAAAAGCGAAAACACCGTTGAATCGCCATGGGAGGAGCTCGTATCAGAGTCTGGGAGCTCTTCCGACTGGTAACATAGAAACATAGAAACATAGAAATTAGGTGCAGGAGTAGGCCATTCGGCCCTTCGAGCCTGCACCGCCATTCAATATGATCATGGCTGATCATCCAACTCAGTATCCCGTACCTGCCTTCTCTCCATACCCCCTGATCCTGGTACTGGGAACCCAGCGCGCTATCAGGATCAGCGAGGTTGTTTAAATTCCTCCTTGGAGCAGGGACCGGCTTCCCACGGGAACGACAAGCTGCCGAAAAGTGGTTCAGTTTGCCACAGGAATTACAAGTCTTACCCTGCGCGGGGCAAACGTTGAATTGATGAGATTGATCTCACGGGCCCTGTCGAGGACTTTGCGAAGGTGCAGCCCGGTGACACCCTAGACCCCCGCTCCCTGTCTCACAACAGTCCCTCAAGCCCTCGGTCCAGAACCCTGCCACTGTCACGGAGCGCATCATCGAAAAGAAAGCCACCCAGAAGCGCTCCTTTGACAAGTCCGCCCGGCCGCTTTCACGGCTATTCCGGGGACAGGTGGTTTGTATGCAGTCCCCCTCCGGCCACTACCGGCTGGCCGTAGTGGTTGGCAATGCCGGCTCTCCCCGGTCTTACCTCGTCGATTACGAGGGGGCTATCTACCGTCGGTCTCGCCAGCACCTCCTGCTCGTTAACGAGCCTACTCCGCCTCCCGCGGACCCGTTCCAGCCACCAATCCCTTCCACTCTTCCCGACGCCCCGCCGACCCCGGTCACTCCTCGCATGCCGCGGAATCTTCCCTCCCAGCTCTCTGTGCCCCGTTCTCCCAAGCCTCTTTCCCCTGCCTCGCCTGCCAGCGTGCCCGTCTCCCCTCGCAGTTCTCCTCCTGCTCCTCTCCTTTCACCGCCCGGCTTTCCCACCGCTGTCCCTGCTTCTGTCCCTTCTGCTCCTGCGGTTGAGGGGGAATGCGGGTTGCGCACCCGCTCTGGCCGGTTGGTCAAGCCGCCTGTCCATTACGGGGAGTTTGCGTAGCTTTTAACTGTTCCCGGTGCGGTTTGTGATCTTAGCGTATGAGCCGTGGTCGCTCTGTGTATTGCCATGTACTGCCATGCTTTTGTTTCTAAGAGGAGGGATGTAGATCAGTGCATGTTCCTTTAACATAGTGACCTCACCACTACTAACCACTCCCCATTGTCTCCAGTATAATTGTAGTGTCCCCACCTCTAGCTCGCTCTCTAGCTCCAGTGATGACCACGGACAGCTATTGCATAGTGTGTATTAGTGAATGTAATAAACAGTTATAGTAAAAGTCCCTGTGTAGAACTCAGTCATTCTACAGCTTGGTAAATATAAAAATTGTCCCTCGTGTGCGTAGGATAGTATTAACGTGCAGGGATCGCTGGTTGGCGCAGCTCGGTGGGCCGGAGGGCCTGTTTCCGCGCTATTTCTCTAAACTAAATTAAATCCAATACCTACATTTTGCAAACTACAGGTAAGTGGCTGACCCTGTATATTCCATCAGCTCCAGGGCAGTTCTTCTTGCATCCTATTGTGGATGATATTGGGAGGGGTGTCAAAGGTGACCTTCTTCCCAACAGAGTTGCTGCCTTACAGCTCTGTGACCCGGGTTCAATCCTGACTATGGGTGCTGTCTGTATAGAATTTGTACGGTCTCCCCATGACCGCATGGGTTTT